>NC_133044.1:1711666-2050000 GCF_048771995.1 Taeniopygia guttata
TGGCAAAGTCTCCCATCACCACCAAGCTCAGATCTTCAGCTTCACGAGGAAAAACCCTCTGCATTTGGAGCATTTTGATCTCCCAAAAACCACGCCATTCCCCAAAGCAAGGTGTGGCTTGCTCCCCTCACATACCTGTGTTTTCGTAGGTAGGTTTCTAACGTTTCTAGGAGGCAGCTGGAGTCGATCAGAACCACTTCATCCCTGCACTCCTGGGACATCAGCTCCCACACGTCCATCCAGCAACCCCTGCACGGAAATGAGACACCAAACTCTTCATTATCCTGCTGGGAGGCAGAAAAGAAACCCAGCAGAGCCTCATTCTTTACCTGACTGCTCCCTGGGAAGGTCCATAGCAGAAAATGATGCTACACTTGCTCTCTTTCCTCTTCCTGTCTTCTCTACTTTTCTTAACTGCTCTTAATTTCTTTGAACTGAGTCTGCTACTGCTCCTTTCACTGTCACATAGTATTACCAAACATTTTTCAGACCTATAACATATATATATTATCAGCTAGTTATTCTTCTTTAAAAAAATCCTATGGAAAACGTTACTCTGTTCCTTAATTTAATTTGAATTCTTTACAGGCTAAGCGTTAACACCTATGAAAGTTTGGGTCAGAACTGAGATGCAAATTTTGCTGTCCATGTTTATGACCCAGACTCACCACGACTTTCTAATGTCACAGCTGCAAACCAGCTGTGATTTTCAGAATATTACTTTAAGTATAAACAAATACAAGTCTTAATACTTGTCAGCTGAAGACAATTTGGTAAAATAACAAAAGAAAAAAGCAAAACAAAAAAAAAACCCAAACAACTTTCACCATAAAACATCCTACCTCAAATTTCAAAAATTTGCTAGAATATCAAAGTAACTTTACAACTCGCATTCGGATGTGCTAAAAGTGAGGAAAAAAATGGACTTTAAATAAAATTACAGGCTTGTCCACACTTGACACTTTATCAGAATGGTCATTTCTGCGTTATGGACATCACAGAGCAAAAAAATTGAAAGAAGCAACCCTGTTTCCTAATTAGAGGAGTTCTGTGTGCCATTACCCACTTTGCCAGGTCATAGGGCTTGCATTTAGGAGAGTTCCAAACGCTCCTGAGCCCCAAACAGAGCTGAGGAGCCAAAAGCCAGGCACAGACCGAGGACACCAAGTAACCCTCGAGTGGCATTAGCTGCTTACATAACTCCTCTAATTAAACACACAGCTCCAACTCAAAGCCTTTTTTGTGTGGAGGAAATGCCCAACAGATGCAACTCATCTGAAGGAGTTTCTTGTAAAGATGTGGAGCAGGAGCTCTACGTTGGTAAATGAAGTTTGTTCTGTGACAACTGAGTGCCTGCACAGCCCAGGCAGAGCCTGTTTGTGTCCACTGCAGGCAGATTTATTTGGATTTTATCAATATTGATACACTCTGGTCACTTCTGTACACAACACGGGGGTTTTAGGAGAAATGGGGAGTGCAAGTCCTGCTTCCTTAGCAAGCTGCACTGCATGTCCACAGGCAATGTTCTCTGATAACCCCAAGGTTTACCTGCAGAATATAAACATTGCCCTTCCTCCTATTCCCTATTCACCTGCCAGCATCCAAAGAACTAAGGGGATTTATTCCAGCATTAAACGAGGAAATAAAAGCAACATTTTCCTCTCTATTCATTCAGCTTCAGAATTGTTCTGCCTTGCCAAAGTGCTAACTGCACGTTCCACAGGATCTGTTCTCACACAGAAAAGATTAAGCTTACTAAATATAAAAGAACCCCAAAACCCACTTTCATGATGCTATAAATTTGCTTTATTTTAAGAAGAAATATATATATCTACACCCCTATACTCTCAGGATCTTGGGTAACGTAAGCTTTAAAGTAATTTTGTGAAAGGCCTGTAACCAAAATATAATAGCAGATAATGATTAGTTCCCAGTATCCTCAAGCAGCACAAGCAAATATCAAGTGTCAAATTCCAGATGCCTGGTATCCCAGGGGATTTAAGTAAACCCAGAGAGACTCCAATCTGCATAGAAAAATACATGTCTTGTAACTGGAAACCATGAGCAAGCTTTCACAGGTTGGAGGCTTAAGCAGCAGCAGAACACAGCTGAGTAAAAAAGGTCCAGACACTCCAATTAAGCCCAAGAGACTAATTTATTGGTCATCATATGAAAAAAAAAAAAAATAAAAGGAGCCACCCCACAAACAAGAAACCTCCCCAAAATCCACAATAGATTTACAGGGAGTGTTTTTCTGCTTAACCAGCTGGAACAAATCATTTCAACTTCAAGACAGAGGCATATAGGCATATTGTGCAGTGGTGTATTCAAAACATGCTGTCACTTTTGAGAAAATACATTTTATGGCGTTCCAGTTTTAACCCTGCATCCAACCACAATAAAGCCCTTGGTTAACAGTTGTGCAAGGCATTTTTAATAAACCCAAGCAAAATGATGTATATTTATTTAGCACGTACCCTTTGACTTAAACGTGAGAAAATCTGCTGAACAACCATTTTGGTCTAGAGCACAAAAACCAGTTTGTCTTTCTAGAGCATTGTTTAAATCATAGTGCACAAGCCATCCATGCCCTGAGCATGCCCAAAACTCCTGATGCTTCTCTTCCTCTTCCCCAACAACTATTTAGGCCTGCTACAATCCAACTGCCACTCTGGCAAGCAGATCAGAGCATAAAAATTGATCTCTGTGCTTAAAAATAAATTAGTCTCAATAATTTGTTTCCTTAAAATATTTCAATTGTGCATTTTAAACAGAGACTTACCCCAAAGGTTTTGGTTTGTGTGTGTCCAGGGAGTGTAGCTGACACCTCTTGTTCTTCTTACTTTTGGGAATTGCATCAATCATGTCATTCAGTTTGGACCTATGGAAAAAAAAAGTGAGGAACTTTGTATCCTGAAAACCACTGGATCAGGTTACACTACCTCACTTTCCCCATCTCAATCTCAACTCTGCACTAACCTTCCCTACTTTTCCTGCTAACTGGAGCAAGAAGAACAAGCTGAAGCCAACTGGAAGGCCAAGACACACTGTGCTGAACACTCACTGTTTGCTCTGCTGACAGCTGAGGAACTAATGGCTCTGGGGTATTTACTGTGCTCACCAAGCCCAGAAGGTTTCACTTTCTCAGTCTTACCTTTCTACCCAAGAGCAGCAAGCTTTGGTGGAAAAATTAACACTTGTATTTTATTTTTTACACCCCAACTAGTGAGACAAACACTAATGAGACCACAAAAACCCTGCAGGGCCTGGATCAGATTAAGAACCGAACATTAAATATTGGCATCTTCCAACTGCAACCATGGCACTGTAACTGGTGCTACCAAAGATTAGGTTTGCTTTTTCCCCAGTTTAGGCAACAAGAAGTGTAATTATGGATGTTGAAGAGGAAAAGGTGCTGTGCCAACTCAGCATTGCCACAAAGGCAACGCGCAGAGCGGGGATGGCGCGAGCAGCTCGCAGACACTGACCCGTGCACGTAGAAGAGCGTGTAAAGCTTCTTGGCATCAGTCATGCAGCTGCGGGTGACCGAGAGCACCCCCTTGGGCCCCACGGTGAGGGGCTCCAGGGCAGGGTTCCCCGACTCCACCAGCTGGGAGAAGAGGCGCTCCACGCTGCGCCGGCAGCCCACGCACGGCACCAGCTGCGACAGCGCGCTCAGCACCTCCCGCGACGTCACCATCATGGCAATGTTCAGGTCCTGCTGCTTCAGCATGCTGTGTCTCTGCAAAAATACCACAAAAACCAAATCATTTCATGCTTATTCTCTGCTTTGTTCTCCTCTCCGTTGCCTCCTTTCGCCGCCAAATGCTGCTTCAGGATAACTGTCCCAATTGGAAAATTCTTTTTCTCCACCTCGGCACAGATGTTGTAGGAAAAGGTCTCACACACACCAACTGCAAGTTTTCAGCTTCTACTCACACTCATTTTGTCTTTGGCACATGGAAAGGAAATTCACGAAGGCTCATTGGCATTTATGGAAATCTCATTTACAACCAACTTGTTCTGCTCTGACCATGACAATTTAGCAGGATTTTTCCTGGAAGGATAAATGCCATTTCCCATTACAATCCTACTAGCTGGAATTAAAGAATGCACACATTACTACTCAGGGTGAAGCCTTCGACTTCAGTAGTGAACATCCAATGTGTGCTATTAATAGAACATTAATGAGAACACCTTCTAATATTGCTTACGTCAATAAACAGTTGTAGATGTGTCTCCTGGCCCCTGTGTCAAACACATCCAGGCACACGTCCTCACAAAAAGCACACACCCTTCTAGTCCTTCTCACTGCTGAATTACTGCCTTGGCTTCCAGCAGCTGGAGTGCCACCAGCAGAGCTGTGCAGAGCAGAGAGTCCCTTCCTCACACCCCAACAGGCAAACCCACACTTGAGTTGTATCTGCACAGGGAATGTCACACCACCAGAGAATTTTCTGTATTATTGTCACATCACACCACTCAAACACTCCCCCCATGCACAGAGGACTTGCCACAACTTCTGGGGAAAGGAAGAAAAGACCACACATCCACTTGAAAAGAGAAAGTGTCCTCAGCTCCTTCTATGCAATATGGAAAGCAAAGGTACCATCAGGCAACATTGAAGGTTTGTGCTCTTACAGGAAGGCCCATTAAATCACCTGCCAAGCACTATCACTCTGCAATAACCCTGTTTCCTGTAATTAATTGCAGGAGTCACAGCAAGGCAGGAATGAGCTATTTTCACAACCCAGCTGCACTTGGCATGCAGCATGTGTCTGCACTGCTGCTGTCAACCCTGGGTGAGGCAACTGTGCAGCTGCAGAGCAGCAACCTCTGCCCCTCTGGACATCCAGTGGCACCACTCTGCAGCTGCTACAGGTGTCAACAGTGCTACAGTTATTTGTCAGAATTTGGCACGTCAGTTTCTAGGATTAAAGTTTCTGGGTTACCACAAAATCAGTTCTCACCACTTATCTATATAAAATCTACAAATTGGCACACAAATTCTACACAAAATCATAAGAACCCAACCTTGAGCAAGCCACACTTCCACTTGAAAGGGCGGTTCTAAACAGCTCAGAAAAATAAAAATCTAGATGTATTTAGAAGCTGTAGCTCCCACTGTAAGTTCTGAGCTCTCAGACATGCAGCAATTGCCTCCTGACAAGACAACGTGCAATAAATGCTGTGGAATCCAGAGCACACTGAACCCAGTGCACTTTGGTACCAATGTGTGATTGCTCCCAGGTGCTGACGTGTCTGAGGCATTCCAGGAGTCACAACCTCCTGGAGAAGCAAAAACCCAAACCTGAGGAAAGCAAAAAATCTCACTTCTTAGGAAACATGATTTACCTGGATGAACTGTTTCAGTTGTGTACTGTTGTTCTGATGTCCATCGAGGTTCAGCACATTATCAGGAAATTCCATCACCATCTATACAATAGAGGAAAAACAATTTAAAGAGGAGCTTTCAGACAAAAAAAAAAAAAAAAAAAAAAAAAAGCCAAACAGAGCATTAGTTGTTTTACTTTCTTGGGGGAAATAAGATTGAAATTATGTTAAATGCTCATTCTTTTCACATAATTACTGGAGCTTGGAAAAGGATAAAAGTAACTGTTTCAGATAGTGAATGTTTCAGCAAAGTAATAAATGCTTCATTGATATAATGTTCTAGAGGCAGTTTATAAATGGCAACTCTTAAATAGCTGTTAGAAAGCAAAAGTTGCTAAATGGACCATCAGTGTTCAAATTATCATCTACATGACTTGAGACCCTGCTTCAGTTTTAAAAAAAAATACTTCAACACACTGAGATCCAAATGGACCCAACAGCTTAACTCAATTTATAAAGCTCTGAGGAAACAGTCACAACAGTTTAATGACAGAGTCGACTCCTCCAAAGGCTAATTTCAAACCATATTAACCCAACAAGGTACTCCAAGGCACAGTTTGCTTTGTGTGATTGCAGCTGCAACTCTCAAGAGGCTCAAAGCAAAATGTTAAGCCTACAGAACAATGTGATTACTTGTAAGTAATTAATAACATTTCTTATCAAATTACTGAGAAACAAAGAGGGCAATTTCTTGGGAGGAGGCAGAAACCAGGAAAGCAACTTTCAGTCAAAAATCCAACTGTGCAACCATGGAATAAAATGAAAGCAACTAGAAAAATGTGCAAAGCCTGGCTTAATTCTCTTCTCTGTCCAAACTGAGAAACAGGGAATTTGTCAATATGAATATTGAAAGTTCACTTTAAAATCTGAAAGGCAAAATAGCAACTTTGGTTAATAACCCCAATGCAAATGAGCACCAAATAAAAGTGTCTGATTCACCCCTTTTCCTCCTTCCACCTCCCCTCAGCTGTCTAGGGAAGGCAGAATTCCCCGCTGCCTGCCCAATTACCAACACTACCTCCAGAGAACTCACCTTTCCAGGCACTGAACACCACTCCAAAATAAACAGCATTTCTCCAAGAACTGTTTTGCTGTGCCATGTGCCCCAGTCTGAGCATTGGCACAGCTGCCTTACCTTTGTGCAGAGCAGTGCCACTGCCAATCCTAACCCCCAGCTCCACTTCCAGCATTCCTCACCCCTGATCCATCCACACACCGCTTTCTGCTGCAGATTTGCAGGTTTCCTACAGCGCTAATGTGGAGTTTCTGTGGGCCAGGAGCTACAAGCAAAAGTAAAAGCTCTATCTGCCAATAACAGAGACAAGAGATAAATCTGCCTATTTCTCCCCCTTCACCTTCATCTCCCACTATCGCACAACACCCTGAGGTATTTTGTACAACAGAGCAAAAGAATCAAAGACTAAATTAATTCATGTGTCTGATGAGATTTTATTAAGTGGTTAAACATCAACCACCATCACACCCTGAACTGGAAGGGTAAAAAAAAAAAAAATCCTGTAATACCACATCAAATGGAATGCCTTCTAGAAACCATAAAAGCTGCTTAAGAAATGAAAAGGGCTCAATATTGAAACCTCCTTTAATTTCTGGCTGAGCCAGGAGGAACAGGGAAGTTGGTGGTGAAGGATCCACTCCGGGCAGCAGCATCTCCCCGCACCTGAGCTGCTTCCTGGGCTACTACAAAGCAACATTCCAGAAGAAGAGCACATGGGCCATTCACTCCTAATTTGCAGTCGCTAATCACTGATTCCACGTTTAAGGCACAGATTAACTCCTTCAGCGGACTGGTCACACTAATTTTAAAATTTGAGTTTTTAAAGAGGTAACAGAAGCCAGTTGCTATCAATACCCGCCATTATTTTTTAAAGATAGTGCTGCAGATGTAAAATTCTGTTTCAAAGACAGCTGCATGTCTGTAATAGCTCTCATTAAGTATTTAAAAAATAAATTATTGATGACAGACAAGGAAGCTCAGAGTTCATTCACTTGCTTCTGCAGGCTTTTTTTAATAAATGCCTCCAAAAACCACCTAGAAATCCAAATACTTTGTAACAACAGTAACACAAAAAAAAAAAAATGGACACAAAGTAAGATTTCTCCATGGTGAGGATGACTTGCACTTGCATAAATGCCTTTTCTCCAGATGGATATAAAACTGATTTACAGCTAGAGGACCCTTTCAATCATGAGGACAGTGTAAAAAGCAGAAGGTTAGCAACAACACAGTGCAATTACACAAAGTTTGGGCCTGGTATTAAATTCTGGGACTAAACCACAAATGGCATTTTAGGTCTTCTGAAGTCATCCTCCTGGTAGAGCTGAATTTTCACTCTCAACCTATTACACACAACAAAAATAACCAGAGCATGACAAGTCTACCTGGCACAAATTAATGGGCAATTTTTACAGGGAGTCCAGGAAGGATAAATAAAAATTTAAAATAAATAAATAAATAAATAAATGGAGGAATCCAAGAGCTTAAAACCACATGGAAAATGAATGGGCAAAATAACTTTCAAGGTGTGGCCAAGACAGCAAAAAATTCAAACTTGCACTATTCCTGCACAGTGCTGGGTTTTCCAGATCATCAGCCCCTCTAGGAGAGGCAGATACTGCTTTGGACAGCTTTGGAGGAAACTTTGCCTAATACCTGAACACAGCTAACCAGAGAGGAGCCAAAAATAGTGATAATTGGTAAAATAATAATATGTCACCATTCACATTGATCAGAACTAAAATACAGCAAGAGGACTTCCCTCAAGTGTAGCAAAACCAGATGGGGCCTGCCTGAAGATATTCAACACTTTTGTTCTGGAAGGTGAAAGAATGGTTTGGGTTGGAAGGGAACTTGAAGATCATTCAGTTCCACCCCCCTGCCATGTGCAGGGACACCTTCCTCAGCTAATAAAACTCAGGGATTCTTCCATCCTAAACATTAGATTAGGAATTTAATCATCCCCATTTTACATCACTTAAAGTAACAACAGCTCCTGTCCTACTACCATGAGAAATCAAATATGAACCATTAAGATACCAGATTACACTGAGTGCAATATTATTTTCAACGCATTTTCCTGCTTTAAGAATTAAAACAAAGGGCAACTGGCTAGTTACAGATTTTATTTTTTTTTTCCATTTGCTTTGTGTTCTCCTACAATGCAATTTCTGAACCTTCTAAGGAGAAGGACCAGAGAACCTCCAAGCTGCATTTAGTTGATTTTTCCACTGAATCTTCTGGAAACGGCCAAACCACGTTTTCCAACTCCCAGCAACACCCTGAAATGGGAACTCTCAGATTTGTTACATTTCTGCAGACACGATAACCCTGACTTTCAGGCCAAAGCTGTGGAAAACGCCTGTAGCCTTCCCTCGCCTGTTGAGGAGCAGAACAACCCGCCGGGTTTAACGTTAACATGGCTCCCTTCCTTCCCAGCAGAAAAATGGCTTTGCTCCACCCTTGAGCACCGAGCCACGCTCCACAACTCCGGCACAGCGATAACTCCCTCATTCCGCGGCTCGCCCGCTCTCACAGCCGGCCATCAGATAAAATAAAAAGTTGCCACATTCGGCTGCGTTAACCCCAAGTGTTGCAAAGTCCCAAAGATTACCGCCGCAGGAGCCCGAGGAGGAGCCAGCGAGGCCCAGCGAGGAGGGAAGGCCCGGCCCGGGCATTGCAACACGCGGGAGGCGCGGGCCGGGCGGCGGGCACTCACCGTTAGGGTGTCATCGATGTAGAGGGGGATCTGCCTCTTCTCGAAGGGGAACTCCTCCTCGCCGTCCCGGCACACCGCCACCAGCCGCGCCATCGCTGCTGCTCCTGCTGCTGCTGCCGCTTCCTCCCCGCTCCAGCCTGCGGGCGGCCCCGGCCGGAGGTAAACACCCGCCGCGCTTCCCCGCCACACTTTCACCAGCAGCCGGCACCCAGCCTGCGCTCCCCATCGCCTGATTCACCACGCCGAGCCCTGCCCACCCACCCCGCCGCCAGCGGGCCGCGAATGCGGCAGCACACGGGGCGGCCGGCGGGCAGAGCCGCGGGGGGATGGAGACCCCCAAGGGGAGACGGGGAGGTGGAGATGCGAGCGGGGAGACGGAACCCGCGGGCGGGGATGGAGGTCTGCCAGGGGAGATGGAGTCCGCGGGGGAAAATGGAGCCGCCACGGGGAGATGGAGCCGCCACCCCCCGCCCGCCACCGGCCCAGCGCGGCCGCCGGGACCCGCCCAGCCCGGCGCGGCTCTGCGGCTCCTGCGCGGGGGGAACCGCCGCCGCCTGCCCGGCGCTGCCCGGGGCGCCCCGCGGAGCGGCCCCAGCGCCCGCCCCGCCGCCTCCCCGCGGGCTGCAGCCCGGCTGCCCCGGCAGACCCACCCCTTCCTCCCGCTTGCTGCGCGGCCTCGCCCGGCTCCCCCCACGCGGTGGGGGGGTAACCCCACGCTGCCGCCGCTATAGCCTCGCTCCCCCCACGTAGCGCTGCCCCGCGGCCGGCGGGCCCTTACCGGCTGCTGGCGGCGCTGGGCGGCCCGGGCGCTGTGACAGGCGGGCGGCACCGCGGTCCCGGAGCCGCCTCCTCCCTGCCCGCCCCGGGGCCGCTCCGCCCCGCTCTCGCGAGAGCCGCGGGCACCGCCCGGGCCCGCCCCGGGCAGCGGGCTGGCTCGGCGGCCGCTGAGGGCGGCCGGGCTGTGCGGGTGTCGGCGGCGCCGGGAACGGCCCCGCAGCGGGGGTTGGGCCGGGAGCGGGTGCCGGCCCCGGGGCGTTGGGGGTTACAACGAGCGGGCCGGGCCGGGCCGGGCGTTAACGCGGTGCGAGCGGCCCCGCCGGCAGCGCGGGATGATAAAAAGGCGCTGAGCTCAACGCTCTGAGGCACGGCGAGGGGGAGGTTTTGGGGTGCCCTGTGCAGGGGTGAGCCGCGCTCCGTGTCCTCCTCGGGGCTCGCCTCACACCCTGCCGCGGCATCGAACGCTGCGCTGGTCCCGAGCCAGGCAGGGCAGGATTTAACAGCTCAGTGCAGCCAGCCCGAAATCCTGTGGCTGCCTAAATTAAGCAGCCAAAAAAAAAAAAAAACAACACCAAAAAAACCCCAACAACGAACCCAGAGTCTTTCTTGAACTACTGAATAATACAGCTGACCTGTTCATTCTTGTTGTGTATGGATACAGGCACTGAAGCACTCACAGGAAAATGCAGGGGAGGTAATAAAGGAGCAGTATTCTTTCTCGTGTCTGCATATAAAAGTGGTGTTTAGTGGAGGAGCGAATTTACTCGAGCTCCTCGTGCAGCAGCTGTAACGGGAACAGCGTGTGGAGTCACGGTTTGCAGTCGGTGTTTTCATGGCTTTTTGCAGCAGAAAAAAGCTGGGGTTCTGTAACGAGCGATAGTTTCCCACACCAAAGCACGCTGAACCACGATGAATTTAGGTCTTTGCACGGATGTGCTTTCCCTGTGTCACTCCTCCCTCCCACAACATTGTCTCAGGTTCTGTATTCTTGCAGCACACATTGATACAAAAAGCACCATTACATTTCAAACAATTTCTATCCATGGATTTTTAAGTTTTTGTTTTTTTTTTTTTAAGTTGCTGGAACACGTGGCTTGTTTTGTTATCTCCAAGGCGGTGGAAAGGCAGCCAGCCCCTTCCTGCGCTCATTTGCATGGCCCTCTTTGCCTGGAAGAAATACTTGTTCTCTGGGACAGGGTGGCTTTGAAATAGGATACTGCCTGGAATCTTCAGGGCAATATCTGACTTCAAAAGAGACACCACTGCAGCTGGCAGAGGAGGCATGCTAGAGTTGATCCTTAAAAATAATGTGTTAAGGAGCTAGTGATGTTTAATAACAAGTTAAGAATAAATGTAATCAGCCCTACCCTCCCACCATATCCCAGCATTTTTCTACCCTGCAGTCCTACACAAAGGTCATTTGGTGGAATTATGGCAGCAAAGGCAAAACAATTTCTGTTTTCCTCGGCTTTACTATTGCTGAAGCAAGTGACACATGATGGTTGAACCATTAGTCTTCGTACTTGAAACATCTTTAAACTTTTACTCATTCTGTAACAATGAAATAAAAGTTTCTGCTTTTAAAAAATACACCTTTAATCTGTACAAAGGGTTCTTTGTCTAAACACAGCCCAGAGTGAAGTGAAATGCAGAGTTCCTGTTCCTTCAGCTGTGGAGGTGTGTGGAGAACAGCAGTGTCCTGGTGTTCACTTTCCACATATTTTCAAACCCAGCAGAGCTGTTTGCTCGTCCTGTGATCAAAGGATGCTCGCCTGCATCTCTGGGTTCTTTCAGAGGCCTGGGCAATTATCTTGTGTTCATAGCTGAACACTCAGCATTCAGAACTACACCAGCTGCTTCAGGGCAGAGCTCGCTGCATCTGTTATCGACAACAGGCAATGAGAACTGGCTCTCATTAATCCACTGGTGAACAGCCTGCAGAATCCCAGAATCATTTTGGTTGGAAAGGACCTCTGAGACCATCAAGCCAAACCTGTGACTGATCCACACTCTGTGAACCAGCCCAGAGCACTGAGCGCCACATCCAGTCCTTCCTCGGACACCTTCCAGTGCCTGACTGCTTCCCATGGAGAAATTCCTCCTGATGTCCAACCTGGACCTCCCGTGGCGCAGCTTGAAGCCGTGTCCTCTCTTTGTGTCACTTGCTGCTGGGAGAAGAGACTAAAGCCACCTGCCACAACCTCTAAGTTACTCCTCAGAGCTTCCGAAGCAGGAGAAGTCTCAGGATGAGGAGCTGGCCTTGGTGAGAGGGCAGTTCTCACTCGGGTGCACACCATCCCCTGGGCTCGCTGCTGTTGTGGCAACCACGCTGCAGCCCTGGAACTGGCACCACCAGCCCGTGTGGAGCTCGCCCACCAGACCTCCCACGTCCTCCCTGCTTCACCCAGTGCAGTTGGCACCTGGATGCCCTGTGCTTGTCCAGACACAGCTCTGCCTGTCACACCCAATTCGTTCTGAATCACACCGACAGGCTTGTGCTCACAGGCAGAACTCGCTGCAGGTCCTGGGCTTTAAACATTTCAAAAATAAATATCCATGAGTAATTTTGCATAAATGAGTAGTGCCAGTTGGTTCACGAGGGAGACCTTTCTTCCCTAGGCAAGCCTAGGAAGTGTTTTAAAATAAACACATCCACCAGTTACCAGAAAACTCTGCTATAAACTGACAACTGTTTCTAAGACGTTGTTGCCAGTTCTTGCATCTGTCCTCAGGATAATACAGGCTGGTTTGCTTTAATTCTCAAGACTACGTGGCTTTAAGTTGGAAGAAAACAAGGATGAACTCAGCGTGGCCACAGCCTATAATCCTCAGACTTCACCTTTCTGCTGGCCAGGGGCTTGGAGAACTTGATAAATTTATGTCTCTTCCACAGCATGTCTGTCTTGAGGAATCCGATTTAGAGGCTTATTCTCCAAAGGTTTGATGATTCATCAAGACAAGGGGAAATATGAAATATGGCCCATGTGTACTGCTGGAACTCCACTGACACTGGACATCTATCATCAACTACCATTGGTATTCTACTCCTAAAGTATTTATATCCCATTATTGAATTCCTCACAATCTTTAAGTGTATTTCTCTTCCCAACAACTTTATGAGGACAGGAAGAACTGTCACAGTCAGGAAAGGGAACACAGAGGGTGTTCTGCTCTGGCCTTGCAAGGAAGACTGAGAAAAACTGAGCAGTTCCCTTCTCAAGCCATTGCCAGAACCCTGACCCAGTGCAGCCTGTTTGTTTGCTAATAAAAATTAATATCAAATGTCCCCCCTTGGAGACATCTCAGCTGGCAAAATACAGTATTCAATGTGCTGGTCTGCAGGTTGGAGCTGAGTATCTCTGTATTTTCTTATGAAGTGTGGTTCTTATTATCTGCACCACAACCTCCAATAGCTGCTTTATGAATTCATCTGCAGCTGAGTTTATCCTTCAGAGCATCACACTTTATCTCAGGTCTTCATTTATATTCATCAGTGGGGACGGAAGTAAAATTTAGCTTTAATTCAAAGGCTAATTTAGGTTTCAGTGTATGATTAATATTCCACAATTACTACCATCAAAGTCAAGCATATGCATAAGTCTCTGCAGGACTGGGGCCAAAATATTTTCAAGTATCCACTTATTCAATACATTTTATATGAAAAATTATTCTTATCTATTATTTATGCAAGGGCCTTAACTAGGTAAATCTTGACACAGCTAGGCCTCTCTCTCCATATAATTACTCACCTTCTTACTTTTCATCTGGTTTCTGCTCTACCTAGTTATCTAATTCATTGGGTATGAGCACAGTTCACTAACTGTAAATGCAATTTACTCTCAGGAACAGCAGGAATATTCAGAAATCTCCAAACCTAAGTTTTCAGGATAACATGCAACAACTCCCAACAGGTAAGATCATTGACTGTATCATTTGGTAAAATGATCATTAGAGTAAACACTAAATAATAAAAAGCTCTGCTAAATTATACATTATTGCAACACATCCATCCATTAAATACCATCATTCAACTGCAGCAAACAAAGTCCAGCTAGTCCACTCAGCCAAAGTGGAATCACCAAAACTTTAATACTATATTCCTGGCATGCAATACATACATAATTAAACAGTTAAAAAACATGTACAAGTGCAGTATGCACAATGTTAAGGCAGCCTTGCTGTGGATTGTGTCTATCAGGATGTTCACAGCACCAGTCAGAACATTCGCTAGCAAGAAAAACAGTAACTGATTTTTGTTAATCGCACTAATGAGGCATAGCTGTGACAGCTTGTCCTGCCTTCCCACCCGCCCGGCCTCCATTCCGCGCTTTTTCCCGGATTCAGGGGGCTGCACAACCTCCCAGCAGCAGGGCACGCTGGAGCCCTTGACCAGCAGCTTGGCGAACACCAAGGCGAGGTCGGTGAGCACAAAGAAGCCCAGCAGCAGCAGGCAGTGGGCGAGCACCCAGGTGCAGAAGGGCAGGTTGGCCAGGCGGCGCGACACGGGCTCCGTGCACGCCTGGCACAGCTGCAGCAGCACCGACAGCAGCAGGACGGCCAGGGCCAGCCCCCCGAGGGCTTCCAGCCAGCCCCTGACCGCGCTCCTGCGCCGCAGCAGCCACAGCCCCACCTGCACGCTCGCCAGGTAGATGGCCAGGTAGCCAAAGAGGGAGAGCAGCCCTTCCCGGTTGGCATCGAGGAAGCCGAGCCGGGAGCCCCTGCCGTCGCTGCCGTGCAGGATGAACATCTTCAGTGAGGTAGCGCTGAGGAGGAGCTGGTAAAGCACGGCCACGGCTAGAGCCACCAGCCAAGCCTTATGTTTGGGGAATATGGCTAAAAGCAGAGATGCTGCGAGTCTCACCAGTGCCAAGGTAAAGAAGAAGTTCCAGTGCACGCCGTACTCCGAGGTGTGCTCGTGGTACTCGATGGATTTAACACTCAGCAGCCGCCCAACGCCGAGGGAAATCAGCGGCCACACGGAAAACACCTGCCTGGCCAGGCCGGAGAATCTGGGCTGTGTCGTGTGAGGCTTCTGCCGAACTTCAGGGCAAACGAGAGCGTTTCCAAAGATGAAGGCTCCCACCCCCAAATCCATGGCTCCGGTGCCGTAGGTCTCGGCCTTGGCGTATCGCCGGGGATACTGCGGGAAATCCACGGCCAGAATGCTGATGGATGTCAGCACGTTGACATAAACACGGAACACAGTTATTGCTGGAATGCACTCGGGGTCCAAGCATGTCTTCTGGAATTCTTTTACAATTTGCCCAAAGGGTACTCTGGCCTCCCGTTTGCTCTGGCTGTATATTTTGGAAAATACTCCGGCACAGAAGGCAGTGAGGATAACCGGTATGAAAAAGATGACAGGAGACAAGACAGTGCAGGAGAACAGGAGAGGAGACACCAGCACCAAGAAGTCTAGCAGCAGGCTGTACTTCCTTGAGCTTACAGGTTTTCCATGGTGCAGGTAGTACAGGATCAGGAGGAGCCCTCTGCAGAGCAGGCACAGTGGAGGCAGGGACAAGCCTGCGGAAATTTCCAGCAAACTCGTTCCATTCAGGTTGCTGATAAAAGCTTCTTTCAGCTCTTTCTGGGACATTCTTCTTCCTTCCTCTGAAAACACAAAACTTGAACTTGAGGTAGCTGTGTAAAACGGGTCTCTGAACTCCTTAAAAATGAAACTCCTTCCTCTGAAAACACAAAACGTGAACTTGTCTCGGGCAGTTCACAAAACCAACATTGATTTCAGAAGTTACTGAATTACTTTTCAATTTAAAGAACACAGAGCAGCACTGGAGCTGGCCTGGGAAGCCAAGGACAGACACAGGCTTGAGGAAGTGCCAGCATTTTTCATCCTGAGGTGTTCCAACAAGATGCTCCGTACATTTTTGAGGGAGATCTCTAAACATCAAATACTCCACTGAATATTCACATGGTGAATAATCTCACGGCTCTGTAGAACATACTTTGCCACATCCTCTACGGTCCAAATGGCACAGAAATGTAAAAACGTGTCCCTACGCAACACTGTACAACCAGCAGCCCCCAGGTGCCTTTTTACGGCAGCAGAACCCGCGGGGGATGGAAAAAGCGTGAATTAATCACGGGTTCTGCTCAGCCGCGGGGCGCAGCGGGAGCTTACCGGGAGCTCACCGGGAGCTTACCGGGAGCTTACCGGGAGCTTACCGGGAGCGGGGCACGGGCGGCGCTGAGGGCACCGAGCGGCGGGGCCGCGGCCGCTCGGCCGGGTGGAACCGGGGCTGGAGAGAAGCGGGGCCGGGTAAAGCCGGGATGGGGTAAAGCCAGGATGGGGTAAAGCCGGGATAGGGTGAACCGGGGCCCGGTAAAGCGGGGCTGGGGTGAAGCGGGGCTGGGGTAAAGCGGGGATGAGGTGAAGCCGGGCCCGGTAAAGCGGGGCTGGGGTAGAGCCGGGCCCGGTAAAGCAGGATCGGGCCGGCCCCCAGTTAAGCCGGGCCCGGTAAATCCGGGCTGGGATAAAGCCGACCCCGAGTGAAGCCGGGCCCGGTAAATCCGGGCTGGGACGAAGCCGGCCCGAGTGGAGCCGGGCCCGGTGAAGCCGGCCCGAGTGGAGCCGGGCCCGGTAAAGCCGGGCCCGGTGAAGCCGACCCCGAGTGGAGCCGGGCCCGGTAAAGCCGGGCTGGGATGAAGCCGGCCCCGAGTGGAGCCGGGCCCGGTAAAGCCGGCCTGGGATGGAGCCGGGCCCGGTAAATCCGGGCTGGGACGAAGCCGGCCCGAGTGGAGCCAGGCCCGGTAAATCCGGGCCGCGTTCCCCGCCCGCCCTTTCGCCGCTTCCGCAGCGCCCCAGCCCCGCCCCGGTCCCGCCTCCCCGGCCCGCCCCGCTCCGCTCCGCTCGCTGCCGGCCCCGGCCCCGCTCCGGCCCCGCTCCGGCCGCGGTAAGTCCCGAGCCCGCCCTGCCCTGTCCTGCCGTGCTGCCGGCACCGCCGCCGGGCCCGGCCCGCTCAGCCCCGGCACCGCCTGGCCCGGGGGCACCCCGCGACCCTGCCCGGGAGCTGCCGCGGCCCGCCTGCGTCCCTGGCGTGTCCCGCGTGTCCCCGGCGTGTCCCCGGCGTGTCCCTCGTGTCCTTCGTGTCCCCGGTGCGTCCCTGTCGTGTCCCCCGTGCCCCCCGGGATCTGCGGGCACCGGCATAAAAGGCTCTGCCGGGAGAGCGGGATGGATCGGACCGGGGTTTGGGGATGGGAGCGTGCCCGGGGACTCCGAACTGACTCCGAGTGGTGTTTTCATGCCGGGTTAGGAAGGAAATTAGGGATGGAATGGGAATAACAATGGAATAAGAAGAGGAACTGAATAGGAACGGAATAGAGAGAATAGAATAGAATAGAATAGAATAGAATAGAATAGAATAGAATAGAATAGAATAGAATAGAATAGAATAGAATAGAATAGAATAGAAACAATTAGAGTATAATGGAACAAAATTAGAATAGAATTAGAATAGAATATAATTAGAATAGAAAAATAATAGAAGTAATGGCAGCTTCAGCTGAAGGAAGGACAGAATTCTTCCTGGCGCTATGACTGGAACCTCAGCGTTTATCACAGAAATTCAAATGACTCACCTTGGGTTGGCTCCCAGAGATTTTCAGAGGAAACAGGAAGGGAACAACACAAACTTCTCTGTGTCACTCCCCTTCTCAAAGCTCTGGCTTCTCTGGCACTGTCAGACCCTCAGGTCTGCTCTGTTTCTCCAAACAGGGAATTTTACAAGTAGTTGCAGTTTCTTTCCAATAAAACTTGCTTTATTAAAGAGAAGCAAAGCATTTTATTCCTGATGAAAGGGAATATACACAATTCTCTCCAAAAAAGCTTTATTTGCGGGGACAGCAGCGCATGACCATCACTCTGGGTAGGATTTCCAGCTCCAGTGTTACTTGGGCTCCACTGGGATCACTAATTCTGCCTGAAGTCCTTGGGATTTGCTTGTGGAACCCTCTGGAGAATGACATGCCCTGAGTTATTTTTATCGAAATGCCTTTTTATTTCTTTTTTTTTCAAGCATTCTCCAGTGTGATTTGAATGAAGTACCCTAAAGTAAAGGCCCTCTCCAGTGTTCCCGTCCACAGGCCTGGACAAGATGCCAAAGCAGGTAAAAAGAAAAGCAGGAATTGTGTGTGCTAATTAAATGTTACTGCCAGGAGAGAATTCTTGGCTTATTTCCATGCAGTCAAGATTAGGTAACTACTAAAGAATATTCATGAATTGACTGGACCTATTTACTGTGGGTTTGAGCTGTGTTAGAGACACCAGGCAGTGATTTTTGTTGTGCCCTGGGCTCTAGCAGGGCAGGTGTTCATGCAGGCAGCAAGCACATCCTGGGGGGTGTTTGCTCAGGAAGATGAATTGGGATTTATTGTCAAACTTTTGGCTGAGCAATCATCTCAGCTGAAGTGATGCTGAGCAGGGCAGCAGAACCAGGCCCTTCCTCAGGCCTTGCAGTCTCACAGTGGGTTTGACTTGCCTGGTGGAACACAGGGAGAAAGGGGAATGGGCAGGAACTCCTCAGGTCTACGTAGTGTTTGCTAATTGTGGTGTCTGTTCTGTGACAGCAGCAAGCTGCTTAATGCTCTTTCAGAGAATAACAGAAATCACTTGGATGGCAGTGCTTTACTGCATTGCTAAGCTTTTTTTTTTTTTTCCCCTTACTGTGTAAAATTCTGTATCACTGGAAATGAAGTATTTATGCTGTCTGCAAAAGATAAAAAGGCTCCTAAATGAGTACACTATTGTAGCCTTTTTTTTTTTTTTCTTTTTAGGAACATGCTGAGTGGGGTTTGCAGTGCATTTCCCCTATATTAATAGGCTCAGCTCACATAGTGGGAATGCTGCTAACTAAATTTAGCATTTTCTGTACAAACAAGGTGTAACTGTTCATTGGTTGGTACAGGTGAGTAGGAATAGTTTGGAGAACTTTCTGTCAAAGAGAAGGAGAGGAGTGTACAGAGTGCAGAAATCAGGACTGGCATCTTTTCCATTCTTCATTTTCTCTTCTAGCCTGTCCTTTCCCCAGTAATGGCAAACAGGTCCTGGAATCTCTCTTCTGGCTGGTTTTCCATTACATACAAATGTGTCCTTCCAAAGAATGTTGTCAAGGACATGGGAGCCCAGAGGCTGAAATTTGAATGTTTTAAGTGATTCAAAGGGGACAAAACTTCAGCTAAGGCAGGGCAGTTCTTGCCCCAGCACCATTCCTGTGCCCTGGCTGTGATGTGTGCACTCTGCAGCTTTCACCCTGAAAATGAGAGTCTCTGCTAGGAAAGCTGCATTTGTTTTGGCCTGCAGGGGCTTCCAGCTGTACCTGCAGCCAGCCCTTCCTGCTTCCCTGAGCCCAGGGCACTGCTTGGATTGAATGCATGACAGGCAGAGGCTCAGAAATGAGCCAGTTGCACGAGCATGGGGTGTGTGTGTGTGCAGAGCTGCAGTGTGAGCCCAAGGCCACGTTCTCTGAGTGCCTTTGCTCACAGCCAGAACCCTTTTCTAGCATCAGAGCAGGAGGAGGCAGCTGGGAGGAGGAGTAGCTGTGACATCCTGAGGTCTGGCTCCTGCTGAGACTGAAATTTGGTGACATGGAAGCAGCAGAAGAGCTAGAGCAGGGGAGGAGGTGAAAGTCCAGCTCTTCACCTTTCACTGGTGCTGATCTGACATCCCATCCCCTCCAGGAAAATGGCCAAAGGGAAGATTCTCTCATCCAGAATGACCTCAATGAATCATTTGAAGAAGAAGTTAGAGCCTTCCTCGGTGATGAAGAGAAACTGCATCTTTTTGACGACCTCACTAAAGTGAATCCAGTGACAACCAGGACAGGTGAGCAGCCAGGGACAGTCTGCTGAGGGATCCCTTACCTTGCTGGCCACTGACACGTGGCCACTGCATTCCTGCTCTCACTGCATTAACACCATGGACACTGGAGTTTTGTATATTATATTAATTACATGTATAATTATGTATATTGCATCTACATCTCTCTATTAAACCTGATAGGAACACACCTGAGACTCTTGTTACCAACAGGCACAGCAAGGGTCAAACACACTTTGCAAAATATGCTGACAGAAGGTGTTGCTTTTCAGTTCTGAAATGTCTGCAAGCAAGATACAGAGTCAACCTGTTCTATACAAACGCTGGCTGCAGCCTGGTGGCTTTAAATCCTTTCCAGCCTTTCTCCTGCCTCTACTCACCTGAGCTCATGAGGGAGTACCACGTTGCACTTTGTCCTCAGGTAACCCTTGTGTTTGAGATCTCTGTCCTTCTGTAGAGCCCATGTGTCCAACTGCTCTAAATTCATCTGAGCAAAATACTCCCACAGGAGAAACCCCATTTCTAGTGAAATATTAGTTCTGTTCAAAGAGCAGTGCTGTTTTCAGGTGAATGTGAGATGACCCTTGTTATCCATTGCTGTTGAATTGTATGGTTACTGCACTCTTAAATATAAATATTCTCTTTCTCTGCCAGGATTTAAAACCTCACATCTTTGCAGTGGCTGAGCAAACCTACAGGAATGTCCAAAAGCAGATGGACCCTCTGAACCAGTCCATCATTGTGAGTGGAGAAAGTGGTGCTGGGAAGGTAAGGAAATGTTTTTCCGTGACATTGCTCTCAAGTTTTGAGCTCTGCCAGTGATTTGTAGTGCAGAGTAGTGCAGTGAATGAGCAAAGATGAATTAAAAACCCCTCTGACACAGCACGTAGCCAATCTGCCCAGCACGACTCTCTTGAAATGTGTGTGAAGCATTAAGTGATTGCTGCAGTTAAACACACTCTGCTTAATATAGCAGCTCTTCAGGTGACATCTGTCATTTCTGGAGGGCTGGGTTTGAATCATTCAGCAGGATTTGCACCGAGTTAATGCCTCAGACTGGTCTGCCAGGGAGCTCTGTGAGTCTCAGCAAACCCTCTGTAAAGACTTAGAGCAGTGGATTCAGCTCCTGCCCTGGCCCTCCTGTGATGGCCCATCCCTGCTCAGGACCATGCTGAGGAGGGTATTTTAAAGCCCAAGAACAAGGTGATTCAAATGCTGAATGTTAATGACTCCAAATCCATCCACATTCATTCCATCCCAAGGCAGTAGCTGAAAATTCTGGCTGAGCTTCCAGATGGTGACACCTCGATGGAAGTGCCATTCAGCAGAGCACTGAAATGTGTGTCTGTGGCACAGAGTTTCCACTGAAGCAGAGCTCTGAACCTGACACAGTTCCTCTCTTTAGCCTCCCCTCCACCTGCACACTGCTCTGCTCCACGGACATAACTGATAACATGTTAAAAACAAAGAGCTACTGTCAGATCTCTCTCTTGCAGACCTGGACCTCTCGCTGCCTCATGAAGTTCTATGCCTCTGTTGCTGCCTCAGTTATCTCCCCAAAAGGCAATGAAACTGTGGAAAGGATAGAGAAGAGAGTGCTGGATTCCAACCCTGTCATGGAAGCTTTTGGTAAATGTGGCTTTTTTAGCAACAAAGTAAAGGAATGGCTACTGTGGGAATTTCCTTTGTTCCCACATGAGTCTAAGCTATATCTTGGTCCTCTCCTTAAAAACAAACTCTTCAAATACTGGAGCTATTTACAGAGCACCCTAAATACCTGTATGTGCTGCATGGCAGAGTGGCACCACTCTGACTGTTCTGTGTCTGCCACTGGCAATTTCACAGGGAATGCCTGCACCCTGCGGAATAACAACAGCAGCAGGTTTGGGAAATACATCCAGCTCCAGCTGGACAGGTAAGAATTACTGTGTAAAACCTTACCTGCTGTCTTGTTCCTTTAAATCTTTATTATCTTGTTCCTTTAAAGCTTATTTCTGAAGTCTGTTATAGAATATTTTATGTCTTTAGAGCATATTTTGGTTTGCTGGCAGCTTAAACTGTTATTATTTTCCTTTTTTTTTTTTCCTGCAAGCTCTTACCCTGATCTCTAAGAGACAGCAAAGGAAAAATAGAGACGTAGTTAAGAACTTTGAATAAAATATGAACAAAACTGAAGGTGAACTGCAAAACATTCACAGTCAGTTGGTCTCAGAACAAAACAACCCCCTCTTGGATTCTGTGAAGAGGTTTTGTTGAAATCTTTCCTCTTTTTCCCTCTCCAGATTCCATCATCTGACTGGTGCTTCCATCCAGACTTTCCTTCTGGAGAAAACAAGAGTTGCCTATCAGGCCCCCAATGAAAGAAACTTCCATATTTTTTATCAGGTTTGCCTTCAGTTAATTTTGCTGAGCATTTCTGCCACACAGCAGGGATGGAATCACCAGATTTAGCACAGTTGCAACTTTTAATAATTACCAGTTTCCCTGTCTGCCAGGCTTCCAAATTAAATCATCCTCCCAGTATGTTATTCTTCACTGTCTGGGAGCTGTGTAAACACCAAAGGCAGAATTCAATTTTTACCTTGTTTTCTGTCTCAGATCACAAAAGGTGCTACTGCAGAGGAGAGGCTGGAGTGGAACCTTCCAGAAGGGGCTGAGTACCACTGGCTGCCAAACTCTGAAAGAAACTTAGATGGTAAAGATTAGCTTCACTTACTAATTAATCAATCCATTAATGATGGCTGGAACTTTAAAGGGAGACAGGCAGAAATACATCCTGTTCCATCCCCTGGCCAGCCAACAGCAGATGTTTTGCAAAGCCACCTGCATTAATGGGATTCTTTTTAAGTTTCACTTGGCACTAGTAAGTCTTAAAGCTTAAAATCAGTCACCTGGCTTAAAACAGCTGGTTCTGGTCTGGCAAATTTGCATCTTTGTGGCTTTGTTTAGAAACTGTCTTTGTTTTTGCATGTGATTCACCTGACAGAAAAAAACAGTGGGCTGGGATTTCCCCAAACAGCATCCCTGTTCTTCCCCGCTCTCCTCTGACCATTCCAGCTGGATTGGATGTGCTGAGATGTTCTGCCTGCCCTGTTTGTGTGCTTGGCTTTTTCAAGAGCACTGTTTGGCTTTTCAGAGGACTGCTTCGAGGTGACCAGAGGGGCAATGTTCCACCTGGGCATCGGCCCTGCCACGCAGAGCAATATTTTCAAGGTCAGCCACACAGCAGGGACAGCACAAGGCTGCTGAGGATGTTGGGAATGTGTTCCCAGGGTGGAATTGCTGCTGGGATCAATCCCTGTCACTGTGCAGAGCTGCTGCTCCTCCCTGGAGGGCCCTCAGCTCCACATCGGGTAGATCTGAGCCCGAAGTCTGCACCTCTGAATTTCAGTTTGCCTTCAGGAGCTGCAGCATTAGGGAAACACTCAGAAGTTTGGGATCTGTTGGCTGCCTTTTGTGCAGGAATGTGCAGGAGCTGGCCTGTTCCAGGCTGAAGGAAGGCTCAGGGGAGCCTGCCTTGGGGGGAGCTGTCCTGAAAAACCCCCTGATTGCATTCCAGGTGTTATCAGGCCTTCTGCACCTTGGGAACGTTCAGTTCTCTAATCCAGTGGATGAATCTCAGCCTTGTGAGCTGGAAGACAAAACCAAAGGTGAGGCAACAACCATGCCGTGCTCCAGAGCCTTGTTAGTTCAGTGCAGATGGCCAAGGGAAGGGATTAGAGAAAGGAAAGAATGGAGAGAATTCATTCCTTTATTTAGTTAGTTAATTTAGATTTACTTATTATATTTATTTCCTTATTAACATTTCTTAAAATTTATTACATCTACCAAATTTTCACTTGAGTAATTTTAAGTATTTTTACTTTCCATTATTAATTCCTTTTAACTACTAATAAGTCTAATTACTTTATTAATAACAATTTTGGAAATTAATATATTTGTTTAAACGGCATTGAATTTATTGCATTTTAAATTATTAAATCGAATTTGTTTAATTTAAATTAATTTAAGTTCTTCATTTAATTCAGAAATAATTCCTTATTAAAGAAAAGAATTTGAACAATAACTCTCCTGCTGAAGGGAGAAGATCAAGGCTGTGAACAACCCAAAATTTAGGTGTGTTTTTGTGAACAAAAACCTAATGCTCCCCTGCCCTGAGAGATAATATCCTTCCTGACAGGTCAGGGCAACTGCAGCATTGCCCAGTGATTTCAGGAGGATTATTGGCAGAACTGTGGCTCTTGTTTGTAATCTTACTCTGCCATCACAGGCCTGGCAGAAATCTGACCCAGAGGGAGAGCAGGGCTTTTCACATGAAAGCTTGGAAGTTTTCGTGATAAAGACCAAAAGGCAGTGACAACAAATCTGTTAAATTGCAGCAGAAATAGAGGTTGTTCTGATTTTAGGATCTGGATTTCCTTCAGAGCTAAAACTGCTCTGACTAGTGAAGGTTCCTGCTAAAATTCCACATCCTCTGAACTCAAACTACTTAATATTCAAATAATTTTGACTACAGCTCAGCTGAGAAAGATCTTAAATGCTTTGTCAGCAAATACTCATTTTTCTACACTTCCTTTCTATCCCCGAATCCCTGCTTTTTTTTCTGGTCCATGCCTGTTTGATTTGTCTGTCTGGATTTTGAGGTCCCTGCTCAAAAAAGGTGAAAAAGTAACAAAGACACGCCTAGAGAGAAAAACAGCTCTGGTGTGGCCAACTCCAGCTTTTTCTGGTATTCCTTCATTTTAAAGAGAGGACCCAGAATTCTAGGGGCACTCTGCATCTGAATTAAGAGTCTGGTTTTGGAAAACTTCCTGCCAAGTTTGGGTAGAAATATCCAAAATCCACATTTAATTTGGGGAGCTGATGGAAGTGGCATTTTTCCTACACTGTCTCTAGACCTTCCTTACCTCCAGAGGTATGAACACACCAGGTAACCTTGCACTGTTTGTTCTCCTGAACAAGAGTTTGTGAAGACCACGGGGGATCTGCTCCAGATTCCCACTGAGGAACTCCTGGAATCTTTAAGGATCCGAACAATCACTGCTGGAAAACAGCAGCACGTGTTCAAGAAGCCGTGCTCCAGAGCTGAGTGTGAGACCAGGAGGGACTGCCTGGCCAAAGTCATCTATGCCAGGTAAGGCTGGGCTAATCCAGGTGACTTTTGGGAGGGAATGGGGAGGCCAGAGGGATTTACTTGCTGCTGTTCCATGGCAGCACATCAGAAATCCCTCTTCCTTCCAAGTGACACTGATGGAAGCAGCAGTAAAAGAAACAATTCTGATTATTGCAAGCTAGCAGCTTCCAGCTAACCCCATTGTTGCTGTCTGCAGGTTGTTTGAGTGGCTGGTTTTGGTCATCAATGAAAACATCTACACAGATCCCTCAGTGTGGACCAGCTTCATCGGTATGGATATCCCACCCTGGTTTAACTCAGGGGCCAGCAGCCCTCCAAGCTGCTCCTAAACTAAATCTCCCTGTCCTCCCACATTCTTCCAGGTTTGCTGGATGTTTATGGGTTTGAAGCCTTCCCTGAAAACAACTTGGAGCAGCTCTGCATTAATTATGCCAATGAGAAACTGCAGCAGCACTTTGTAGCTCACTACCTGAAGGCACAGCAGGTAATACCCCAAACTGAGGATCAAATCTTCAATATCTAATTTAAACCAGCACCTTCTTGTCACTTTAATTGCATTGCTGTGCCCATGGTCAGGTGGAAGCTTCAGTCAGCAATGCCACAGAAAGCAGTGGGAGGGAGCAGTGGCTTTGTAAAGAGGGGAGTGTGGGGCAGTTGGAATGACACAGCTTTGTCCCTTGGGGACTGGAAATCTGTTCCCAGCCCTGCTGGATCTCTGCCTGATCTCTGTCTGTTTGCTTTTCCTCAAAGAGACTAAATTCCTGCGGTAAGTGCAGCCTGAATTGAGATTCTCTTGGAAGTTTCTGCTTCCAGCCATGAAGCATAAAGTCCCTAAAGAGTGGAGCTTCTAGACTGAGCTTGGTGTGAAGGCAGAGCCCACCAGAACCCCATCACCCACACCTGAGCACGTGGGACCTGTGGAGGCCTCCAGCCACAGGGGCACAGCTCCCTGAACCCAGCCATGCTGGTGCCTTTAAAAAAGCCCCAGCATGCTCCAGCTTTTATCCTTGAGTAAGGAGGGACACAAATACTGTTGTTTCACAGCAGAGAAGGTTTTTTTTGCACTGTGCAGTCCCTCACTGGTCACACACTGCTAATTCCAGCTCTCATCTGAATGCCCTGCAAGGTGCAGAGTCCCTGCCAGGGCTGCTGCTCTGCCCCTCCCCACTGCAGATCCATTACCAAAATGCTCTTTGCCATTAACTGGAATCAGGGAAATTCTTTTCTTTATGGCAGCAGTGTGCTGGCACCTCCTGCCTCACAGCAGGGTTTTGTCAATTTATTCAGGAGTCAAGTATTTCTTTGACTGCTATTTGTGCTTTGCTATTGCCAGGCTGCTTTCCCTGCCTGCTCTGGTCAGCATGCCAGGGGTTAATGGTCAGGGAAGATGGAAAATAAGTTCAAGCACACAATTGCTTTGCTTGAAATGGCTCCATGACCTCTGTTTATAGCACCCCTCCCACTCACTGCCTGCCCTCTTACCTCTGGATCTGGCTGTCCCCCAAACCACTTAAATGCCATTAGTGGCTGTGCTGAGCAAGCTTTTGGCAGGAGGCTTTTCAAATAACTGCCCAGAGCTTGTGCTTGTTAAACACTGCTGACAGTTTGTCCTGTAATTCAGCATAAATATTGTACCAATTATTCCAGCCAGTATCTCCCTGCACTTCCTTGCAGATCAGGCTTTGCTTTAAATGGAGCTCAGTCAGTAAGGCCTGGCACACAAAGGTTGGGCTGGGGCAGTGTCCCAGTCCAAGGAAGGAGTTCTGCTTGTTCCTTGTCCTTCAGGGAAAATCTCAGCACAGCCAGGAGAGGCTTTGTGTGACTGTGGCCTTTGTTTGCTCTCTAAAGCAGCCTTGCAGCACACTCTGATAAATCCATGGGGTTCTCAAATCCTCTGATAAATTGTTCCAGCAGGTTCTGATCCACACCCAAAAGCTACCTGGGCTAGAATATCTTCACATGGGTTGTTTTTTTCCTCAAGCTTGGTGTTGATCTGGAGCTGAGCTGGGATTAACTCCTCAAACAGGACCTGGATCAGCTGCCCAAGGCACAGAGTCCTGAGCTCTGGTGCCCTCTGCTGCAGAATAACCCCTTCCCTCTTCCTTCAGGAAGAATATGCAGCTGAAGGCCTGCAGTGGTCATTCATAAACTACCAGGATAACCAGAACTGCCTTGATCTGATAGAGGGAAATCCTCTCAGCATTTTTTCCTTGCTGAATGAGGTAAGTGTGATCATTTCTTGGGCCCAGTTTCCTGCCTTTGTCCCACACCACCACAGAAAACACAAACAGTAAACTCATAGAAAATCTGGCAGCTATAAAATTTCTGCAGGGCTTCAGCTTCACAAAATCATGCCACTGCTTCCTCCTGCTCTGAGTTGTTTTTTTCCCTATGATCCTGGATGTTCTGATTCAAACATGAACCCTCAATTACTTCTTTCCCCCCCTTCCTTCCCAATATTTCAGGCCTTGCATACTCAAAGCAGCTCTAAAGGTAAAATTGCTACGATTTGAATTTTAAACGTTGTAGCTTTTAGAGTCATTTCTTTGGGACAAAGAAGAGATGCTGCAGTTGTGTGTCCTTTGCAGGAGTGTCGTCTGAACAGAGCCTCCAACACTGACCTGTTCCAGACCAGGATTGAGAAAGCCTTGTCCAGTAATCAGTGTTTAAGTCGAGATAAGTTTAGTAAGAAGCCCAACTTTATCATTTCACATTATGCTGGCAAAGTCTGTTATCAGCTGGCAGCAATGGTGGAGAAAAATAAGGTAGGTGTTTGCAGAAAGAGCTGTTTAAAAAACCTTAAAAGCATCTTACAGACCTGAAGTGATTTAAGTCAAGCAGATATATTCAGTGTTGGGTACTGGACATGACTTGCTGCAAATAAATCCTTCAGGCCATGTAAACCTGGGTGATGTCCTCGGTGTGATAATCTGAACCACCACTGGCATGAGCAGATGCTTTCTTACACCTTGAACCATCACCATATCAGGGCTTCTTCCATTTCTGGGGAATGCAGAATTGTTAATGGCATCAGGGCATTTTCATGACTACAAATACAGCACTTAATTCCCAAAAAATTCAGATAAATTTATGAGCAAGAAGAGCATGGGCTTAACTGCTGAAAGTGCTCAAAGTACTCAAATTTTGGCCATCAGGAAATAACTGAAATGTGAAATAGTCTGCAGAGAGCAGGGTCCCTTCTCAGCTCTGACATCCCCAGCAATTACAATTATGGCAAGTGCTATTATTTATTTAGCAATAAAACACCATCTCTTGATTCAAATGAAAGTTTCTAATGTCTGCTGCAGTCTGTCCTTCAGGGATTAAACCACTCCTGAGAGTTGGAGCTCACTTAGGCTGTGTAACAACAGCGGTGATGGGAGCAGTTGTACATTTGACTGGATTTGCTGAATCTTCAGCCAAACATTGTTTTCTGTCCCTAAATCTGACTATGAATGAATGCACATCATCAGATTTGAAACTGCAGCTGTGATCACATCAAATTTCCATCAGAAATACTGTTCTACCTCTGTATGTGGAATTCTTAGTTATTTCCAGAGGTGCAGGTGCCTGCCAGGTCCAGATACTGACAGGTCATGTCTGTTTGCAGGATGCTGTTCCACCAGAGCTGCTCCACGTTCTGCAGAACTCAAAGGACCCTTTGCTTCAAAAATTATTTCCTGTGACAGAAAAGAACCAAAATAGCACCAAAACCCAGAACAGAGCAGCTGTTGTTACAGTGGTGTCCAAGTTCAAGGTACATCCCATTCAGGTTTCTGCTGTAATTTTGGAAACTTCCCAGATTTGCCATCAACAATTTGATGAAATGCATCCACAGAGTGGATTTTTTGCTCAAGAGAAGTGCTCTAACACTGAGTCTGTAGAGCCATCCTTGCCAAGAGCAGCTTCCTGGGGTGGATAGGAGATCCCTGAGGAGGAGGAGGAGCCCTGCTGAGCCCTGTGTTTGTTTCTGCAGAGCTCCCTGGAGCATCTGATGGAGATTTTGAGCAGAACCACACCCCACTACATCCGCTGCATCAAGCCCAACACTGACTGCAAGGCCATGACTTTCAGGAGAGAAGAGGTAACTCTTCCAAAGCCTTTCCCCAGGGCTTTGGATTGGCTTTCTCAGGATCTTGAGTCACTTGCAAAGCTCTTTCCACAGCACATTTTGGAGCAGCTCTTTCTCCTGTGAGATAAGCACCCTTTCAGAGTCACTGAGGTGCTTGTCCAAAGCAGCTCCTAAGCACAGCAGCTCCTCCAGCTGCACCTTGCTCATGGCTGGGGGGATTTGGGGTGCTGCCCTCCCAGCCCTTCAGACAGGTGGAGGTGATCTGAGCAGCCCTGGGCACACAAACACCTCCAAAACAGAACTCTGCAGTCCAGGAAGCTGAGAAGTTTTGGGAGCAGAGCAGCAGATGCTAAAGCTGAAACTAGAGAACCTCATCTGATGGGCAACCAGGCTTTAAACACCCATGGAATCTACTGAGAGTGCAAATGCCAGCACTGAGCCTGGAAATGCCAACACTGGCTTTTCACACCCTGCTGGCTTTGGATGCCCAGGACAGGGCACACAAGGAGCAGCTTCCACGAAAAATCAGCTAAATAAATAAATTTAAGCAATAAATGGCCTAAACCAATCTCAATTTGTGCCTCAGGTTCTCAGCCAGCTCCAGGCCTGTGGAATAGTGGAAGCCATCACCATCAGTGCAGCAGGTTTCCCAGTCAGGTAAGTCCAGCTTCTCCAGCATAATCCATTTCTAGTGCAATTAGTGGTATTTAGTTATTCAGAAGAGCTTATAAGCAGCTTATATTTTGCACCATCAGCATATCCAAGCACAGTTCCTGCCCTGGCTTTGCTACTGTTACTGGGAAATCTGAATTTCTTCACAAGTTCTGTACTTTCTGGCCTGTTTGACCATTTAGGCATCAGTCTGTTTGCATCCCCTGCACTGGAGCCACAAAGCCATTCTGGAATTTTTCCCCTTCAGGGGATGAGTTATTTACCACACAGCAAAAAGGATCAGTTATTTACAGTAATGGTTCTTGCCTGGAATTCACTGCACATTTGTCTCCCAGGATCCCTTTCCAAAGTTTCACTGAACGCTATGAACTACTGAGAAAATCCTGGGGCTCCAGTAAAAAAAGAGTGTGGGGCAAAAGCAGCTCTCATCCTGCTGAGAAAAAAGGTAAGTTTCTTCAGGTAATCCCCCTGCCATCAAGCAAAATTGTCACTGCACCCATTTGGTATCACACAGATCAGGTAATTACTGTATTCACCACTATTCTTAAAATACTTCTTTAACCTATCACCAACCTGTGTTTCTAATTTGCTTAACACTTGAAATCTTGCCCCTCACTGCTGGTTTTCTGTGTTCCTCCTGGGTGGAACAATCACAGTTACAGTGGTGTCTGGGGTTCCCCTCACCCAATATAATTTGATTTAGAATTGATTCTTTACTAGACTTGAAAACCACTTACCTTTTGCTTTATCTTCATTCTCCTTCCTTTCTTTCCCCCTCCCCTTGTTTCCTTGCTGAATCGCTGACCTTCCAGCTTACCTGGACTCTGCTGCTTCTTCCACCTTTTGCAAACTTCTCTTTTTCTAAGCAAGAGTGAGGATGGACTTTAACAAACACAATCCAGCCCACAGGTAATGCCTTTGCTAGGAACTCCTGAAAGGAGGAGCTCATCAGGTGGTTACATTTAATACTGAAGGTCGCTGCAGCCCCTTTCTTGCCCCAGATGAATCCCCTCTTCACCCAGTGGGTCAGTTCAATAAACAACAGCTGTGGGAAGCAGGACCAGCCTGTTCAGATAAATAAAATTGGTGGAAATCTGTTCACCCTGTGGAAATGGGGTGAAGTAAGGAAGTGCAGGCTGGAAAATTACTTACACACTGGCTCTTTCCCCCTCAATTGCAAACCCATTAACTGCAAAGCCTCTTTGTGATGGCTTTTTAGTCCTTTTTATCTTGAGGGGGTAATAAGCTGCAAACAAAGCAAAACAATTGCCCAAACAGAGGATAAGCTTTGGTTCCCTTATCAGCCCAGCCCCATGAACACCATCAGAGCCACCAGATGTCTTCCTGTAAGCAAGAATTGCTTCTATTTGTTTTCAGGACCTTAAAATGCTCTCATCTCCTTAGAAATATTTATAGCAGAAAAGCAAACAGTATCCAGGATGGAATGATGCATCCAGCCCTGTGCATGCAGGAACTCTTTTCCCAGGTCTGAATTAAGTCTGTCTCTATTTCCAAAGAGATTCATCTGGCTGACCTGTTTGTAAGAAACTGTGCACTGTGTCCCAGAAATGGCTTTAATAACCTGTAATTGCTGCCATAAGTTCCTGCTCAGTACAGGACCCCATAGCTGTTCCCAGTGCCCTGTGACAGCTGTATAATTGTGTAGAATTTGCTTCCCCTTCCTGTACTTTTCAGCACATTAAGGCTACAATTCCCTGCCTTTTGTTCTTTGCTCCCACAGCTTTGAGTTTTGAGTATTTAATGTGATTTTCTTATCTGCTCAGTCTATTCTTAATGGCATTGCTGCTGCTTTCTGGTACATCCATGTGGGATGGGAGAACACCTGAGCCCTCCCTGTTTCAGGCTAGATCCACCCCAAGTGACAATTTTACCTGTGGAGAGCAGAGGTGATAAGAGATGAGAAGGCAGCACCCAGCCACAGCCCAGTTCAAACAGCCACACTGCTTTTCTGCTTGCTGGCACCTGGTGGAATCTGAGATCCGGTGCTCTCAGCCATCTCCTCCTCCCCTCTTGCTGTTTCCCCTCTAAATGGCCAAGAAATCTCAGTGCAAAGACAGTGCCCTGGCCCCCGTTTGCAGATTTTGTGGTGCCTTCTCCTCAGTGTTTCACTTCCAGGTGAGACTGCAGCGATGGGTGATGGCAAAGCACCACGTGCTGCTGTGCTGGAGATCCTTCAGGATGCTGCCAGGGGACAAACCCCTGCTCGGGGAGCAGGGAATGGAGCAGGAGTCCCCTCAGTCTACTGTGGCAAAACCAAAGTGTTCCTGGCCACTTCCCTGGTAAGTGCTGTTCCTTGGCTGGTGCCTCTGCAGTGCTCCTGCCTCAGGGACATTCTGGCACAGACAGAGGCAAAACTCCTGCCAAGCCAGAGTGACCAGAACTGGGCATTTTCCATCCAATTATTAAACTCAATCGAGCACCCCTCAGAATCCAGCTCTGCAAAGCACTTTGTGTAATGGCCTCTGTGTTGGACAAGGAGCTGCACTTGTGTCAGAATTCCAGGAAAGATGGCAGCTTTCCTGAGCTCCACATGACAGATTTGGCTTTGGGAAAGAGAGGAAGGAGTCACAGGCACTTCTGCCAAGCTTGCAGGATGCAGCCCCTTCTGTGGAGCTGGGTATGAACCTGCTGCTGCTGGGACTTTGGGAGGCTGCCCTTTCTTCCCCAAGAATTTCCATTTTTATTTCCACGTTAGCTGAAAGGCACTAATGAAGTGCTGTCACTTCTCAAACCTAATCCAGCAGTCAGAGGACACTGGAATGAGGCTGAGGTGCCCTGGCAAACACCAAGAAGCTGTAAAAGAGGGAAGAGTTGTGAGCACAAGTCCATCCCTAACTCTGGGCTCCTGTTCCCCACTGCAGCTGGAGCTCCTGGAAGCCAGGAGAGCAGAGGTGTTAAATGAGAAGGCATTTTGCATCCAGTGCTGCTGGAGAAGATTTAAAGAGAAGAAAACAGCAAAGGAGAAACGCTCTGCAACTCTCATCCAAGCAGGTGACTTGTGGGGTGGGGATGAAATAACAGAGCAAGGGACATTTCCAGTCACTCTGGGGGACTCCAGTGGCACGGGTGGCTGAGTGCCATCTCCCCCAGCATGTGCAAGAGCTGCTGAGATTCCTCTGCACTCAGGTTTCTCTCGTTCAACCCTCAGCTGTTCGCTCCTGGCTGGCCAAGAGTCGCTTCCAGAGGCTGCGCAGGGCTGCCCGTGCCATCCAGCGGGGCTGGAGGAGGTGGAAGGTGAGTGTGGGGGACAGGACAGCGCTGAAAAGGAGCCTGAGGCTTCTCAGGGTAATAACTGAGAACTACAAACCCAGTGCTCCAGAAAACTCTTCTCCAGCTGAAGGGCAGATGCCAGTCCTGTACAGCTGTTCTGGCTCATCCTGCAGAATAAACTCATTCCCTACCTGCAGGGAAATTGGGGTGTGCTGCTCTTCCAGCCTCCCTCTTTGACAGCCTCAGTTTTGCAGTCTAACTTGTGCCCAGGACATTCTCAATGTTGTTGTGTCTTTCCCAGGCAAGAGTGGCCGCGCTGGCAGCAGCGGAGCTGGACGAGGGGGAAGGAGAGGAGTTCCCAGCCCCTGGAGCTGCCCTGGCCAGAGCTGCCAGTGCCCGGGACACAGCGTGGCCCCTGCAGGCAGCAGTGCAGTGCTGGCCCCTGGGCCTGGTGCTGGCTGCTGCCCCTGGCAGTGCCACGGGGCCGTGGCGGGCGCTGCCGCTGCTGCGCTGCCTCGGGGGGCTGCGGGAGCACCCCAGGGCACACCCGGGCTGTGGCATCGCCTCCGTCAGAGCCCTCCCGCAGGTACCCACCCCTCCCTCCCTCCTGCTGCAGCTTGGCAGCAGGCTGGGACAGCATTTCCCACTGGCTGGCACTGCCTTCCCTCACAAACTGCACTTACAGAGCACCCTCGGCTCTGGGGGGGACATCTCTGTGTTTGCAGTTCCTGCATGCACAGTTTGATGCGAACACAAAAACTCTGCCAGGTGCGGTGCTGAGCACTCCCACCTCCAGAGTCTGAGCTGATCTCAGTGCAGTTCACAGTTCTGGCAGTTTCTGCAGTGGCCATTTCTCCTAAATCCATTTGTGGATGTTCCTCTGTCCTCATCCGCACTCCAGAACTCAACGTGAGTAACAAAGTCAGCTGCACACCTGGCTGAACACTGTCCCCCTCTTGTCCCTGCAGGGCTCTGTCAGGTTCCACTGCAGGAGGTCCCCCCTGCATTTTGCTAACATCAGCCCCCACACAGAGGTGTTCTCCACCACGGGACTCAACCAGATCCTGCTGGACAGACAGGAACTCCTGCCCACATAGCTCTGCCCCTGGCCTTGGCCTCCAGGAGGGCTCTCTGCAAGCTGCTGCTTCCAAATCACTCAACATCCACTTCTGCTGCTACCTCAGAGCTTCCACAGCGCTGCCCTGTACCTACACCGTGATGGAATGGGATAATACACATTATAATAACATTAAATTACATTTACTGTGTGTGGGGGCAGCTCCTGCTCCCCCCCGTTACAGGAAATATCAACACTATGGGAACAAATCAATTCCAACAGATCAGGTGCTTGAAGCAACAAATACTTGAACTGAATGCTGGTGCAAATAAATATCCCTGATTCATCCTGACTGACCACGAGTGTCCCCAAGGCGGGGAGGAGCAGCCAGCTGCAGCCCTAGGGGCAGATGTCTCAGGGAAAAGCAAGGCTGGGCTCTTGCTTTTATCTACAGAACCAAAATGTGTGAGTTCTCACAGGTACCAGGTGTCTGTAGAGCTCCCCAGACAGCACCACCCTGCCCAGAGGCTCACCAGGAGTGCTCTGAACCCTCCCTTTGTTGCTTGTGGATCTTGAAAATGTTCGGCTGCTCTGTGTATGTCATTTTAAATAAACTGCTCAATGCCTTGTCAAAGTGTCTGACCCTTCCCAACAACCTTCAGTGAACAAAAACACTTCCGAGTACCCATGGATTAAAATAAATGTAAATATATTTAATATTGTCATCGTGAAGCAACATTTGCTGTGGTGAATTTCTGTACCAACAGAAAGAATTCCACAGAGTAGCAAGTTGAACCCCCAGGCTGTAAAAAGATGTCCCAACACAGCCCTGCCTAGGCTGGAACCAGAGCACCAACATCCACGGGCAGAGCAGCCGAGACACACGGCAGCACCTCTGGCTGCTGGCTGAGCTCCCGCACCAAAATCCCAAAGATAATTTAAAAAACACCATTCCCACGGCAGCTCACTCGGGCAGCACGTTCTCCTTCTCCTCGGGAGGCTCCACAATGCCCAGGCAGCAGTCGGCGAACTCCACGAACAGCGGCTCCTGCATCAGCCGCCTCAGGACGGAGCTTTTGTCCCGAGCCCGCTCCAGGGCGAGCAGCAGCTCCCGCAGGTGCGGGTTCCGCAGCAGCTCCCGCAGCTCTTCCGACTCTCCTGCACCGGGAAAAACCGAGTTACAGCCGTGCCACCGAACCTGCCGGTGCCACCGAACCTGCCGGTGCCAGCGCTGCCGGGGGAAGGCGCAGCCCCGCGAGGGTTTATCCTGCCCGTCCCAATCACCCAGCAGCCGCAGTTTGTGCTCCGGGACGCGGTCCTGCTCGTCCTCCTCGCCCGGGATGTCCTCCGGGAACCCGGCTGCGGGCACCGGCTCCTGCCCGGCCGCCTCCCGCTCCCGGGCATCATCGGGAGAGCAGCGCTCTGCGGGGAGAGCCGCGTTAGCCCCGGGCCAGCCCCGGGCCAGCCCCGGTCCCGCCCGGTCCCGCCCGGCCCGCACTCACCGCGGTGGGTCCGGCAGCACGGCACGGAGCAGCTGCGGGGAGAAACGGCGTGAGAGACGGGCCCGCAGCGCCCTCCCCGCTCCCGACAGCGGTACCGGTGCTACCGACGGTACCGGGCCGTGCCCCATCCCGGCAACAGCGGTACCGGCGATACCGGCGGTACCGGCCGTGCCCCAGCCCGCGGTACCGGCGGTACCGGCCGTGCCCCAGCCCGCCGATAGCGGTACCGGCCGTGCCCCCAGCCCGCGGTACCGGCGGTACCGGCCGTGCCCCAGCCCGCCCTGGCTCACTAGGCGCTGCCGCAGCGCGGACAGCGGTACCGGGCCGCGGCCCCCGCCCCGCACTCCGCGCACGGTCCCGGTGCCCGCATGGCCCCAACGACACCGCCGCTTCCGCCGCCCCGCCCCGCCCGGGCAGCACCGCCCGCCCCAGGCGCGTCTAATCCACGGCCGAGCGTTTGCTCCGGCTGTCCGGAGATATCTCCATAAACTGATAAATATAGACAGAGATATATGGATATAGATATGTAAAGAGAGCGCTGTGCATGGGGAAAGAAGGGGGAGTGGAGGGAGAGATGTATATACCGAGATAGGGGTGGAGATATAGATATGGGCATATATAAAATACATAAATAGATGTAGATGTGCATTTTATGTGATTAGTTCTTTGCAAATGTTAAACTGAGTATTGTATGTGTTGTGTTGGAAAGTTATGCTGTATTCATCTCTTCTAAGTAGTGCTGTATTCATCTCTTCTAAGTGGTGCTGTGTTCATAATTTTTTAGTAGTGTGGTAAATATAGTTTTTAGGCTATAGCATAATATTAAAATGGAAACTATGTGGTGTAATATAATAATAATTTTTGTAACTAGCTCAAGGAATGGATAATTAAGAAATTCTTTACATAGAGATAACAGCAACAAGACATAAGATTCCAAGAGAAGAATTATTGCCTCCTTATGGTAAAGACCCAGACTTCGAGGGACCAGCAGGATTGATTTGCTAGATGAGGGGGGATTGAAATTAGGCAGAAACACTCTTAGTTTGAAGAGGAATGTTTGAATTATGTATGAGATAGATGAATATGCAATGGCCTATTGCTTTTAAGGGGTAATCCTTTGTTGGCAAGGTGTGCTTTGTGGCAGTGCCAGGCACCCGGAGTTCTGTCATTCTTTGTTTTTTATTGTCTCTTGTTATCCTCGTTTTCATTACCATTAAACTTCTAAAATTTTAACACAACTGAATGGTGTTTTTCACAGGGCAAATTTGGGAGAAAACCCCCAAAAGGGCCCCCTCAGAAAGTCAAGCCACACGGCCCCTCCCCACCACCAGCTCAGGAAAAATTTCCTGGGAGAAAAGTGGGAAAAAAACTGTTTATTTAACAGGCAAAGCACTCCCCAGCACAAAAAATGAACAGTACCAGGTGACAAAGTTCATTTGCTGCTCTGAAGAGATGGCAAATTCAGAAAGTCTCTCCTGTGGCTGGTGGCTCTGTTCTCAGTCCCTTTGGCACCGGGAAAGGATGCTGCCCAGAGCAGGCCACAAATGCGAACTTGTGGCAGGCACATTCTTCTCTCTTTCAGGATTTTTCATAGAGGAGCACAGAGGAAAGAAGGAGAATACAATTTCTATTTCTGCTCCTCGTTTTTCCCATGTGGAATGTGTTTGGAGAATTGTTTCCCTGGGGTGATTGCTTGGTTGGATTTTGGTGAGGATTGTTTGAGCCTGGTGGCCAATCCAACCCACCTGGGGCTGGACTGGAGAGAGACAGTCACGAGTTATGAGTAGTTAGATATAGGAGTTGGAAAAGGTAGGTTTGTAGTTTGAGTATCTCCTTTAAATAGTATATTAATGTATTGTAGTATAGGTATGATAAAGAAATCATTCAGCCTTCTGAACTGGAGTCAGACATCAGCATTCTTCCCAGCAGTTCACCTGCATTTCCAATACAGGCTCTCGCTGCTCCCTGGGTCCTGGTCCAGAGCAGGTTCCAACAGTTCCAAGAAAAGGGAAAGAAAAAACAACAGTCCAGGGAAACCTTCTCTGCCTCAGTGGCTAAACTACCTAAAAAGCAAAGGAGCTCTCTGCTCTGCTCTGTCCGTGCCCACACAGCAGAGTCCAGCGCAGAACGTGGAGTGCTGCTTTGAGAGGAGCGAGTGCAGCCCCCGCGCTCCATCTTCTCCCCACCTTCACTCTCAGAGCCAGTGTGGAAGGCACAGAATGGAGCATCCAGCAGGAACAGAGCACAGCACCGGGGATAGCACACCACAAACCGCCCAGGCCGGGTCAGACGTGGCCGATGGCGCAGGCGCGGCCGGCCGAGAGGCCCCGCAGCGCCTTCAGCCTGTTCCCCAGCGCCCTCAGCTTCAGCGTGTACAGCAGGGGGTTGCCCAGGCAGGTGAGGGTGATCAGCATGGCCGTGCAGTTCCTGAAGATGTACACCCCGGGGTACAGCTCCGTGTGGCAGCGCTGGTTGGCCGCGTCGAAGGCGACGCCGGCCAGGAAGGGCGCGTAGGACACCAGGGCCAGCAGCCAGATGGAGATGCTGGTCCTGGCCACCTGCGTCTCCGCCGACCTGTAGGTGCCCGTGGCTTGGCCGCACGCCTGCATCCTCAGCTTCCTCTTCCTCAGGATGATGATGATGCGCAGGTAGGTGAAGAGGGGCACCAGGAAGGCCACGGCCACGTTGGGCATGGCGATGAAGACGAGGTAGTTGACGCAGAAGGGGCTGTAGAGCACCGAGATGTTGCTCTCCTCCTGCAGGCAGTTCCAGCCCATCAGGGGCAGGCAGCCCAGGAAGAAAGCCAGGACCCAGCTGATGAAGACCACGGCGATGGAGTGGTTCCTGGCCACCCTGAACCTCGTCCTCATGCTGGCGGCCACGGCCACGTAGCGCTCGATGCCGATGCTCACCAGGTTGTAGATGGTGGACAGGATGGACGTGGTGTACAGGGAGTAGGGAGCCAGCATGTCCTGGGAGCCAAAGATGGTGATGTCGGGGTTGGTGATGAAGAGCATGGAAATCCAGAAGCCAGAGAAGCTGGTGAAGAGGTCAGAGACAGCCAGGTTGCAGAAGAGGATGGAGATGGGCTTGTGCAGGTCCCGGGTGGCCAGGCGGGTGAAGATGACGGTGCAGTTGAAGATGATGGAGACGACGTTGATGGTCAGCTGGGGGATGCCCAGGGCCAGCACCAAGTAATGATTCCAGATCTTGGTGTAGTTGGCAGAGCAGTTTGGGAACCCATTCATGGTGGGAAATGCTCCTTTCGGCCGGCTCTGCTCATCCCATTCTCCCCGGAGCTCCCACCTCGGTCCTGGGCAGAGATCCTCTCCTGACACACGGCTCCTGCTGCCACATCATCATCGTCACAGGGGTTAAACTTTAACCAGGTGTGTTTTTAAATATTTGGGTTGCCAGCTGGGGGCTGTGCCAGTCCCTGGCAGTTGCTAGGATAGCCCAAACTGCAGAACACGTTTCCCACACGGATGAGCTGCTGGAAGCAACCTTTGACAAGAGAAAAACCTCCCAGGGCTTGGGGAGATGGGTGGGCACGCCTGCAGTTTAAAATCCTTCAAGGATGTTCTCAAACAGAGTGAAGTGAATCCAGCTTTAACTCACAAATTAATTAATCATAAAAGACTAGAGAGCCAGGAAAGGGAGAGCAGAGTTTTGTGGGTTTGGAGGGCTGAGGGAGCTGAAATAAAACATCACTGCTGTGTCTCCAGCCTGGACCACAACAGCCCAGAAAATGCCTTTTTCCAATTAATCCTGTCACAATAACACAGCTAAAACCCAGCCAACACCACTACCCCTGCCCTTGCTACAGGATATTTTGTGTTTATTTCATGTGGTTTGTTCATTAATAAACCAATATCAACACCAGTGTAGCTTTTTTATCTCCACCTTTTTAAATGCAAATGATTTTTGAGAACTTAGATTGGAAATACCTGAGAGTTGAGTGGGGGAAAAAAGCTCCGGGGACACACATTCCATGCTCTCAGCAGAGGGCACTGCTGGAATAAAATACAGGATACAGAGGCAGCAGGGAGATTTTAACCAGCTGAGCAGTCCAGGTGAGCAGGACAATTATCCAGCTAAGTGATCCATTTATCCTCGTTATTTATTCGGATTCGATTCATATTTTACTGTTACCTTGATAAAGGATTCACCTTCCTTGGTCACAATTTTCTGCCACAGCCTTGCCAAGCAGCTCAGCTGAATTGATGGGCTCCCACATTCAGCACTGATCATGACAGCAGCAATTCCAGCCCAGAGCTGGGGATCTGTGAACTCTGATAGCTCTGCCAAATTTAAAATGTGGGACATTTAGGCTATAATTTTGAGTAAAAAAGGGGAAATCTAGGGGTTTTTTCTTCTATTGAAGTGTACAAAAGTATATTCAGTTTAATGTGCAGTCAGCATCCACAATTTTTGTGTACCAGGAATACTTCATAATTACTTAATACACTTTTAAAGTGTGATTATTATACTTTATACAAGTCTAAGTAAGCAATAAGCATTTAAGATGGTCACATAGGGAATGATAACATAGAAATAAGGGCTGAGAACTGATCAATCAAGCCTGGGGGTGCATTAACACCCTAGAAAATATTCCTCTCCCATGTCCCAGATAAAACTCCCTTTGTAATCCCAGCGGGGGCAGCCCTGGCAGCCACACCTCAGGTGTGAGGTTGCTGCTGAACAAGGGCCCCACTATTTCTGTCACCCCTGAGCCAACCCAGCAAATCCTTTCCCTCCCAGCAGAAGTGGCAGCACAGCCCAGGTGGGCACAGGACACCTGTGATGGACACAACACCCACAGAGCAAAACGGTTTTGAAAATGCCCTGGCGGCTAAAAATTACTGAGCTGTGAATTTGGGCTCCAAAGGGCTCTAGATATTCCTGAAAATGCTCCTTGAAGTTGCTCTAATTTGAAAATTTGGTGCTCGAGCACAAAATGCTAAACGTTGTGAGATCAGAATGTAATTAAAGTAATATCAAGTGGTATAAATAGCTCTCCACAAAAGATTTGTAATCTGATTTCCCTAATAGAATTGCATACAAATTACCATCATGTTGCTGGATTAAGGGAGACAATAGTGGGGAAGCTGCTTTTTTAGTGGGCTTTAATACACAGAAACCCTGGGATTTGTGTATTCCAACCCTCTGTGATGCAGCTGGGGCTCCCCAAACCAGATGAAAAATACTTTAAATTTAAAGCCCAGCCTCTTCATGGAACAACCTCAATTCAAGGGTGTTTTTCTACTCCCATATTCCAGGAATTGAGCATCATTCTCTGTGCTTACCTCACTATACCTCCTGAGGAATTGTTATCTGCATCCTATAAATGGGGAAAGAACAATCCCATTGTTTGTTTAAGGTGACACAGGATTCCAGGGAACTGAATCTAATCTCCAGGATCTCAGGCAGACACCTCCAACACTGACTGTACCTTGCTGTGGGCAGCCTTTGATTTATGTTTACCGAGATTTCACCTTCTGTAACACTTTTGTTTTAGTTCTGTGATTGCTTTTCTTTTAGTTCTGTGATTGTATTGACTGAATTTATCTGAATACCCAATTTATTTTGATGTATGTGTAAGAAATGGCCTCATTTTGTGGAATTATCTGTTGATTGTGCCTGTGGGGAAGACAGTAACCACTGACCACACTGAAGAGACTGAGAAAGAGGCAGGAGAGGCTTCAGGCTGAATTTTTAGTGATGGTTCGAGTGAGGAAAATCCAAGTTCACCCAGCTGAGCTCTCAGCCTCAGAATTGCCCCCAGCTGCAGCTCTCAGCCTCCAGTGGGACCCAGCAGGGCTCAGAAGCAGAGCCCCAACTGGGACACACCAAAATTGATCCCAAAACAGGGAATTCATCCAGGAGCTGAGCCCCAGCCCTGCCCAGGAGCCCCTGGACAGCTCCCACCCTCACGGGGGCCTGCAAGGAAGAAACAGTCAGGAAAGGGAGTGATACAAATAAGGAGCCTATTTATCAAATTTATGTTTCAATTAATGCAGATTAAAGCCTTCCTTTCTGGAGAGGGAGACACAAATGGGGTCTGTGATCTCTGTCCAAGATTTTTCGGAGCTGTTTTGAAAACAGAGCTCTGCTCCTCCCCCCTCCAGCCTCTCTCCTGGAGGAATTTTTGCCTCCCAGGTTTGGAGTGATGGGAGACTTGTTATAGGATATGTGAAAGTATAATGTGAGCTACTGCTATTTGTAAGGTAAAGAAGAATGTTTATTTTCTGACTCTAACTTTTATACCTTTTTAAAGGTGACAGTGGATTGGAGAGTGAATGGGCTACCTCTCCAAAGACATTGGATAAACTATTAGTATATTAAGTTTTTCTACTTCTATGAAGGAATGTAAAAAAATATGTTGTTTATAGAAAACTGCGTGAAAAAGTTTTTTAACAGAATATAAACCCAGAAGGCTTTAGAAAATCTTAAGAATCAAAGCAAGAGGAGACAAACACCTGGAGGCAGGTGTGTGGCAAACAAAGGCTCTCCAGGATGAGGTGGTGTGAGGAAGGCAGAGCAGATCCCATCCCTGCTCCCAGGATTCCATGGAATGACAGAATTCCCAGGGCAGCACTCAGCAGAGCCAGAGCCAGCCCACGCTGGCACATGGAAGGTGAAGCTGGAATATTTCTGCTTCACCCAGAGCTCTGAAATTCCAGATTTCCTCTTCAGTGCCGTGGGAACTCTCAGGAATAAAATGACAGCCCACAGCCAAGGGAAGAGCACTCTGTGTTTTCTCACCCTGCAGGGTGGGATTCCCAGCCACTCACCCACTAATTCCTAAACCCATCTGGGTTTTAAATCCCTTGGAAGTGCTTTTCTGTCCCCTGCTGGGTCAGTTCATCCCTGACCAGGGTTTGGGCTCAAGCCAGCCTCACCCTCTCAGCCCTTGCTGCTGTGGCTCTCCAGGCCACAAAATCAGTGCAATTTTTACTGGATTTGATATTCCCACCTGTCCTTCCCTCCACTGTAACTGCCAGGAAAAACCAGCCTGGAATTCAGAGGGCTGCTTAACTTTGTGTCATCTCCTCTGACCAAGATGCTCTCACGTCTTCAGTTTCAGCATCCAAAAATCTTTGTGTAAAATACACCCAGATCTTGATGGCATCGTTGCATCTCAGGGCAGTTCTGGTTTTGCAGAGGAATCAGAACCACCCTGAAGTGCAATGATGCCATCAAAAACTGATACCCAAGCACCTGTCAGGGGAGTTTCCTTAGGGAAAAAAAAAATAAAAATAAGGAGATCAAATTATGCCAGCCCTGCTTACTTAGATGACAGACTTTAGAAGGAAAGGGAATGCCTTTGCCTGAGTGTGCCTTCACTTGTGAGCTCAAATGAAGGCTTAATTAACGTGACTGCAGTGCAGTTTATTACCACTTTGATAATGACAGGCTGGAAGGTTTAGAAACAAAAAGAAGAAAATGGAAAAAAAAAAGGAAAAAAAATAAAATAAATCAAGGATCCTGATTTTCAAGACCAGAATTTCTAACCCTCAGCTTTCCAGTCCTGAACAGAGCACTTCAAGGAAATAGAGCAGGAAAAAGCCTCCAGGGACGTTGGTTCAGCTCCCTGGAGAGGAGCAGCCCAAGGAAGGAGCAGGAATTATCCCTTGGATGCCCTTGGAGCTGCAGAGCTGCTCTGCCTGCTCAGCATCCCCCTGGCCCCGCAGGGACCTGGAAGGGACCAAACTCCACCAGCCCCTCATTGTTCCCCCCAGCAGGAATTATTTACCTCATCCCATGTGCCTGTGCAGGGTGGGAAAACACTCCCCGAGAGCTCTGCCTTGTGGAAATGTCATTTACAGCCCGGTTTTTATGAATAAAGGAGCTGCTCTGGGTGTGCCTGCAGCTCCTGAGCCCCTGTGACCCCCCCTGCGAGAGCAGCAGGGCAAGGAGAGATTTCTCAGCTCCTTTTTGATGGATGCAGCCTCTGCTGGATGACTCTGCACACTCAGCTCAGCTGGAATAACATCACTTCTCTCTGCCCGTTCCTCACAGCATCCTGCTCTTCTTCACCCAGCCCAGCTCTGGGCTTGTACCCCCACGGGCATTTGGGGAATTCATTTTGTTCTCCTCAGCTGGATCAAAATGCACCCCCAAAAATGCCAAAGATGATGCTGTGTCTGTGATAAAGCTGTGTCGCTTTTCTTCGTTGAATGCAAATTCTGAGTTGCCCCTGAATCGTGTTTAATTTTTTAAAAAATTAGATGGGAAAACAAAGGGGGCCAAACTAAAAAAATACATGTATTTATCATTCTACAGCAGCAGAAAGTTGAGAAAAAGGATTATTAAAAAAATGTATCGTTGCTTAATTGCCTACGTAAGGTGTTCTATGTCACCTAATTAACATTTCCTGTTGCTGCACATGGAATTCCCATTTTCCAGTCCCACAAATCAACTCCAATCCTGTTTGGAGAGCTGTGGGGTAGAAGTGAGGGGGAGTTGGGGTTTTATTTGTCTCCCTGGGTTTTTTTTTTTAAGGAAACGTTAACACACGTATTAATTGAATGTCACGAGGCTGCCAGGAGAAAAACTCCCAGTAAATAAAAATGTGACATTTGACTTGGGCAAAGCCTCAGTTCTTCACTAAAGGCTCCTTGCTCAGTGCCAGAAAGCCTCACTCCTTTTGCCATCCACTTTGGAGAATGAATAAATTCAGGCAAATCAGGAGCAGGGCAAATCTGGAGAAATTACAAAGGGGAGGAGTTCACCTTCCTGCTATGGCTTTCAGGTCTGTCCTGGACTACTTACTCCAGTATAAAACTGAGAGCAGAAATATGATCACATCCTGAGGAGTCTAATCAATTCTGGTTTCAACACTGAGCCTATTTAAACCAGAGAATGGAATTGCTGTTCCTTGCTCTGTTCTGCCTGCACATTCTCAAGACAGAGGCAGTAGGTAAGTCCTTCCCTGCTCTTTCTAACCCCACCTTAAGCTCACTCCTATTTCTGATTTGTTTCTGACTATCAGGACATGCAGTGCAGCCTCTCTGATTCTCCTCTCTGGTAAATGAAGGATGATTTATTTATTTTCCTGCCTTTTATTATTTGTGTTAAATTATCAAGGACAGGATTTTTCTCATGAATGAATGAGTGCTTTGGGGATTTCTTTTCACCTTTTGAGATTCTATCTGCCTTCCTCCTCCAAGAAAAATCAATGAGCTTTGACTTGATCTCTGTATTTTATTATGTACGTGCATTTGAAATACCAAAACTTAATTTATTTATCCTTAAAACACCTTTAAACTTGAAAGAATTTGCTTGTTTGAAATTTCTACTCCCTTTGCTTTCCTGTGTATGATCCAAGATGAAATTCTGCTGAGGGAGAAAGAACAATATGTCTTTGCTGCATCAGCCCAGCAGCCCCATCTATTTTTGCTCCCTGGGCACTATAAGTACACTGCGCACTTAGGATGGCTCAATTAAATTGTGATCTATAATTAGTATTGAAAAAATGCAGGAGGTATTTTCCCCCCTGCTTCTGTTCAACCAGCAGCACCGAATAAATCCCTTTTCCTATGCAAATACCAGCACAGAGCCTCGAAATTAAACACTGCAGCTCTTAAAAGTGACGAGGGACCATTGTTTGCAGTAAAATAGAGCAGAGTGCAGGGAGGAGAAAAGGGATCCAGCATTATCAGGGGGAAGTGCTGCCCTGGGAGCTGCTGAAGGGAGATGGTGTTAAAGCAGATCAAGGTTCAGAGCTGTTCTATAAATCCTGGAGGGTTTCCCTGGGTTTATTTCTCTGCTCTGAATGAATTCCCTCAGCAGTTTGGCTTCCCCAAATTCCTCCCTGACCTTCCAAACCCTTCCCTCTGCCCAGCCCCTGGGCCAGGGCTGTTCTCCCTGCAGGGGCTGCCCACACCTGGGCCGGGTAAACACAAAAACACAAAAATACAAACAGCTTTTGCTTTTCCAAACTCTGCCCCAGGGTTTGCTTCCCATTGATCCTGACTATCAAGCTGTGCTAAATTTACTGCCCCATTAGGGGCTTTGTTGGGGAAACCTAAAGACTGGCTAGAAACCCTTGTGACTTGATTGGATTGGTGTCAATAATTTGGGTTTACCTCTCTATCAGAAGGAAATAACACAGGGAATGCATAGGTGATCATTTGTAGGTGTTTTTTGCCCCCTCAACCCCGGTTATTTCCACATTTTTCCTTGAGTGTGGACCAAATTTCACAGTCATTAATACACAAGAAAATTGCTCTCTACACCTTCTTCTCCAAATTTCTCCTCAGGCAGCTGCTCCACAGAGTACAATTTATTATTTAAAAGGCTAACATGTTTCAAGAAACTCCACTTTTGGGAATCAGCTGAAATTCCTTCTTGTTGTCTATTTTTTTTAAGAATAAACCTTTCCTTCCTGTCCTGCCACTTAGAACCAGCCTGGGTGATCTGCCCTGACCAGCTCATTGAGCCCAGCTCCACCTGGGCACTCACAGCTCAGCACACTGAATCACTGATTGCTAATCTGAAATTGCTGCCAGCCTTGTCAAACACCACAGCACCTGTGGTTTAAAACCAGCATTAACACTCCTTGGAGGGCTTTCTAAGGAAGGAAGGGACATTATCCCTGTTGTAGGAGAGGGAAACTGAGGCACGCTGGGGCAGGCACCTGCCCAGGGACCAAACATCACCCCCAAACCTCTGTCCAGCCTCATCCAGGTCTCAGGTTATTCCGTTTACAGCTGCACTGATCCACCTCACATTTCTTGTCTGGTTCCTTTTGAGAGCTCAGGGATCCTCTGGGGCTGTTTTTGGGGAAAAGAGAGACAAAGTGTCTGCAATTTCCAGCAGGAATGCTCCAAACCTTGTAACAGTGAGGGATCTCCATCCCTCCATCCATCCCTCCATCCATCCCTCCATCCATCCCTCCATCAGCTCTGGGGTGGGGTTACAGCAAAGTCACTGAAAATTATTTTTCTTCGGGGGAATGGAATGAACCCCAGCACGTTTTAACCTTTTGCTTTATCACAGAGCAGGACTCAGCCATGAGGAGACAAATCTCCCACAGTCCACGCTCTGCTGCTCCAAAAGATTGATGCCTGATAGGACATTCCTCTAATTTAGATGAGATCAGATCCCTCTGATTTTCTATATTTCTGCTTACATGCTTTTACCCTTCACAAACATTAAATTTACATAACCATGCGGACATTGGCATCAATTCTCACTCTGGGGTTCCCTCAGGGCCATTCAGGTACAAAATACCCCTGAGAGCTCCATCAGCAGCTTAAAAACAAAACAAAACAAAACAAAAAAAAAACCAAAACCAAAACAAAGACAACAAAATAAAATAAAGTAAAATAAAAATATTCTGTGATTCTTCCCTTTCCAGTTCTAATGGTGTGGACTGCACACAGATTTATGGTTAGGCTCCAAATCCATTTCAGAGCTGCCAAATTCAGGATGCTGACGTACTTGGACACACTCTGGAGTGAAAAGTTGCATTTTCACCTGATTAAAAAAAGATAATAAATGCAATGTAAGACCTGGAGCACAGAGAAAAGGCAGTGAGCCACAGGAATGATGGAATTACCCATGGGAGGGGTTTAGGTCACCTCTGGGGTCTCCATCAGGTCGGAATCCAAGCTGCCCCTTCCCCAGGGATGAGGATGATCCTGCTGAGTTTTATCCATGATTTCCCCATGGATGCTCATGGCTCTCCCACTGGATGCTGGAAGCAGAAAAGCCTTTGACACTTGCAAAAATCCAGCACAAACCTTGAGGTCTCCTAGAAAAGCTGCAAAGCCCAGAGTCTGTCTCTGTGCAGGCTCTTTTCCCTGCCTGTGGCATTGCAGGAGATGCTTTGTGGTGTTCCAGCATCTCTCCACTGGCCTGTTATTAGATTTTTAGTCATATTTTTAGCCACAGGTTCAGCCATCAAAAGCTCAGTGTAAAAGACTGCAAAGGCCAGCAAAGCTACCAAGTGATTTGTTTGAATGCAATTTTAAAAGTAGTTTAAAATAAATAATTCTGAACTGTATTTTTATTAAAGAAAGCCAGGCAAAACCACTCACAGGAGGAAATCACCTTAGCCCTGGATACTGATTTTTTTCTGCAGCTCCTGCCTTTGATACAGGACATTTCTGAAGGCACATTATCCACAGCAGAGTACCACAGGTCACAGCTGAAACCTTCCCCTGCTCTGTGACACAGAGGAAGTCGTTTGCAGATGTTAATAGATGTTTGCATATCCAGAATCCCTGATTCCCTTTGGACTTTTCCTGCAGTTTGTGTCTGTTCCAAAGGCCTTACCCAGCCTGTGATTCAGGTGTGTAAATTATAAACATCAGATGTGCTGCCTTGCAAGGCTTCACCACCACAATAAAGCTGATTTCCAGGGCTCACTCCCCATCATCTCCTGCAATATACCTGCATAAAGGTGTGTATCCCTAGGGAAAATCAAATTAAAGTTAAAAGTAAAGAGCAGTGAATGGCCACCAGCCCTTGCAGGGACACACAGGTCTCGAGGTGAACTTTTGGAACTGGTTTTGTCTCTCAAAGGGGTTGGCTGGGGCTTCCTGAGGATGTATAATGCTTCAGAAGGTATAAATATTCTCTATATGCTCAGTTTGTGCCCATTAATTAGAAAGACAGGCTTAGATAACAATTGCTTTTGTTCTGTCTTTTGCACTAAAAATAGAAAGTTTCACAAAGCCAGCTAGAAATAGGATGAGTCCAACACAAGGCAAACCTAAAAATAAATCCCATGCAAACCCAGCTTTTGCCATTTTGGTGGGAAAGAGTGAGAGCAGAGGTGAGAGCAGATTTTGGGGATGGATTTAAGGATGAGGATGGCAGAGCAGGGAGAGCTCTGGGACCCTCAGGAAAACAGGGAATGGCCAGGCAGGATGGCTGGAAGGGGGACAGGAGACTAAAGGGACAAACAAAGGACTCAGGTGAAAGAGAGAAAGGATTTGAATTAAAAATCAGCACAGGACATTCCTGCTGTCCCAGGCAAAAAGACCATTCACACTCCCAGAAGCTCAATATCATTAATAAAACCAGCAAAAATAATATTAAAAACTGCAATAATAATAATAAATACAGCAAAATAGAAGCTGAATAAACCCCAGGCACTCTATCAGAAGCAGGAATTGAGGCAGTTTAGCCTGTTTTAGTGACTCTTGAGTGCACAGGAACAGATTAAATGGCATTTTCAGCCAGCCTGTCCCCAGCACACCACGCAGCTCCAAGTGGGACAGAGCAGATTGGGGAACTTTTGTGGAATTCAGACAATCTGAGCATGGTCCAAAGAGCCGAAGGGTCTTTTCCCAGATCTCACAATAGCACCTTGGCAGGGCTGCTCCAGCCTGGCCCCCAGCCAGCAGCACCTCCCCTCTCACTGGGCAGGAATATTTTATTTATTTTTTTGCCTCCAGCTTCCAAACGAGGCTTGATAGCTAAAACAATTGGAAGCGTTTGTAATAAAATGAAAACAATACGTAATTCTTATTGTTTTTTCTGCCAAGAAGCAGCTTTGGGCAGGAACCAGTTGTAAATTCCAGGAGGAAGAGGCAGAGATAAGTGGGACTGCTCACGTGCCAAGACAGACTCCCTAAATTTAACTGTCCTGAACTCTGTGGAGGAAGAGCCAGCCCTGTCCAGCCTTACTCTAAATTAAACCAAATAAAGTCAAGGTGACACCTGTGGGATGGCACAGAACCACTGAAATCAAGGATAAATCCATAATAAAATGTTAGAGAAAGATAGAATTGATAATACAGTAAGTCCAGGTGTGCATATCTACATCTTTATCTATATATTTTTATATTTTTATAGCTGTATATCACAGCAATGATCTCAGCACCTCAACCACAAAAACAAACCAAAAAAACCTCCCTAAACCACTGAAAACCCCACTTTCTGCTGTGTTTTTCCAGCAATAAATGGAACTGCAGGACAGAGAGTGTGGGAGCTGAGGATTGACTGGAAGAGCAGAGCAGGGTGGGATCTGAGGGCTCCCAGACCCCATAAAAAAGGGGGTTCAGAGGGAGATTTTGGAGGGGGGACAGAGGGAAGGTGAAGGGCACGGTTGTCAGATGGGACAAAAGATGAATGAAGCCAGAACAGGAATTCCAGATGAAGAGGGAACTGTTTGGATGCTGTAAACACCAGGGAGGGAAAAGAATTGTTTAGGGTGGTTCGGTGATATTTCTAGGAGTGATGGGATGCAGATAAGGAAGTGGAAAATGTAAGCTATTAAATAGGAAACATTTCCTGACAGCGTGGGCTAATGCACTGTGGAAAAGTCTTCCAAGGGAAGTGGCAGGAGCCTCTGGATAATTAAAAGTGGCCTGGACAATGTGCCTGAGGACATAATCCTGTCTAAAACCACAGAGAGATGCCTGCATGTGACAAGGATCTTCCCTTCTTGCTTAGGAAAGAAAGCCCCAAAGCTCAGGGGAAGAAAGAGCCATTGTAATGCAAGGTTCCTATAGGGAGGGAGGCTCACTTCCCACTCAGATCAAATCCAAATGCAAATTCTCCTCCTCGGGGACTCTGTGGTTCCTCCTGAGCAGCACCCACACAAAGGCTCCTGTTCCCCAATGTTCCATTGCTGCCAATCAAAAAGAAACAAAAAAAAAACCCAAAAAACCAAAAAAACACAACCAAAAACAACAAAAATAAAACCAAACCAAAACCAAACCACAAATGAAAAAAAACAGCCCTAAATTCACGCTACACATGAATCCTCTGTTTGCTCAGGCATTCTGTAATGTTTAATTAGCTCGTTCTTTGAGGTTTAAGAGCTTCAAGGACATTTTTCTTATGAAGTGCTGGATTTATGTGCTCTTCTACTTCACTGATACCATCCAACCACAAGTGTGCAAAGGACTTGGTAGAAAACACAATCCTTACCTTGTTCAGAGACGCTGGAGGTTTGGTGGAAAGATGCAAAAATCAGATACTAATTATTAAACACTCCTGAGAGCTGGATGTGAGGCAGCTGCAGCCACTGAGGGCTGGATTTTCAAAATGAAACTTTATTTAATAAACTTTTTCTCCCCATGGTTTTGCTGCCCAGACTGGAAGATCTGTGATGTGCTCAAGTGTCAGTTTACTGAGGCGTGATTGAAACCCACAAGTTTTTTTGATGACACAGAACCACTGAAATCAAAGATAAATTCATAATGAAATATAAGAGAAAGATAATTGATAAAACAACTTCCCAGACTCCTGTCCAGGGGGTAAAAACTCAGTGATTTCTGTGTTTGGGAAGGGTGGGACATAACCCATTTCCATCCCCCTGGCACACAGGCCTGGCTCAGGACCACCTGGGCACAATCTGGGGGTAATTCCCCTTGGCCCTGTGGCTCTGTTTGAATTTGGTGGTTCCAGGGTAGAAGTTTAAAATCTCCACAGCCTCGAAGCTGCTGCCCTGGCTCCCAGCTGTGGCTCAGAGCACCTGAAAAATCGGATTTGCATTGCAGAAATGCTTTGATGCTCCCATTCCATTGTGAAACCTCCTGGAACTGCCCAGCCTGGAGCTCTCACCTTCCCCCTCTGCTTTCTATCCCAAAGATTTGGCAGCAAATCCTTCCAGGTTATTCCTGCTGGTTGTTTCACACCTGAAGGTTCCTCCGTGTGTAAATTGGCAAGGAACTCCCAACCCCAAACTTGGGGGATTGTTAAAAGTTCACACTGACCCCAGAGCAGCTGCCAGAACCTCACCTGGAGTCTTTGATCCCTGCAGAAAACACAGGTGGAGGCAGTGAGGAGATCAGCTCAGCTGGCATTCTGCAAGAAATTAAAATTAATCATTTTAATTTATTGATTATAATATCGATTCAGGCACTCGGTGGCATCCTGTGCTTGGAACTTCTGCAGTGGGGATGAGAAAAAGCTTGGTGCCACTGTCCTGGAAAGATAAAAAAAGCAACAAGCAGTGCTGGAAAGTGAAGTTTTGTGTGTGTTAGGAATCTGCCAAAAGGATAAAACCTCGTCAAAACCAGTTTTTGGATAACAACGTAGAAATCCCCGCAGTTCTTACCACACAGAAAAAGCAAAGTTTGTTTTTCTTCCCTGTCTTGCTAAACGATGAAGTGAGGCAACATTGATTGTAGTTTTCAACAGAAAATTCGTTTTTGTGAAAGAAAAACCAAAACTGACATTTTTTTTAAGGTTATATTAATTGCCACGAGGTTTCCCTCTGTGTCACAGCAGCTCAGGTTTTACAACAATTCTCTATTTATAACTCCTAAATCCTTAATAGATGGATGTATTGTTATGCCACTGATATCAAGATAAAGGTGTTAAAAGCCTTCCAGCAGGTGTGTTATAAATTACAAATTAAGGTAATTACCAGTGAAGTGACAGGGCTCCTCCATAATTATCCTTAAAATTGATTAGCCATTTATTAAAATGCCTATAATTTACTAATCACAAGCAAACAGAAGATGTGGTATTAATCATCATTATAAGAGGGTTTGAATTGTTATGGGTCGAAGTTAACTAGCCAAAGAGAACTACCCCTGTCAAAGTCAATTTAAAGTTTAGAATAAATAAAGAGCCACTGAAGCAACTTGGGATAAACAAAACAATCCTACTTTCCTGCCTAGATAAACACATAAAGTTAAATCAGCTCTTGTCCTCTGGAGTTTGTATTTCTTTGACAATGGAAAAGCAAACCTTGGATGTTCTGCTGAAGAATTCTGCATCCATCCCTGTGGGCTGGGACCCAACTGAGTTAGGCCAGAGATCCTCCAGGTCCTGCAGGAAGGGAGATCCTTCATTTCTCAGAATTCTTCCCCAGGTAACCTTCAAAGGACTTCCTGGAACAGGCTGAGATAAGTCCTCTTGCATAAGTGAATTTACAAGTCTGTGAGAGACTGGCAAGTGCAGAGCTGATAAAAGGAAATTTACTTTAACACTGCATATGTTCAAACGTGGAACTTTTGCCTCAAGAAGTGGAGGAAGCCAAGGTTTGAAAATCAAATTCTTTAGCATTGCAACCCATTCAGAATCCTGATGTCCTTAAGATTCTTGCCAGCAAATTTTGGGGGGATATTAATGGCTATAAAGTGGTTTATGAGAGATCAGGAGGAGATCTAGAGAGGGCAGAGCTGCCAATCCATTTCCCTGCTGCTTTTTGGGGGTATCATTAGTACAGATTTTCATCCACCTGTTTTATTTATTGTTTGTTTTTTTAGTGGGCCACTGGTGCTATCGGTCCCAGAAGTGTGAGCAGCCACAGTGTGAAGGTACTGCCAAGCAATTTACTTTTCCAATCACATTGGTGATTTTTTTTTGCTTTGCAAAGGGGCTGGTGAGAGAAATAATGCAAAAATTTCACAGCCCTCAGCCTTTAATGGCCCGTGGGCACATTATTTGTGACCATGTCAGTGCCAAACAGGGTATTTTGAAGCTCGGTGTTTGTGGTAACTGCTCATTTTGTGTAGACCAAGGATAATGTAGAAATGTACAAATAAATGTGAATATGTAAATACACGAATGTAAAAATCAAGCACACAAATGTAAAAATCAAATATCCAAATGTAAAAATCAAATACTACACAAATGTAAAAATCAAGTACACAAATGTAAAAATCACCCCAGAAGCTGGGGTGATGTCTCAAATCTCAGCTGGGTGGTTTGGCTTTCTTAAGGATTTGCTGCTTACAGGGAACACAATTAACAAATTTTCTTCATCCCTGAACAGATCCTTCTCAGTGGCACAACATATACGTGGCGTGCAAAGGGGACAGACAGTCCCCTGTCAACATTGTCACCCGAAATGTGGTTTATGACAAGAGCCTCAAGCCCCTGGCGTTTGAAGGGTACGATGTCAAGGGCTCTGTGGATTGGACCCTGGAGAACAACGGGCACACAGGCAAGTAGTGCCAGCCTGGGGCTGGGTTTTGGGCATTGCCTGGCTCCTGCCAGGTCCTTGGAGCACAGCAGGGCAGCACTGCTGAGATCCCACCCCTCTCTTTCAGAGGGGAAGCTGCCAGGACCTTCTTGGCGTCAATATTTTCTTGGGAAGTGCGTGGGAATGGTGAAGTTTTGGGGTTGTGGATGTGGTTTGTGAACATCTCAGCAGGAATTTCTGTGCAGAAACAGAGCTGGAGGTGCCACAGAACCAAACAGAGCCCAGGGCTGGGGGCAGGTGGGCAGGACAATAATTTGGGCAGAATTTTATCTTTTTCTGCTGCAACCACTTCATTCCTGGGCTGGTCCTTTCCAACTCTTGCCTCTGCACAAAGAATCCTGCTGGAGAAAAGTCTGCTGTGGGAAAGTCATTCTCTATTAGTTCTTTCAATAATGAGCTATATTCTTCTCACATTCAGACCTGTTTTCTCTGCACACAGACGTTATCGTTATCTGATGCTGATCAGCTACTTAGTGAATCAGTAAACCTTGAATCAATTAACAGTAATTTAGAACTGTTCCACTTCCTCCACCTTCCTTCACAATACTGAGGATGCTGCTCCAAAAAAAAAATGATGTTCAATTATTTCGACTTTAAAAATAAACCTGTAGTCTAAATTTTTTTTTTTTTTAACTTATGTGTAGGTGTTTTTAAAATCTTGGATGGGTTGTTTTAACTGCCAAATCCTCCAAGCAGAAAGTAGCATGTGGCAAATATTTCCTGATTTAAAAGAGAAAGGTGGGAAGGCAGTTGGGGAGATTTTAACAGCTACAAATTCTAATTTCAAACATTGCTGTTGTGGCAGACCACAAGAAAATGGAATGTTTTGACTTTTCACTAATATATGGATTAATGACTTTCCCATTACAGGATAATACTCCAGGATGTCCAATTACAGTCCCTTTGACATCAAAATTAATATTTATAAGGGTTGCTCCTCATCTTCCCCAGCCATGCATAAGGATTAGGGGTTTAATCTGGGTTTTTAAAATCTCATCCTTCTAAGGGCAACCAATTCCTGTGCTAAATGAGGAGGTTATTGCTTAAATTACAGTTGCAATTAGAGACTGCAGGTGAGATTAGACCCTCATTATGTTCCGTGATGGGCACATAGCAAAGGTCGCTGTCTCAACGGTCTTAAGCTAAATAAACAGAACCCACAAAGACGTCTGACTCATCCATTTACAGATTAAAAAGCAAAGGAACTAAGTGACTCATGCACTCTCCAAGTTCATTTAGAATTCAGAACAGAAATGAAATCTCTGGGGCTGCAATCCAGAATTTTCCTATGCAAAGAGAAGTGCTGTGCTTAACGTGGGGGTCGCAAAAAGCAATATTTTAACATATATCTCAAATATGTATGATTTAGGCTTAAATTGCAGCACTACTCTAAATTAAAACAGAATGTCTTTAAACCCTGCCCAAAGGAAATGTTACAGTGCAGACAACAGGAGATTAAAATAATGGTTAAAACCCAAATAAACTGGGATTCAATTTACTTTGATAGAGGGTTTTTTTTAGGAAAAAAGTGAAGGAATATAGGGTCTTCTGAGAGGTATAAGAGGTCATAATGGTTAGCATTGATCTCAAATTAAACTCAGGCATGATTTTGTAGTTCAGTTTCTGCAGAGCAGAATTTCTGGAACACTCTGTCTGAAAAGCCAAGTGAGAACTTGCAGATAAATTTGAATCTCAAGAACATCTCTGCTCTCACATGCTGTTAATGTAGGACCTGCTCTTCTCCTTCAAAACAATTTATGCTTTTTTCCCCAGTTAAAGTGGCACTGGACACATCCCCTAAAGTCGGAGGAGGAGGCCTGGGGGTAAAATACAAGGCAGTAGAATTCCATTTGCACTGGGGAGTCCCAGGTGAGCCACGAAACTTCCCTGGCTCAGAGCACAGCATAGATGGAGAAAAATACCCCATGGAGGTAGGTGGGACTGCGTGTGGAGCACGGCTTTCACTCCAGAACTCTGGAATTCTGCTCACAAAATCTCTTGGCTAGTTCCCCACGGGAGGTCTGAGGGTGGAAATAATTGTCCTTGGTTGTTGTGTTCCAGCTTCACGTTGTCCACATAAGGGAAGATGCTTCAAATGTGGCAGAAGCCAAGAAAAGTCCAGATGGTTTGGCTGTGTTGGCCTTCTTTATAAAGGTAGGCAGTGAAATTTTCAACTGCCCCTCTCAAATCTCAGCCAGCAATTTGGCTGAGGGATTATGTCAATATTTTATGTTTATGTCAATATTGGTAGCCCAAGATTTAACCTCCCTATCTCCTGCAGGCATTCTGCCAGCACTGAGTTCCTCTACCTTTTTCTACATCCTGCTTGCTGTTATTTTTTCTTGTGGCCCTTTTCTGTTTTATTCACCACTGATTAAAAGCGACCACTTGTAGAGAAATACGCTACATGGAATGAAAATATTTCCTTTTCAGGCTGACGAAGAAAATAAAAACTATGAAACTCTATTGAGTGCATTAAAGGACATTAAATACAAAGGTAAGACACTCGTGCCAGGATTTTCACAAGCTGTGTGGGGTGAGGGTAAATGTGGGTACAACCTGCAGCCACAAGCATTACAAGGGATTTTCCCCTGTGCTTTTTCCAGGGAATATAGTAAAGGTGGAACCTTTGCCACTGAGCTCTCTCCTCCCACCTGAGGAAGACCTTGGGAGGTACTATCGCTACCAGGGGTCCCTCACCAGCCCTGACTGCTACCAGGGCGTCATCTGGACGGTCTTTGAGAAGCCAGTGGAGCTCAGCCTGCTCCAGGTGAGTGGCAGAGGCACAGCCTGGAGGGTCTGTGCCCTGTCCCGGGCTGCCTGCCCGCAGGGTGACACCTCAGCGCCCCGTTCCCCACACACCCTCACTTGGCAGCAGCCCCAGCGTGCTCCCAGCTGACTGACCCTGTGAAATCACCCCGCAGAAAATAGCAGGAAAGGGGCAGGAAGGGGAAATGACGGCCTGAGGGGAAAGCCAAGAAACCCCCCCAAGCTCAGGGCTTCGTCAGCAGCACTTCCACTGCTGCCACCTGCTCAGTCCCCAGCTCCACGCCTTTTCTCCCATTGCCGGGGCAGCAGGACACAGAGATTCCAAACCCAAACCTCGGGCCCATCAGCATCAGGCAGCCCATTTTTGGTGTGCAGGCAGGAAGAGGAGATGGAGCTATGAGTGCTTGGCAAACACAGGCTGTGCTGGGAGCCTGGCTCCTCACTCACAGTGTCCTGAGCGCTGTCACCGTGCCCCCAGCACAGCCAGGGTGACAGAGGGCAGCCAGGAACGCCAGCAAGGACACAATTCCTGCTGTTCCTGTGGCGGCCGGGGCCGGGGCTGTGCGTCAGGAGCTCTGGGGGAACCAGTCCTTGTGCTGCATGGAGCTTTTGGCTGCCACGCCGAGGAAATGCCCGTGACTGCCAAGGCTGGAAGGAGCCACCACTCGCTGACCTCTCCAGCAGCTCTGCCACGGCCTTTGCTGTGAGGCTGAAGGCACCCACCAAACCCTCGGGTTCAAAACCAGAGCAGGGCAGCACGGCTTGGCAGCGCAGAGCCCCATGGCAAGCAGATTTAACGAGTGTTGTGTTTTGCAGCTGTCCCAGTTCGCAGAGCTGCACTTTGATGGGAAGAACTCCACTCCCATGATGGAGAATTTCCGGCCGGTGCAGCCCCTGAACGGGCGTGAGGTGCTGTGGTCGGGGGCCGGTGTTGTCCTGCCCACGGCGCGGCCGCTGCTGCTGGCCCTGGCCATGGCCTGCACCCTCAGCTCTCTGGCCCACTGAGCCCTCCCCGCCTCATTCACCATCCTGGGCCTTCACTTCTTGGTATTTTTGCTGTTCTTTGTCTCAGCCTCTCGTGAATTTTGTCCCAGTACAGCCTTGTCCTCCTCCAGACATTAACCAAGGGCTTCCGTGCTGCTCTGGTGCAAGCCAAACCACCAGAACTCAAAGGAGCTGGGAAGTAAAGCAATGAAACCCAAACCACCAGAACTCAAAGGAGCTGGGAGATAAAGCAATGAAAATTCAATTTGAAAAGCCAATACACTCAGAGAAAGCGTTAGTCTGGGTTATTTTGTAGTTTTAAGGCAGCACTGGAAGGAGCTGCACAGAGAACCTTGGACAGGAATCTGTTCTTAAGTGCCTGTGACGGGGTTGGTTTGGAGCACGTTTACATTCAGCACTGCAAATCTGGCAGTGAAATGTGGAGTAATTCCTACAACCCCACACTGTCCTACCTGAAGGTACAACACAGAGCAAAGATAAATGCTCACACACAACCCTCATCCCCTGCAGGGAAGGGCACTCACCCAGCACATAAATCCCCCTCCTTCCTTCAGAATATCTCAGTTATTTTCAGACAAGGACACTGGGTTCCTTCCAGCCAATCTCCTGCTGGGGCTACCAGGTTCCTCTCTTATTTATTCACCTCTCTCTGGGATGCCATGGCCAATGTGATGTGCTGGGGAGCAGCAGGGAGGCTCATCCCCACCAACCAGAGGCACATCTGTGGAAATTCCCTCTCTTTGGAGGGCTGCTTCTGAAGCAGGAGACTCTGATCATCCTTTGTAGTTGATATTTGCCTAATGAAATAGGACAGCTCAAGAAATGGCTCTTTCTTACATATAAATAAATAAATATATATATATTTCTTTTATATATATAATTTTTTATAGTAGCATACCTGCAATAGTCACATATGGCCAAGATGCATAGTTTTTTCCAAGAAGATTGTGGTTTGAACCAATTCCTTCAGATCTTACCCCATTACTTATAGAAAATACATTTCCTTGTATTATTCTAGTTCTCCCTCTGAAGAGGGACATAATATTTCTCCTTGGATAGTGCCATATAACATGTTACAGCTTCTTTTAGGATTTTAGATTTTGGCCACACCAAAATAGGATTTCATATTAGCAGATTTGTATTTAATTTTCCTTTAAGGGCAATGTTTGCAGAGATAACTTTATATATTTTCAGGAAAATCCTGGCAATGAGAGCAACCACAGCTCACCAAAAGCAGGGAAATTATTTTCATATTAATCAATCAGTAAAGCTTTAAAAAAAAACATATGGGAAATTAAATTAACCTATTTAAGTTTAAAGGAAAGATTAATACTTTAACTGTATTTTTATGTAACTGAATATCTTTGGAGGAGCAAACAGAAATGAAATATTAAAGGTGAACAACAGACCTATATTTGAATTGTTCTGAGTTTTTATTTCTTTTGTCCTTGCTGAAGGGGACTCCATGAACTCTTTCAGAAGAGGAGCATGACTTTTCCCCCGTTCCCTGTTTTCTTCACAATATTTAGGGCTGGGTTTAGGGCTGGGTTTGCATTTCTGGGGCAGGGATGTGCAGTGCCTTGGGATGTTTCCACTGTCAGCAGAGCTCAGGGCTCTGTTTCACAGGGTGAACCTGCACTCAGCAGGTTCTGGAGTCTGGCACCTTGCCCAGGAGTGCAGAGCTGCTGCCCAACCCCACCCAGCTCCCAGCACAGGGAATTCCTGCTCCCAAAGCAGCGATGGGAACACTCCTTGGATACCTGAGAAACCCTTTTGCACTGACCAAGGTGTGCAGGAGCCACCATCCCTCTCCTTCAGGCTATTTCCTCAATTCTCAGTTCACAGACAGCTCTCCAAGGGGTGAGGGGATAAACCCTGCAGGATCTGGCTCAGCTGTCATTCATTGCTAATAATAAATGATCAATCACAGGGCACAGCCACAATGGAACAGATTAATACAGAGCTACAAGGAAGAAAAAATCTGCTGGAAAGAGGGTGAGCCTTCTCTAAGAGCTCTTCAGCACCAGCCCCAGTGGGAATAAAACCTCCCTGGACAAGGATCAGTGTTTTCACTGAGCAGCTCAGTGCTGTGGCAGTGAGGGAAATGCTCCATCTGCTCCTGTGACAGGGATGGAGACCAGCCTGTGCTCTGCCTGAGGGCCCTCCTGGCACCCAGGTTCTGCTCCGGGCAGGAGGTGACAAGGACAGGACCAGCAGGGAATAAACAAACCCCCTCAAAAAAAACTATTCCCAAGAAAAGACAAGAAGGCTTTGAGTGGGACATCTGATTTGCTTTGGATGGTTATGGAAAAGCAATTTGCTGTTGCACAGGTAATCTGAGGTGCTGGTTTTCAGGAATGTTGTCTCAGCGACGTTTGGCATGAAATTCTATTATTGTGAAGACACCAGGAAATGACAGTCACTCCTGAAGGACAAATAGCCAAGGCATGATACAGGAAAGGGTGGGGGGGAGGAACAGAAGCATTTGGAAGGATCCAGCAAGAACATTATTTTCCCATGTCCATTAGGGTTAGCACAGAACTGCACTGATACATTTCACATATGCTGGAGCAAGAGCTGATGGCTGTGGGGCTGAAAGCTTCAGTCCCAGGGAAAATGAAACAACACTGGCAATTAAAATTGGTGTTAAAACAAATAAAACAACCAGGGGTTTGTACAACCCATCCAAAAGCAATCCTTTCCCACCTTTGGGCTGCACCTGGGTTTGAGAGCAGCTCTGGAGGTGTGAGAGGTGAAGGCACTGCTCCTTCCCAGTCATCAGAGGGGCAGGGGGTGACAGCAGGGACAGGCACAAAAAAATCCTCATACAATGTGTCTCCAGTAAAATATTTTTCTCAGGAAGCACAGAGAGACAAGGAAACCAAACCATTACTCACTAGAAATGTATTTACATTACCCACAAATAATTCTGACAAATTTGGCAACTCCACTTACAATGAGCTCCTCCTGTGACAAAACACCAGCTCAAAATGAACTTGTCTGGACAAAATTAGTTTTCTGTGACTGCTGGGAGAGAAGGACAAAGGTTTTTCCTTTGTCCTTTTCTTCCTTGCCCAGCCAGATGTGGATTCCACAGGGAAAATAGCACTTGCCAGCACCTTCCCCATGAAAAAGATGTCACACAGCAAATCCACATAAAAAAATCCATTCATCCACCTGTAGTCAAAAAAAAAAAAAAAAAAAAAGATACAGAGAAGCCAGCAAACTTCCCAGGCTGGTTTTAAAGTTTAGTAAACAGGGATACCATTGCACAGGAGCAACACCCCAAAAATCACATCTGGACTCAATGATCTTAAAGCCTACATGATTCTATTATTCTATAAATTATTCCATGAAAAATTAGTACTCTTGGAGATGGGAGGCACCTTTTGATAGAGCTAAAAGTGGACTTGGTGAGTTTCTTCCATGAAGCACTAAAATAAGATGGGATTTTAAAACTCTGTAATGACAGAAAAACAAATTACCTGGGAACTGAGGTGGCTGTGGAAAAATGCTTTGTGTGGGAGAAATTCATACGTAAATTGGATTTTTAAAGAAAGGAAATGTAGGGTTTACTGGTAAATTATATGTACCTGTGGAAAAGGCAGTGAAAAACCCCAGCTGGAGGCACAGCAGGACCACAGAGACCTCAGCCAGGACACTTTTCCTTCCTGATCTCCTCCAAACTCCTCCTGATCAGACACAGCTCCTGCAAGACAAATGCTAAGGATGGGAACATGCAGTTTTCATTACAAGGTTTAAATGCATTTCCTAAAAATAACCTGCTGTTTGGGGCTTTTAGTATCAGAAATAAATCCATATACACCACTAAAAGCTGATTATAATTAGTCACACAAGTAAAATTATGAGTGTAATTAACTACAGCAATTAATTGAAATGCCTTTGGCACATTATTTCCATTCTCGCAGTTGAATGCAATTTGCATTTAAAGTTATATCATAAAGGGTATATGATGGTAATCAATTTGGGTTATTTTATTACCTTTTACCTATTAACATCTTCTGAAGTGATTTAGACATCCAGCATTCAAACACAGTTTGATGTAAAAGAAACCCAAACAGCTGACATTGTTTTAATGAGTTTTGTTTCCCCACTATCCACTCCAAACCATCTTAACTTTTCCCTGCCCTTCCTTTTTACTGCTTCACAAAACCACCTTGGTTTCCATGGAGTGGAATCACCTTTAGAGTGCCACCAGCCTTCCCTCCCCACCTCGCCAGGGCTGCTCCTGTTCCCAGCACACTGAGAGATCTTGATGGATGAGTTTCCAGATTGGGGGTGGTTATGAAGAATTTATGAGAGAGAAAGAAAGGCAGAGAAATTTTAACATTTTGCTGATTGTGCTGATGTCGAGATTAAACTCCAAATAAATCATAGACAATCTCTATCAAGAGTGCAGTATCTCTGTAAGCCTCCAGTCACTGGAGTTTGTGGTACACAAAGCTCTCAGCTTTACACAAAATGCTTTTCACACAGGCAGTAAAACATAATGGCTCATGTCCTGGAGCCCAGCAGCACTGGGAAACATAAGAATAATCCTGGTAGAGCAGCAGTGACCTCCCTGAGGAAAACAAAACGAGTTGAAGTCTTAAAAGAGCAGGATAAAGACAAAAAATGAACTGTGGAGGTGCTGAAGCTTCTCTGGGAAGCTGAGACCCTCAGTGGCTGAGGATGCCCCATGTTCTGTGCAGCCCTTTCTGCCAAAGGCATCTGAGGAAAGGAGGATTCACCACTCATTCCCACCTCCTCAGGGAATTCCAGGGCTCCAGATCCTTGGTCCAGCTCAGACATTTTGTGGACTGGGAGCTGGGAGAGCCCCAGGAATGTGGAGAGAGCTCAGCCCACAGAGCAGGTTGGGAGCAGAAAAACTGCCAAGGCTCCATTTCCTCCAAGGGTTTTATAATCCTTTTTTTAAACAATTTTTTTTTTTTTGATTGGCAGGAACACATTGTCTTATCAAGCACTGCAAAAAGGGCTCTGGTGTCACATCACCCCCCCTGGGACGGGTTCCTGCTGTCCCTTTGTTCATGTGGCACTGCCAGGCCATAAACGGGACCTTGGGGTTTATGATCCCGCAGATAGGAGCACACATGTGTTGGAACCTGATGGATTTCTTCCTTAAAAAAAGGGCATTAAAGCTCATAAAGCACAAACAGTCCAATTACTTTTAAAATCTGATGGAATTCCTGCCACAGCCGTGGGGCCGTGGCAGCGAAGGCCCGGTGGGACCACGGGCAGCCCACAGGTCAGGATTTACAAATGGCTCAGGTAAATAAAGCTTATTAACATCAAAATCCTGCCCTGTGTGTTCCTCAGAACGACCTCGGGCAGGATTCAGCCTCGGGACATGGGCAGAAATTCAGTGAAACCACAGGAGGATTTTCCCTCATGGGCACAGGGATTGACAGCACCGCCTCACAGGGAGGTGGTGAGGGGATGAGCTCCACTCATTTACTGAAGAAAACCAGCAAAATATATAAGATAGAATTCATTTCCTCTCCTCCCATCCCTTGCTCCTTTTTTCCCTTTTCTTTAAAAAAAAGAATCCCCACCAATGACTGCAAAATTCAGTTTGACCAGCTGCTCAAAGGAACAAACCAGGGGTGCAAAACAGGCTGGAATGCACAGCCAGGGAAAAACCAGGCACGTGAGGAAACGGTAAAGATTAGGTGGAAACAGCAATATTCTGGAGGAAAAATTCAATTAGGGCCCTACCAAAAGAAATAAAATCCCAGACAGGGCACAGCACACCTGCAGAAATTAAAGATAATATATAGTGACCTGCCCACGACGCACTTGGCTTTTGGTGATCCAGCTATTTGGGGAATCCTAAGCAGTAAAACTGCTGGAAAGTTTTTGATGTGGTTTGCAAAGATTGTCAGCATCAGCCAGCTGAGCTCCAGCAGGGAATCTGCAGGGAAATTATTGTGGCAAAGGCGGCTGAGAGGGCTTGAAGGACTGGGAATGGTGCAGGTTGTTGTCCAGCTGACAGGACAGCACAGCCAGCCAAAATAAATCTGGCCCCTCTCTGCAAGCAGTCTTCCTCAAATGCCTTCCTTTGGAGTAATCTTTTATTTTAACCAAAATACACAAACAAAAGAAAATAGTGTCAGTTTTACTATTGTATGCATGAATCAAAAATATCCACTATAATCATCACCAAAATAAATTATTGTCCCGGTCTGAAATGGTGGGAAACTGCAGTTTTCCTTCCATTCAAGTGGAGGACATTTTATGGAAAGATAGTCCTCAGGGATAACTTACATTTTCATGGATTTAAGTGAGAGGTATTAGATATTTATTTATATTATCGCTGCGCATATTGAATTTAGTACTGTGGGAAACGGAACAAGAGCCTGATGAGGCTCTTAAATGATCATTTTTATGCAAGAAAAATGAAGGATGACACTTCCAAAGGGGCAGAAGCCCCTTAAAACAGCATCTTTCCATTAAAATGAAATAGCAGATAGAATATATTTTGATGTATGGGTGACTGCGTTCTTGTTCTTTAGGCAGGTGAATTCCATGCAGCATTTCCTCAGTAAAGCACTTTCCAGCTGCATTTTAAGACAGAGAACCCAGCTAAGAAAACCCTTCCCTGTCCCCCTTTTCCCTCTTTAATTTTTTTTTTTTTTTTAAGCACAAAGCAAAAGAAGTTTTGTTTAACGGGCCGGAGCAATCAGAGGGATCAGAGCTCAGGTTGCGGACGTGTCAGCTTTTCCACCACCGATCCTGTTCCCCTCAGCCATCCTGCATTTATTTTTAAAAGGTCATTAAGCAAGACACAAAAGGTGAAGTGCAACGTTACAGATTTATAACCTGGCTGGGCTCTGCCTGGAACACAGAGCTCAGGTACAGGAGGAGTCTCTTTGTGCTCTGCGACATCAAAGCCCAGCAGCCAAAGGCAGGGGAAGATATTCAGAAGGGAAATTCTCATCTGTGTTCTATCCCCCACCTCCCTTTAGCCATCCCTTAGTGCATTTTGTTTATTTGAACTCTACTCTTCCTCACACTCAACTTGGCTTTTGCTGTGTGGCAGCACCTGCCACTCTCATGGAAGAAAACCTCAAATTATAGCCAGAGGTTTGGGCCCAGTTAAATTAGTTAAACAAGAGATTTCATGCTAAAAGCTGATCATTCTTCAGATCACTCTTAATTCTTACTACTTAAACTGCAATTAGAGCAGCCAGATCTCTGTATTACGTTAAAATCCAAATTTAATGTCCTTTTTAACTGAGCCACTATCTGAACACATACACACTGAAAACAATCACCGTCTCTCTCATAATTCATTCATAATCATTTAAAGGAAAAAAAAATAAAAAGGAATTGGAAGGAAAGGTAAGAAATTTAAACACCCAGTGTGACATCCTTGCTCACATCTCGTGGCCAAGCTGCTCCTCTGATATGCTGCCAACTCTTCATCAAAAAGCTTCCACTCCAACTCTCTTTGTTACCAGCTAAATGCTGGGGCTGCCTGTGCTCAAAGGGTCTGTGGGCCCAGAGATTTATTCCCTGGCGTGTGTCTTTAAACAGGAACATTTATATAATCAAACCTGCAGATAAAAAGGCACGGCCACATGGAGAGCAAACATTTCCAAGGCGTTAGCTCCTGAGCAAGGTCCCAGACACGAGCGTGTGCTCCCAGCCAGCGCACAGCACCGTGTGGAATCCTCCACTGCCGCTTCAAACACTGCTTGGGTACAACAGGACTGGCTTTGATTGAATGTTTTTTTTTATTCCATATCAGAGGGAAAGCACCACAGAACAAAAATTCATCCACCTTTCTGTTCTGGATGCTCCCAACACAAACCTCCAGCACTGAGCTGTGGTTGAAATCATCACTGCATGAACTGCTGAGCGCAGAGCTCCAACTTCAGCCAGCTCAGCCCTGATCTCTCCAGTTCCCCGGGGCTGGTTTGGACTGGGGAGGGCTGGGGCTGTGCCCCAGCTGTGTCCTGACAGCGCTGAGCTGAGGGGGATCATCACAGCCCAGATTTAATGGCTCTGCTGCTGCCAAGTATTCATAAATATTTGAGTCTGCGTGGCTCTGGGGTATGCTCATCCTGCCCCATTGCTGAACTCCTCCTCCCTCTCCTGGAATCCCAGGGTGGTTTGGGTTGGAAGGGACATTAAACATCCTCATCCCACCCCTGCCATGGCAGGGACACCTTCCACCATCCCAGGCTGCTCCAAGCCCCATCCAGCCTGGCCTTGGGCACTTCCAGGGATCCAGGGGCAGCCACAGCTGCTCTGGACAAGCCCCCCCACATCCCCTGCCCTCCCCAGGCACCAGGGGACAGCTGTCACCCTGTCACCCTGCCACCCGAGCCCCTGGAGGAGGGATCTGCCTCACAATGTCCGGGCTGAGCTCTGTAATCACCCTGTTCCTTGCATTGTCTCCCTACTCCAAACATCACAGTACAAACACCATTTGTAAGGGTTTTGATTTGCCAGTGCTGCTGTTGGATCCCTTTTCTGGCCCTGCAGCAGCAGCAGCAGCAGCTTCCCTTTGTTGTTCTCCAGCTCCCAACCAACACCCAGCTCCAGCTTTCCTGCAGCTTCTCCTCAGGAGGCCCAGGTTAATTTATGAGACACATAAATATTTTCCCCAGCAAAATGCTGTGTTAGGTGAAGGCACAATTTCATTGCATGCTAAACATACAGGAGATTTCACCTAAAACTCTGCTTTCTATATCACATTTCAGCAAACTTTAAACCAGATTACCCAGACATGCAGCAATTCCTGGACAAACTTCTGTGGGGTGTAAAGACTGAGCCAAACCTGTTGCCTCAAACCCTTGCATTGACTGCAAACACAGCAATATAATCCACCAACTGTCCCATTTATTTGTTGGTTTAGTTCCTTTCTTCAACCTCAGTTTGACCAAAACCTCTCAAATTCATGGTGTACAATTTACAAGGTATTTGAGGGAATAAGAAGGTGGAGAAGAGTCAGAAAGAACTCAGGATTCAATAGTTCCATGCAAAATAAGACCTTGGTAAGGGCCCCGGAGCTCCCTGTGCTTCCCCTGTTCAGGACCAGGGAAAATCAGAGGATTTTAACCTCACAGAGAGCTGAGAAACAACACAGAGAATGCTCACAGCCTTTAGAAACAGTATTTCCAAAATCCAAAAGAAGTCATCACACACCACAGCTCTCTCAGCCACTTCATTTGGACTTTGCACCCAATAAAAACCTAGTGCTGAAAAAAATTTCAGCAGCACCGAGATAAAAAATATCAGAGTACAGCGAGTGCTGCATTGCCAGCTCTCACAAACACTCTGACAAAGGCTCTGCAGCATCTGCTGCTGTTTATTTTTTTTGCAGGGGAGGGAAGTGCGTGAACTCTGACCACCCAAAGCAGCTTGTGACCCACCTGGGGACATCTCTGCGCTGTCACCACGAGTTCTAAATGCGCTGATAAAAGCTGGGTGAGGTTCAGTCATCAGGTGTGTCTGAAATGGCCCTAAATAGAAATAAAACCTTTATTTTGCCACAAGTTTTCCTCATTGGTTCTCTATGCTCACAACTCCCAGCGAAATTTCATTTCTATCAAATCCAGAATCATCCTTAATCTATTTTCTCCTTTGTGACTCATTTTGCTGAAGGGACCTTATCAAACATTGCTTTTCATTTTCACAAACAGGAAATCTTTTACACACGATCGAGGAAGCCAGAGGCTTGTCCCAAACAAAAGGCACAATCTCCCCAGCTCCTGACAGGTTTTTATTTTCCTGAAACGATAAATCAGCAAGCATGGATGACTGCATTTTACTCACTTCTTGCTTCAATTTACTGGACCTGAGGGAAAAAGGGTAACAAAAGGTATAATTAATATAATTAATATCTACGTGGATGCTCTGGGCCCTGGGCCAGCGGCTGTGCCTGGAGCCCAGCACGTTCTCAGGACATGATCACAGATAAATCTGGGATATTTTGCTATTTAGATATAGAGAAAAGCAGGGATAGAGCCTCCTGTGCCAGCCCAGAGGAGGGCAGGGAGCAGGGCTGGAACAGCAGCTCCAGAAAGGATTCAATTTTTGGATCAGGATGGCAAATGCCTTTGGATTTGGGATGTGGGGAAGGGACAGTGGTCCCTCCAGGGTTGGTGCATCCATCCCTCCCCTCTCTCTGGGGGCAGTAAGAGGGTTTGGCACAAGAGGTGCTGTCCTTGCTGTCCCCTTCCCCTCCCTCCCAGGAGAAGCACCAAAGCTACCCCAGGTTTGCAGCAGTCTGGCTGACCCACCCCAAAAGCACCCCACACACACCAAGGGAGCAGGGAAAACCCCAGCACAGCCCATTTCCCACTGCTCCCACCCCACAAAAGTGCAGTGAAACAATGGGGTTTCTGCTCATTTCTGAGCCCTCCTGCGAGACCCACACACTTCTGACCTGGGAAGTCAAAGGGATCCAGCAGGCTGGGCAGGGATGTGACACCTTCATCTCTTTCATGTCCCCTGTTGAATGAATCAATAAAAGCTTTACCACTGACAGCAGCATGTATGAACATTCTTGGTAATTAGTTTTTCATCCTTTTAAATTCCCCTTTCAATACCTTAAAGTGACAGAAGGAAATTCATGAAGGAAGTACTGTAGCACATATTCTTTATACTGAAATTACATTTTCAACCTTGAAAATGCCCAAGTGACCCCAGTGAGGCCGTGGGGTGACCACACCTGGTAAGAATGACCAGTGCTCTGAGAGCTGATCACCAGGAAAGTGTCACCACTCAGGGCTGCACCAACACTCCCATCCCAGCCAGAGATGGCTCCACTTCCAGAGACACCCTGGGGATGCTGGTGTGGGCTAATCCTTGGATAAACACCCACTGAGCATCTTCAAGGGCTGTAAAAAAAGAACAATGGTTCATTTCCAGCTAAAGAACCCAGGTGATGCGTGCTCCTGACATCAGCCCTGTGCAGACTTTGGTCTGGTTGCCAACTCAACCAGATCCACTTCCCGCTTGGAGAAAAGCAGGGAGAGAGTGAATCAGGGCTCTCCCATCCCTGCCTGCCCAGGGGAAGTGTCCAGCACTGGCTGCAGCCACAGCTACGTGGGCAAACAGCCCTGGCTGCAGCAGGGCTGCACATCAGGTACCTGCAGATCCTGTCCACAGACACCAGAGCAAAGCCTTCCTGTACCTGAGGGATCACTTTGCTGCTGACGTGGATTGTTCTCAAGTAATAAATGTTATTATCATCAACAAAATAGCCAACTTACCTTTTGTAAACAATGAAGAAGCTGCAAAGAATTGCTTGATGCACACCCGTGCTTCAGCTTTTGGATTGACAAAGGCATTTAAGCTTCATAGAAGCAGCACAGATACTTCAAAGCAGGAAAACAGTTATTAAAAATTATCTGACAAGAAGTGACACTTCATCTGCATCCACAGTATTTAATTTGTTTGAATAATATAGTTACAGATAAACAGGTTCACTCCATATACAATTACCAATACCTTTGTTTTAATACAGCTCATATTCCAGTACATCAACACTATTTTATTTACAAGGCATTTATGTACATTAACATCTTTCTAAAGTCAGTGCATTGTCAATAAGTTTTATACAATAATTTACAAAGTGAATGTAGTTAATAGTTAACTTAATAAATTTACTACTAATTCTTGAATTAATTTAATTTAAAAAATTAATTACAACCAATGTAACAAACACAGAAGATCAAATAACATTAGTAGATTGTGCTACCTGCTTAAATAAAACATTTTAAAGTAAATCAGTTGAAAATCTTTCACTTTTCATGGAGTTTGCGGAGGGAGGAGTAGACAAGTGGGTGTTGAAAAAGCTTCTAACCTAGAAATTCACTAGTCATGTTTGCTTTTCTTTAGGCTCAATGTTCAGACCACTTTAAAGATAAAAGACCATAGAGGATAAGGAGCAACACCTGACAGGTAAGACAAGACTCATTTTGGAACAGATCTGCTGTCCCCAAAGAGGCACAACCTCCAAAGGCTGGGAGGGCTCTGCCTGAGCAGACAGCCAGACCAGCTGATATCATTTCTCCAATGGATAAACCCCAGATCCTCCTGGAAATGATAAACTGCTGAGGGTTTGGCATTCTTGTCAAACACCCCAAAATGAATCCAAACATTAATCGCAGAGAACCACGTGAGTAACAGTTTTGTTAGTGAAGGTACAAAAATCTAGAGAACTGGGAACATGATGTACAACAAAATTAATAAGCTGTTTACGCTCAGCTGAAGAACAAAAGGCCAAAAGAGTGAAAAATTGTATCTTCATTCAGATATGCAAACAATTTAACACTGAAACTGTTTAAAGAAATGCCAGCTCAAAAAAAACAACCCTCTTTTTTCCCATTCTCTGCTAAGACTCAGTCACACTTCCCCTCATGCAAGAAGCCCCTTGAATTACAGAGCATGTTGCAAGGGCTTGGAAAGTCTGGTTTAATTGCAAGTATTTGCATAACCTGGTGTAACAAACAAACAAACAAACAAACAAACGAAAAGATAATTTGAAAAGGCAACCAAATTTTGAGAACAAGAAACTGAGTTAGGAAACCAATTAAAAAAAAACCTCCATCCATGAATGCTACGACAGCTACCGGACAGCCACAGCTTCTTCCTTTGAAATACACAGTGGATATTCACAGCCATTCACTCCAGAGCCCTTACAACAACAGCAACAAAACCAAACAAACGGTGGCTTTCAATTGAATCAGATGCATTTTCAAAAGTGCAAATTTCAAAAGCAACACCAGTCATGAAACATAAGCTCAAGCATCTCTCCTTCCAAAAGCTGGGAACGTTTTGTGCAATGTGCACATTTTAAGACACCGTGAGTGTAATCACAACTACTCTCTCCAACCTGAAGTTTCTTCTTGAGGCAGCTCAAAAAAGTTTGAGCCAGCACTCTTCAGGCAGAAAAGCCATTCCTGAAACATGTTGATCTGCACAGCCAACACGTGGAAAAAACACAAGTATAATAAACCATTCAAGTGTAGAAATTAATCTCTTCTCAAATGATGATTTGGTTGTGCTCCCAACATACAGAAAGAAAGCAACTGACACACATTAGTGGTGGCAAAACTGGAAACTTCTCTTCCCCATGACAATAATTTGTTTCCATTTGTGCACTTATCCTTCTCTTGCCTTCCCTGTTTTGCCAATAAAATGCAATAAAACTGCAGGAAAAAGGAGGTAGCAATATCATGTTGTCCAAAGACAACACTATAAATTGTTTTTCCCCGTTACCTTAAACCTAACGAGAGCCTCGGGGGGTGTTAGAACAGTTGGTAAACTCTACACTACTCTGTTTAGCTCTTATTTGGATGTTTAATTTAGCTCTTATTTGGTCCTAGTTGGCTTTTCTCAAACCATTGGATTTAAAGGCCAGTGGCAGTCTCAGATGTCCAACATCAGAAACGTTTCGAGCATGTAGTGAGAAAACAGAACAAAACAATACTACTGGATATTAACTGCTTAACCAGGGGCTCTTTTTGTGCTTTCAGCTCACAGGGGACAATGACAACCACAAGCTGCTCCCTGTCTCAGCCACAGCCTCCCCAGGGGCAGTGCCAGGGTTTCTCCCTCAGCCTGTGGAGCTGGGCTCACTGCAGCACGCAGTACTTCTTGTAGTCGGACTCGAAGTCCTCGTCCATGCTGCTCGTGTCTGCCATCTTCTTGCCATCGATCTTGGGCAGGAACTGGGCATAGTCCACCCCCTGCTGCTCGTAGAACAGAATGTAGGCAGAGTCCGTGTCGATCTCGTCCGGGTGCAACTCCTGACACAGGGAAAACACCCGGGAAAGCCCCATGGGATAACTGCTGCACTTCAAACAAACACACACTGCTGCCCCAAAAAGTGTATTGTGAACTGGGTGCAACATAAGGAATCCCATGTTCTGTCTCCCCTCTTTGTTATCTCACTCCATGAATTACTTGGGAACTCTGACAATTTTACAGTGATGAACGCAAACACTTAGAAGTGTCAGAGCTGAGTTATTCACCAATTGAATACAAACTGCTGCCATCATGCAAATGTATTCCTGGCTTTCCATTCTTAGTCATTTCTCCATCTTTGTACAAAATAAGCATCTTCCCTTAACTGTGGGAGCAGCTGATGAACAGATGTTACCTTGGAAAAAACCTTACGTACAATTTCAGCTAATAATTTTAGTATTTATCTGGTGCAGCTTTGGAGATGCTCCTGATTTTAAACAGCAGCTCTCCACAAATGTTTGAGTTAGTGGAAGGTGTCCTCGCCCATGGCAGAGGGGTGGAATGGGATGAACTTTAAGTTCCTTCCAACCGTAACTATTCTGTGGTTCTAGAATTTCCGATTCTAAATTTCTTTAGCTCTGGGTAACCGAGGCAAAAATTACTTGAAATAATTAGAATAATGATGTGAAATAATGAGGAAAAGAAGTGCTTTACCTTGCAGCTGCTGTCATTGTAGCAGTACCATTTGTTGTTCGGGTTTTTGGCATAAGTGACATAATGACCCCCTCCCATAATTCCTGAATGGCACTGAGGAAAATGAAGAAGAAAAGAAATCCTAGATCAAACATCCAATAAATGATCCCCAAGCTCATTATCTGTGAGTGAAGGCAATCCAGACAGCAGGAGCTGACTAACTTTACACAGACAAGCACAACAAATCAGCAGGCACTTAATTCCCACCCAGTTTTACAGCGCATTCATGGTACTGACTTTTGCCCTCCTTCCCTACAGATCCCCATGCTGGCACGAACCCAACAAAGCCATTTGGTTAAAGCAGCGTGCCAGGGAGGCAGCTCTGGCACAGGGGCAGCACCTACCGAGATTGCATATAGGTTGTAGATGGGGCTGAGCCAGCCGTCGTCTCTTTGGTCGTCGGCGGTGTCATCCTCGCTGTGGTTCTCGCCCTGCCCGTTGCTGAGCGAGTTCTGCTCCCACAGGAACCCGTTGGCCAGAGCCCCCTCGCTGTCCTGCCCGGGGTACAGCTCGCTCTGGCTGCCCCCCAAAGCCTGTCCTTTAGTCAGAGCATCCCCCTGCTCGTGCTCAGCACCGCTCTCCCTGTTTGCAGCCAGGTTTTCCTTGCTGCTGGACAGTTTGTTTTTCCCCAGCTGGGGCAGCCGCAGGCGCCCTTTGCCTCTCCCCAAAGTCCTTGGGCTGCTGTTGGGGCTGCTGTTTTTACTTGAGGGGCAGCTGGTTCCACTTTTCCGCCCCAAGGATGGAGATGCTAGGACAGAAAGCACAGAGATTACTAAGATGAGTACAAACACAGTCTAGACTTCTTTTTAAAGTGATTTTTTTGAATAATCAAACATAAAACCCCACTGTTTCACTGCAGCTCACAAGTAATATATAGAAATAAACCCCCATCTTTGTGCACACACATCCATACACCTAAAAACTAAAATTTAATTATTTTATACAGAAACACAAGCCTCACTAATTCAAGCCCACTTCAAGAAGCAATATCTGTTGTCACTCAACAACTTCTTCAATTTTCTTTCATTTTTTTTATACTAAAGCTTCACTAAGAAATATTTCCAAGTGTAGTACTTTGGCAAAAAAAAAATTAATATTTTGAACATAGCACTTTTCCCCTCCGAACAGCAGCACAGAGTGGAATTTTCCCCAGTCATTCCCTACCTTTGACATTATTGAGGACAGTAGTGTTTAGGGAGGATGGACTCCTGTTCAGAGTGTCCCCTTCTCCTGCTGTGCCAGTGTTCTGCACATCTGCTTTCCTGGTGTCCCCTTGGCCAGGCCGTGCTTCAGGAAGGCTCTCAACCTGCAGGGTGAGCTGCTTCCTTTGGAAATGACTCGGATCCCTTTGTACCAAAAAGGCACTTGGGTCAAAATTTTCTCGGGGAAATTTAACAATTTTCTGGGATTTTATCCAGCGGCCATTAACGAACTGAAATCTTTTCAGGTGAATGATCTATGGGGAAACATGGTAAAGAAAATTATTAAAGGGGGGCAATGATATCCCAATGAGTGATTTCAGTGTTCAAAAGAGAGCTTTTACCAAAACATACACATTTTATTCTATGCTAGTAAAAATCATGCTCTGTGTGACAATTTGGATTTTGGGACTGAGCTGGTAAAATATGAAACTAATATTTTCATGTGAAAATGATGGCAAAGTTTGCTTCAATTCAGTGATCAGCACTGTCTGCTTTGAATAAGCTACCAAATGTGAAAAATAAGAACTGCAGGTGTTCCACAACCAGAGAGGAGATCTTGTCACCATCTGAGCATGAGCTGTGTCAGAGCAGCTGACACTGAGCTCAAACCACCACCATTTCCTGCAAGGTAGCAGCAAAAAACATTCAAAAGGACTTGAGGTTTTGCTTTATTTGCCTGCAAACTCAGTCAGTGCCCCACCTGAGTGTGAGCAAAGCAAATGATCTTATTCCGAGTGAGGTGGATTCAAGTCTTGGCAGATTTGGGAACAATAGGCTTGCTGCTGAGGAGGAAAATGACACAAGATCCTACCAAAATAGGGGGAAGTCTCCAAAGATCCAGTTTTTTGGTGGCCAGACAGTGGGTCTTGCACTTGGAGCAGTAGTACATCTCATCCTCCCCCAGCTCCTCCTCGCTGGTGAAGGCTCTCAGACAGCTGTCCAGGTTGATGGGCTCTGCCTGGGCTCGGCGGCTTTGTTCAACACTTTCATGTTCTTCCACGATCTGAAAGGGAGAGAAAACTTTCTCTGACTTGGAAATGTAACACACACTGCTCAGAGGAGGGCTCTCCTCACAGTATCACATAAATAACTTCACTGGATTGCTCAGAATTAAAGATAAAAGTGAGATGCAGTAAGTTTTAGCAGGAATTTCATTTCAGCTATGAAGAGGCAGATAAAAATAATTCACTGTTCTTATACTTGGGCTTATAAATTATCCATAAAGTACAACCTTACAGATAAAACTCACAAATTGGAACAGTTATTCCAGATTAACCCAGCTACAGGCTCACCTTCAGATGTGTTTTGTTGGCTTAATGAGGAAAGAGGTTTACTCACAAGCTTAACAGTTTATAGTTACAGAAAATGTATCAAATTAAGATATTTTGTAAGGTATTATGTAATATATTATTATATATCTTGACTAGCTTAAAAGCAATTCACAACAGACAGCAAATGCACTTTAAAAGCTTCCCTTCCACACCATTAGACCACATAAGAGGTCTAACATCAAGAGATCGATTTATCCAGAATGCACTGCCCACGACTGCTGCCTTTGGTTTAACAGAAAAGGGACAAAAGCAGCATCACATAAATAGAAAGGCTGCAATGGGTGGTGTCTCAGAGGTGCTCCCAAACAACAAAGGGTTTCTGTTGGGGTTTTACCCGTTCCTGCGAGGTCTGGTAGCGCAGGTGCAGCGCGGTGGGGTCCCAGTCCACAGCAATGTAGGCACTGCCCACACAAGCCCTGTCCTCTGTGCACTCAATCTTACAGCCACGGCAGAACCTGAATCAGAGAGTTGGGTGTGCTCAGTGCAGTGTCCAGTCACTTCTGCATTCCTCCAGTTCTGCCCCTTGTTTTGGATCCTCTGCACCCTCCAAGCCCCAGGCCTCGCCTTCAGTGTGAGCATGGTTATGCAGCAATGCTCAGGGTTATTTGTGCTTTTGATGCAAAACTGTACCAGAGTGAGAGATGGAAGCAGCTGGGTGAGCTCCACCATCTGCCTGCACATGATCCAGTGGAAGCTGTCCCTCCCAATGGAAGGAGGTTGAGGTGGGATGACCTTTAATGTACTTTCCATTCCATTATGCTCCAGTGGTGACCAAACCCAGCTACAAGCCCAGCAACTCCACTGCTCTGTCTCCACAAGCCATTTTCACCATGATAACTATTTCTAAGAGCTATAAAACACTTCTTAAAAAATTAGTTTGTGGCCTGAATACCTTCCAGCAAGGGTCTGGAATTTTCATTAGCAAGTCTTAGTTTATGGGAAATTCCAAACGTCCTTCTAGGGTGAATTTCTTATTCGCTCATTCATTTTAGATCTTACCCTTCAAATGCCAAGGAACACACAAGGGGTAGATGAATTACATCTAAAAATTTGGGTTTGTGTGAATCCCCCCAAACCATGCAAGTCTGTGGACATACAAGGCTGCACACAGACACAGCATATTGTAAGGAGTTAACAGGTTTTGGATAATCTCATTTCTGTCTCCTAATTTAAAGTTTCTGCGGCAGCAGAAATTTCTGCTCTGCAAGTCATAAAAGCTGCAGTGCAAGTCTGCCTGGAGAGAGTTCTGGTGAAATTACATTCCAGATTCTTATTGTTTGATATTACCTCTGAAGTCTGAAATGTATCACAGATCCATTACCATAAATTACCTTTCTGCTGGAGTGATTCCCTGCTCTAAATGGAAAAAAAGAACAATTTACCTGTACCATGGACACCAAGCACAAGAATTTCCATCCTTCTGAACTACCCTGAGGGTGAAGGGGTACTGATACCCCATGCTGTCATCACTGAAACAGAGGAGAACACAACATCAAACAGCAGCACTCTCACTGCAATTACCTCCCTTCACCAGGCTTGTTATGATTACTTAAAGAAAACCCTCAAAATGATAATTTTGGTTACAATTTACTATTAAAAGCTGCCTTTCCATGGTTTAAATTCATCAGATATAAATAATTATCAATCACTGGATAAGAATGAAGCCAACATTTAAGTGCAGCTACATTTAACAGTACTAAAAAGAATTTAATTTTAATTAAGGCCATTATTATGAAAAACCAAATGAACACAATTTAAAATCTTGCAAGCAAGGGTAAGGCAATGTACTCTAACTCAGATCCAAGGCTGAAGTGCCCAACTCACCAGTCCTGTGCATGGTTACTGGCTTCCTGAGGAGGGAGGGGGCTGGCCAGCCTGGACACCTGGATCCACACAGCATCATAGAGGTCCCTTTTCCGTGTGTGAACTGTGCAGGGAACAATCAATGGCATTCCAAAGAGACTGGGCCGATTCTTCTGAGATGAGAGAAAATACAGCTCTGTCCTCATCTGTGGAAGCAAAAGGAGGAGTCAGATGTGAAGGTGCATTAACTCACAGTGCAATAATCACCTGGATTGCTGGCCTTGTGACTTATTTCAGACCTTGGCAATCAAAATTAATCAAGAATTGTATTAAAATAACTCTAATTCTAATATTAAATACTGTAAATTTTGATCACTGATTTGAAAAACATTTATATTTTATGACATGATGGCGAGGTTATCTGACCACATATAAATGTGCATAATTTTCATGTGGACATTCAAAAAATCTTTGCTTTTGAACATTTCTTGCAAGAGCTGCTGAGCATCAAGGCCCCTGACCATTTTCCTGTGCACTGCAATGATGTAGCCTGTGCAGGGGCTGTCACACAGCGAGGGCACGTGGCCGTTGAGGGTCCAGCTGGGCGGGCTGCGCTCCGTCCCACATGGCACCACAGTGTTTGGCATCCCATTGGGAATGAGGCTTGGCTTGGACACGTCCCCGTTCATCAGGATGCTGGGGGCTCCGTTGGCTGATGGCCCAGTTGAGGTCTCTGCAAGCAGACAAATAAATTATCAATTATCCACAGCAGCCAGAGCTGATCAGGGGTTTATCCCTTCTATTCCGTGTGGATACCGAGCACAACCCACACGTTTCTGTAATCCTCACTTAATGATGAACTTGAGTCCTGAGCTTCTCAACAGAGTGCAGTTGAAATGAGCAGGAAAAGCAGAATTTCTCACCTGTCTGCACAGGGCTGGATGCTGACGTGGGGGAGCCTGGGATGGGGATCTCAAACGCACACAGGAAGCCGCTCACGGACAGCCGGACCTTCTGGTTGTCCTGAGGGAAGTTCTTCAGGAGAGAGGGAAAGCTGCTCAGGCACTTGGATACCTTCAGCTGGGACCAAAATGGGTTCTGTTCTTCTGCAAACTGTGTTTATCAGCTCCTCACTCCCTCCCATCTGCCTCCTTACACCTTGCCAGAAGAATAAAGGAACCCAAGCCCTCTGCAGGAGTTATCAGTGGTTCTCCAACCACACCCAGAGCATCTCATTTCAAGCACATTTAATCTACAGCAAAAAAAAACCCCTGGAAATATCAACACACACTGTAAACCAGTCATTACTGATGCACGATGTCTTGACAGTGTTTAAACTCATCACAGCACCTTAACTTGAGATTTATTACCTCAAGATGATTTTTTCCCCTAAAAATACCATTAGCAATCAATTTTAATCTATTTACAGCAAGCCAAATTACTATTTAAGAATGAAATAAAAGTTCATTATCTAGAATTATTCAGTATCTAGAGAGATAACTAAGGTGATTTTTTATCATACTTTTAGTTAAATTATTTCACAGCTCTTGTAAGCAAAGCTTAAATGTTAAAAATAACAAACAACCAACAAAAACACCCAGAGCATGTTGCAGCAATAATTAATCTTTTTTTATTTTTACCTTTATATTGGAGCTGTGCACCTCTGCAAGCAGAATCTGCTCTGGTTTGAGGCCACAGAGTTCACTCAGCTGTTTTTTCAAGCCTGTGTACTTCTCATCCATGTTCAATCTCAGCCCATATCGAACAGGAGTAGTGCCATCTAATTTAATTACTTTAAAGAGGAAAAGAAACACCCTGGTCAGCAACCCAGGCAGGTTTTAATGACAATAATATATTGCAGCTCCCCACTTATTGGAAAATATTTCTTCCCCAACTTGGATGGATGATTTATTTCATTTTCTAAGACAATTTTTAAGGTCTGCAGGCGATGTCACAATGTCAGAAAATCTCTTGCTGCATAGGCAGTAGGAAATGGTTTCAAAATTTGTTTCAGTTTTTTACCATCTTTCCTTTTGCTCCTTTTCCAGCAATCCACAGCTCCTTCAGAGGACAGTTCATGCCCCATATTGTATTCTCCCCCCAGCCCCTGTTTCTCCTCTGGGCAGATTTAGGACAACCTCCACAAGAGAGGGAACTGAAGGAAAGTTCTCAAAATCTCCATTTTAAAATGGTTTTGTATTAAATCCTTCAATCAAGACTAAAAACGGGCCATCCTTTTCTGTTTCTAAAGGTCTTACTTTGGTTTAACTGTGTTCCAATGAAAATCCTTGCACTCTTATATTAAAATGACTGTATTATTAAGAATCAGTAGTAACACAAACAAAATTTGATGTTTTATAGCTGTTCCACTTACACAGATTTTATTTGAGGAATGGCACGTTTACACCACTCACCTGTAATTTCTAGGTGCATGTAGCTGTCCATTGGCAAAGGCAAGGATAAAAAATTAAAAGGGTCAAACCTAACACTTATATGCCCACAAGTTTTACATTTCACTTGTGACTTCAGCTGCCCATGAAATAAATCTACAACAATGGATCTGTTTCTTCTCAGATGGTTTTCCCAGGCCTGAAATGAAGCACAAAAAATATAATACAAAGTTAGAAACTGTAGACTACTTCCTTGGTCTCCAAAGTTTCACTGGCCTATGGGAGTTAAATTATTTCCACAAAAGTTATTTCCTAATTTCTAATAAATAGGAACTATTTACTGCACAAGTTCTCAACACAATAATCAAGGTATGACACAATTTAAAATATTTCTCAGGGGATCATCAGGCATCTTGAAATATTTTGATATTCCCTAATTTTGAGTTGTTCAAAATTGTTGTCAAGTATCATCTTCATAATTATATTACAACAATTAAAATGAATGTTCAGCTCAAAAGTGAAATTATCTCTGTAAATCACAGCTCTGACAAGATCTGAAAGGCCCTAGAGTCCCAAAATGTTGCCAAAGGCAGCCTCATCAACAGTTTCTCAGCTTGGTATTGTAAGGAAAAGAAAAAAACACAGAAAAAGCCCCAAAGCCAAAGATTTGAAACCCTACCTCTGCTGCTACCTCCCAGTCTGGCCGACCATCACTGTCCTTCAGTTCCACATATGGCTTATCATGAACTCTGTTCAAGTCCTCATGGAGCCCATCCAGAAGAAAAGCCAGAAGCTCCTGTGAGTCTTGCTGTTGAAAGCCATTAAATCTTGGAGCATATTTTGCTATTGTCCACTATGGGGAAAAAAAACAGCAGAAACTTATTTACTATCATGTAAAAACATGTAAAAATACATCAAAATACTGTAGATGAGACATGTGCTCAATGAACACAAATTCAATTGCCAAGAGCTGAAGGGAGGTCCTTTGCTTTCAGAACAAAAGTTTATTTACAGGTAAATGCATCACTTTTTGTACCTAAAAAGGGCTACAAAAGCCACTTATTATGGTACTACTTGTGCCACACCACGTAACTCCTGTGGCCTTATAAACACATTCCATCAGGTCTGATGGACACTGACTCCTTCTGAAGAAAACTCTTGAGTCTCTAAATAGCTACAATACAGGGAACACCGGGGAAAAGTGCACTAAATTTCTGCTTTTCCAAGAAATCCTTGTTTTGTACCCCAGAATAACTCACCCTCAGCTTTAAGGGGGCGATGTTCTTCTGGGTGCCACTCCACAGCTCCTGCACCAAATCCCCATAGCACTTGGCCATGTGTCCTTTCATTCCTATGGGATTTGTCCTAGAAATCACAAAGAAATTAATACCAGATTCCAGTGTAACCACAGCTCAAGCCTGGAGATGAAGAAGGAAGCAGAAAAGCTTCCTGCTCCCAGAAACAAGAGGTTGTATTTCCATGCCTCTAATGTAGTATCTGCTGCAGAGCTGGTAACACTGAATCTAAATCACTCCTTCCCACTGAATTTCAGCTTGCAGAAGCAGACAGCCCTGAATAAATGTTCCAGCACCCAAAATGGCACTGTTCTCCCCCAGGAATTACCTGTTCAGCTCGTAGAGATGCCTCCCTGAGATGAAGTAACGGGTCAGGGGCTGCGTGTTGCTGACACACTGGATGCTGGAGTTCATGAAGCACGTGTTCCCCAGGTTGCTCAGGCCTGTAGCACCCTTCTCAGTAGGAACTGAGGAAAAAACCCATCATTTTAGCAGTTGTGCAGGTGAGAAAATTGAGAATGTTGTAGCAGCATCTTCTCACAAGAAGCAATTTAATGGAACCTGGTCCCAGTTATGACACTACACGGATGCTGCAGATAAGTTTAAGATATAAGATATCTGCTCTCTCAACTCTGCTTCACAGAAATTGAGGTGTTTTGTTAATCTGACCCACCACAGACAGCAGTGCAATCTATACAGAATATTTACAGATAATTATGGTACTGAAAATTCTGGGTTCAGTTGTTAAAATCTTAATTATTCCTTGCTTTAACAAAATCCAAGGAAATAAACAAGAAATCCCACCCTCCCACATTTCCAGCATTTCAGTTAATACAAAGGCCAAGCAAAGCAGCATAAAAGACTTCACCCACTGTTAACAGGGCTTGTGTTTAAAAAGATTGTTTCAACATTTCAACTGTTGTCTTGGAGTTTTCTTCTCATCATAACCCAGTGACTCTGTGAAAGACTCACCTTTGTGTCTGTCTATTTTACTGCTGTTTGCTATAAAAGACATTTCTTCTGGCCAGCTCATGTCTTTGTTTCGAACTAGAAAAGGACATGAAAAGGGGCTTTTAAAAATTGTTACTTACTCCAGAGGGCTTAACACAGCTGAAGAGGTTTAATTAAAATTTTATAATATTTAGGATTAGAAATGTGCATACTTCTAGCTATTATTTTTGCTAGTTTTCATTTCAATGTTTCTAATCATTATTGGAACTCATTCTAACACTGGCATCCCTCCAACCACACCAGTAACATCTTTAGGAAGCAGCCTTGGGATTGCTTTTGCTGTTGAATAGCAAATTTTCCAGTGCTTATTCTAATTCTCAATAAAGATCCACCAGGTCTGAACAAATCAGTTCATGAGCCACCACTATTATTTTGTGTTGCTGCAAACCAACAAAGGATCCAAATGTATTTCAAAACAGGGACAAAATACATGTAACTCTCCTAAATTAGCGTTGCCACCACCTCCCCATAGGTTCCCTCTGTAAACCTCTATTTTTAGAAGTATAGTCAATTATACTTTTTATACCTTCTATTACTAAATGCTGCTCATCTTGGATTTTAAGGTATTCCAGTCTGTGATCTTCATCATCCAGCAAAGTGAGATAGTTCTGCAGGAGGAGAAAACACATCATAGAATTAGAGTTCTACATGTACAACACCCTGAGGATCCTTTCACCTCCAGTGGGAATTAAAGCACAAAAACCTCTGAAAAACAAACAGCAAAAGTCTTTAACTGGGAAGGATCTTTATGACCACTCTCATTTCTCTGTGCATGTGTAGTTAGTAGATCCTGGAGAGGAATAAAAACACATAAGAGATAAAAAAGAAATAAAAAAAGGAAGGAAAAGGAGCAAGGTTACCTCACTGTTGTAGAGCCAGAGGCGCATGTCCTCCTCCTTTATCCGCAGCCTCTGGGACAGGTACTCGTGGATCTCTTTGATGGTTTGCATCCGACTGAAGCAGCCAGTGTAAGCCAGCACCCTCTTCAAAGGAGCATTTGGGGAAGGGACATTCCCTGGGTTCAAGTGAGAGAGCAGGAAAAGAGAATGGATTCACCCAGAGGTCAGATCAATAATTAGACACTGAATATACTCTCTGCAAAAAGTGTTATACACTCACAGTGCTTGTGTTTAGGAGTTAGGTGGAAAGGCAGTTGTTACTGACCCTTTGGGATGACAAATTTGCTGTCACAAAGCAGATAAAATACCTCCCTCTTTAGCAAAACTTATTAGAAAATTGCTTCTCTGAGATTCTCATAGGAAATTAAAAAGTTCAATGGAGTTCTACAAGTTTGCACAATTCTTTTTGTCTCTTAAAGACACATTATGAGAGGCAAAGGGAATTTTCAAAATAAAGAATTTCAAAATTTCATTAGGATTTCTTTTTTGAGAGGATGTTGTAAGTAAAATATAAGGTACAAAAAACCAGCTTGACTATTTTTGGGAGCAGCATGACTTTGCTTCAGCTCTTCTGTAGGGATGAATGCTGATCTGTGCACATGAAATCAGCCTGGCAGCTCACAATAAAAGTCCTCTTAATAACTACATTTCTTAAAAAGTAAATTTCTCAAAATATCTGTGAAGACACCTGGGATTTCCACCAAAATTTTTCAACAAGCTCACACTTGCAAAAACAAATTAATTGGTCAAGATTGTTGCTCTTTCTAATAGGAGCTCATCTTTAAATAAAAGATTTGCACTAGAGATGAGACCAACTTTAAAGAAGGGGGCTTTTTTGAGCTTTATGTTTGAAATTCAGAAGCTTCCCATTCCTCACAAACGTGAAAAGCTTTTATTATATAAAAATGCTTTTATATACCTAAGAAGTGAAACAATTCTATTTTCACTGTTAAAAAATTACAATAAATAAGCAGCAAAACGTGAAAAGGTGCAGTATTACATTATCACATGCAATTTGACAAGAGAGTAAATGATACTTTATAAATCAGCAAAGCATCAATCTGTCTTCAGTGTACCAAGCAAAGTACTCAGTCTTTTTAAAAGAAAACAACATTTTCTGAGATTAGGGATCAGAGGATTAGTTGTAAGATTACAGCAAGAAAGCACATTTGAGAAATCCACAAGATTAATAACAGATTGGACAATCAAATTAGTGCAGTGCAAAATAATTCCAAATCAAGATCAAATTTGGTAAATGAGAAGATTCTTTTCATTGGAATTTGGGCATTTTAGGATGTCCAAACAAGGCAGTTTCCATTGGATAAGGTCAGGCAGGAAAGCTGAATTTGAGCAGAGGCAGTTTGTGCAGCACAACTCGATGGCACAGGCAGCTGCTGACTACACAGAGGGTCGATATCCTACCAAAGCAGTGAAAAATTGAGCATCTGCATCAGGGTTGTACCCACATCCTGACACTAGCAAGGCTGAAGGATTGAATTTTCAGCAGTCAGGTGAGCCCATTTTTGGACATGTCACTGTGGATGCAAATGCGTGTTCAAATGTTAATGCAGGGCTTCCTTTCAGCCTCTTGTGTGAGGCAAACTGGGAACTGGAGACAAATCCTGCAACATCTCAGCTGAAATGTGAAGCCACAACCTAAAGATTACTCTTGTTCAATCTTTTGGTGAGCATTACCACCACAATTATGACAAATAGATTTTAGCTGGGTGATTATACTTGGTATGTAATTGTCTTATATAAGTCTTCATATTCCATTCATTTCATCGCTCTCTAAGGAGCATGAAATAATTTTGGGCATCAAAGCCCAGCTGCCCAAGTAACCCAGAAGCAGTTGGCTGAGCATTAATTGAATTTATTGTGCCACTTTACTATCAGAGAGGCACAGAGGCACCTATTCCATGGCTACAGCAATCACTCCCAAAATGGGAATGCCCAGCTCTGGCTCTCCTGACCAGTTCAGCTTCTGCAGTGCTCATTTCTCACCCATAAGTGTGGCAATCGACTGATTTCCCTGCAAATGCTCCCTGCTAGCCCTTCCCTTGAGGAGAGGGCAGGGGAAAGCCCTGCAAATGCTCCCTGCTGCCTTTGAGGAGAGAGCAGGGGAGCCCTGGATGCTCCCGAGTGCCGAGTGCGCCGCGGGGCGATCGAGCTGGAGCACGAGCACAGCACAGGACGCTCCCCCAGCCTGGGCTGGCCTAGAAACTGCACAGGGCATGGTGGTTCTTGCTGCATTCTTAAGTTACCTCTGGGCAAATGCTGAGGGAACATTCTGAGGCTCATCATACCCATATTGACCCAGACGTTGGACTGCTGGGTGCGCGTGGCCGGCTGCTGCCGCAGGAACAGCAGGTAGCGAGGGAACAGCTCCAGCTCTGGCACGTTGGTCTTGCTGTTCTTGATCACCTGCAAAACACGTGTGGAACATTTTAGAGACCCACCTTGCAAATGTGGAGGGAATAGCAACAGGAACAGGAAAGATTTGATCATTAAAAAGTGATTAAATAATTAAAAAGCCAAATTCTTTTATGAGGAGACAAAAAAATCCGAACTTCTCATGGGGTTTTAGGCAAATATCCCCAGGAATGACAATTTCCTGATTCCTAAGCACTTTTTGGAGCTTATTAGCTTCAGGTTGTCAAAAGCAAACACCTAATTTAGTGCAGCATCGCTTTCTGCACCACAGCATGGAAAGAATATTTTTATAATTCCTGGAATATATGTGAATCCACAATGAACCTCATTAATTCCACTCAGTGTGTAGTACTTCCACATAAAAGTTTCACAGCTGTTGAAAGAACTGACAAATGCAGGATAAGACATTTGGCTTGAACTTTGTGAACCACAGGATTTACTTAAAACCTTCATATTGTACAAACAGGCTGCAACCTACTTCTGTTGCATTTTGCTGTGTTGACAGAAAAAGCTGAAATTACCCCAAAACATATTTTGCAGCTTTTCAGCTACCATTTCTACAAAGATTTTGCCACTTAGATCTGTCCAAATATACAACCAGAAATGGAAGGAACGTTCAGTCTTTTTGTGACCATGTGAAGAAGAAGAAAACAGCTCAAGCTGTGAGAAGGAACATACCACACTGAAGTGCCACAGTATTCAACTTCAGCTACAACAAAAACAATGGTGATGACATTTTCTGAGGGGAAAAAAAGCACATTACTTTGTGTATAAAGTGATGTGGCCTTTTCTGGATCATGAAAGGTGTTTGTTTCCATGGAGAATGTGTGGGAGGAGGTAAGGAGCCAGTGATTTTTCCCTGTAAAATAATTGTCTGCACTAGAGCCAACAGACCAAATTGTCAAAAATATAGAGCTAATCCTCTTCCATCTGTGACACTGCATGTTTATGACACCAACCACCAAAAACCTATTGCTACCAGCACAAAAATCCCCTTGTATCCTTTTCTTAAGTGCATCTCCTACAAGGGACTACCTGACACAGAACAAAGCAACCACTCAGTGGAATAAATACACTCAATAGAAATGGAAGAAAAAGTTCCCAGTGTTTCCAAGTGAGCAGATTCCTGCAGCTCCAGCTCCCAGGTGCTCCTGAGCAGCCATTCTGCCAGAGGAGAGTCCTGGCTTGCTCTTTTTCCTGACTCACCTACTGCCAGCTGCTTTTGAGCTCTTCCCCCAGCTCTGCACATTGTGTTTCTGTGATGCTGAACCTGAAGGAGCAATTATTGCCTTACCCCCAACTTCACAACATTCCAGAGAGAAGGAACAGGTTTTCAGAGCTGCAGATGTGCCACTTTTCGTTTTTTAGCTTTTAAACTCAGCCTTAACGGTGGGAGTTTTGATGCCAAGCCTTTTAGCTGACCAGTTTGTGGTGAGTTATTTTCCCCAGTTTGCTCTTCCAGACACAGGATGAAGTGGGAGATGACTCTAAGAGGTTACCTCGTGCCACTGGACAAATCTGGTTGTTAAAAAGGTCTAAAATCACAACTCACCGGCCTGGGCAAGGACAGGTTTGCTCCATACCAGTGGTAAAGTGCTCTCCAAACTGGTTCTGGCACCATGACATAGTCCTTTCCTTCCACCAGCTGTGGAGATCTCTTCAGCCTTCCACCCTCCATAGTTAATGATGCAGCCTTTAAAAAAAAAAGGGTTTTGTCACATCTCAAGTGGAGAAATGAGTACATGGCCACAATGATTTTAGTTCATGAACACTCTTTAATTATTAAAAGACTTCTAAGTAACAATTAGCAGCTGCTTTTCACACTGAGAGATGGTAGTTAAATGTAACAGTAATTAACGTTCAAGTCTCATTATTTGCTGGTTCTCCAAAAGCGTGTGCAGTATAAAATTCATGTGTTTTGCTCTTGTGTCCCCTACTCCAACAACTCTGAATGGAAAAATCCCATCTCTCAGCACTGCTCAGCAATGCTGCTGCTGCTCTGTGTTCCATTTGCACTCATACTGCAAAAACTATCAGTTTTGTTTTACTATATTGTTATGCAGCAGCAGTAAAATCATATTTAGATGGAAATGCTGAAGTGTTTGGTTATCAAAGTATTTTACATTTCATGCTGCAAGCTGTCTTTTCATAAATACCTTTCCAATTGTAAGAATATTTTGAATGTTTCTATTCTCACAAAACACAAGAGAGCTGTAGAAGCAGAACACAATTTTCCCTCTTAGAATTTGAGTAAGAAACCTAAATTTTGCTGTATGACAGAGCAGCATTGATCCAGAATAAAGCTGAAAAAAACCAACATATAAAAGCTGTGATAAAAGAGAGCTAAAATGTGCTTTTTCTCTGTTGCCATGGCTTGGCTGCCTGTACCTTGACTGGCTCCTGGGTGACCAGGGGCTGGTTATCAATAGCTCCTGGTTTCTGGGGGTTCAGCTGAAGCAGAGCATTCCCATTGGATCCAAGGAAACACTGGTTGTTATTGTCTGAAGTGTTGTGCTGCCTTGCAAAGCTCACCTCAGAGCCTGGGGTGCCAGGGTACAGAGTATCTGAGCACAAAGCGGGAGAAAAAACAGAAATAATTCAGCTCCTGATGCCATAAACCACAAAGGAATGAGTCAGGCTCTTGTATCCTTGTTTTCAAAAATACCAAGTTTGCTGCCCTGCATCCTGCAGTGAAACATGCAACTCTTCCACCTCCAGAGGGATAAATCTATTCTCTCTCAGAAAGGGATTTATAATTTTATAGTGTATTTTATATATTTTATATCATGACTACACAAACACAGCTCTGAAACAGCCTAACCAGCTTTGCATGAGCAAATGTGCTGAGTATTTTGTTGTCTGGATGTCTGAATACCAAACTCCTAAAAAACTCATATACAGAACTGAAGATATATCAAATAATGTCTAGTTTTATTTTTCCTTGAAAAAGCAAATGGTTTTATTCTTATAGAAGCTGCTTTGGTCATGCAGAACTAAATGGAAATTTCAATTAAATAAAAATAAAAAGAAAGAACCCTTGTCTCTCTAGCCTTTGTTTTCCCCATCCCCTATACCCAAAAACATCACAGTAATTTACCTAATTTCAATTTAAGTTATGATTTTAAAGTATCAGATGCAGCCTTCAGCTGCCTTACAAGAAAAAAAAAAATCTCCAATTCTCACAAGAACTCCTTGAAAATCAGGACTAAAAATCTCTTCTTTCACAAAGATGGCTCTTAGGAGCTGCAGAAACTCATTCAAATTTAAATCACATGCCCTGTAAAAGTACAACTGTGCTTTTCCTCATGGTTTTTTGCTGTTCCTTTGCATGGCAGAGTATAGGATCAACCAGCTTAAAATAACTTAATGTGAAAGTGGAGGTGGAGAAAAAAATCCACTCAGAAAATAAACCATAGGACAAAAAAATACCTTGAAAATAATTCTGGAAATGAATCCCAGCATAACAGATGAACTGCTGTGAAACAAGATTTTGTGCTTAGCTACCACAGACTAAAAAATCCTTTAAAAATCCTTTAAAATTCTAAAAAATTCTAAAAATTCTAAAAAAATATTTAAAAATCTAAAAAAAATCCCAAAAAATCCTAAAAATATAATTAAAAAAAAAAATCCTAAAAAAATCCTAAAAGCCCTGCAATGCAAGCTGTGCTATGTCTCTGGCTGGAGGGGTCCATGCAGTGTGCAGTTTTCCCAAAAGCTGTTCTACATTAAACCTCCAAGGAAATAAGATGCTTACTGCTGCTGGTGGACTCTGAGGCTTCTGAGGCAGTGGAAATATTATCTGAAAACTTTTCTTCTGGTGCACTGAAGCCATTAAGACCTCCCATTTTGTCTTCTCCCTGTTCTGGGGTATTGGCTGCAGCAGCTACCAGGGGATTCTTACCTCCACTCAAGACAGATGAAGGCTCTATCACAACTGGGTTTGCATCCTAGAGGTGGGAAGAAAGAGAAAAAGTTAATTATCAGCCAAGATCAAATATGTGTCAGTCAAACCAGCCACCAAAAATTCACAGTTATGTAACTGCCTTTGCACATCACAGGATTTGCTGAAGGAAAAATGCTTTCTACATGTACAAATAAAAAAAAAATCAGCAGAAATAAACTCCCAGAATTGTTGAAATAATCAAATAAACCATCCCGCACAGAGTCAGAATTCCAAAATTATTTCCCTACCTAGATACATAAAAATATACCTGGTTTTAAACAGCTGTAATTACAGACTGCAAATATTTGAAGACTTAAATGAGAAGACCAAGCACAACAACAAAATTCACATTTTTCCCTCAAACCTGCAGCATTTTCACAGAAATTCTGGTGGTTTTTGATTTTTGTTTGAGAAGTGCAGTGAGTAATGGCCTCGTGCCATTATGCAAAGGATTAGGGATAAAATCCTGTGCACATCTGAGCACTCACACCAGGGTAAGGATCAAATTACCTGGCATTTCTGGCATTTAAACCCTCACTTGGCTAATTCATTGTGCACAAAGAATGATGGTCATTACAAGGTTAGTTGTCTGAGTACTTTCAGCTATTTGTTTTTATAAAACAAATAATTTACTTATGAGGGCATAAAAACTCTTTTGAGAGGTTTATTTCACTTGTTTAGCCTGCAAATAATATTTATCTCCAACTACATTTTATTAAACATTCTGTATTTTGTACAATTCAGTAGTGCTTTAGCTTAAATATTTTAATTAAAGGGCATTAAAGAGCACCCTGTATCTAAAAAGTTTTAATACAGCTCCTTTGATTGGGTATTAGACTACTTTTTGCCATTGCCTCTAAAGCAAATTATAGCAATTTCCTCCTTTGTCTAGAAAATTCAGAGTGTATTTGTGGCCAAACCCAAAGTGGGCAGCTTTATTATCAGATGGATAAGAAAATGTGAAATAAATGCTCCTGTGAGCATGGTTTTTATTCAAAAATAATCTTAAGATGCAAGAATGATGAAAGAGATGAGCGTTTAATGAAATTACAGTGCAAAGCTCCCCACATAACAATGATTCAGCAGAACAATTATTTTCCACCAAGAGACAGGAGATGCTCAATTCTGAGCATTACTGGTTCAGCAGTCATTTTCTCCACACTGTTTTTTCCATCAACACATTCAGAAAGACAAGAAATCACTTCTTTAGTATAGATTGTTATTATTATTATTATTCTACTTACATATTTGACATATTCTTTCCACTGGTGCCACCAGGGCATAGCAATGAGAAACCAGTTGTGCCCTGGCTGGAGGCCATACCTGCTCTCTCTTTCCAACCAGCCTCTGCAGAGAGAATGGGAATTTTTAGCTCAAACAGGGAATTTCCAGATCTTTTGAAAATACTCAAAGGTGGATTTGAAAGCCATTTAAGCTTCTGAGCAAAGCACACACCTAATAATCTGTCCTTCCTCCTCTGGGGTGGCAGGTCGCAGTCCCAGAACTATGTGACACACCTGGGAAAATAAATAAATTCTTATTAATGGGCAAATAAAAGAAAATAAACAACTCAGATGAGACTTTCCATCATTTAATAATGGAGCAAGATTATTTAAAATTGAATAAATCACTAATAAAAAAGTCTTTTGAGCTGTGAGATTCCCAGCTTGTCCCCACTGTTAAGATAAAAGCACCAAGAATGTCAAATGCCCCAAGAGAAATGGTGAGGTGAAGAGCAAAGCAGTTTTCATTATTTTCAGGCTGTGACAGAGCCCAGGACTGCAGTGGGTCAGATACACAAATGAGGATGTCTGGGTGCGCTGGGGAGAGGGAATGAGGAACTGTGAGAGTGCAAGTGATTGGAAGAGGATGAACTAAAAGTTAAAAATAATTGAAATGGAAAAAAAAAACCTGGGAATGAGTGGTTCTAGATGGGATTGAAAGGGAAACAAGCACTGGAGAGGCTGAGGGAGAAGTTCAAAGCAGAGCAACCAACCCAAACCACAGCCAAAACCACTCTGCAAAGGTCAGGGCATTCTCTGGATGTTTGGTGCTGTTTTTCTCTTTTTTTGATTTAGTTTTGAAGTGAACTCGAAGGACAAGGCCCCATCTCCTGGGCAGCTGCCTGGCTTGGGTGGGGCTTTATTCCCAGTACAAACCAGTGTCAGATGGCTCCCACTGCACTCCCTTCCCAGTAAGGCTGGACAGGAGGAGAGGAGGGAAGGGCTCCTCAGGAACCTGCCAGGAGCAGGGGCAGCTCTCGACCCTCCCAGATGGTTTTGCTGCTCCCCCCATGATTTACAGCCTTCTCCTTCTGTCTCCTTTGAGGCTATCAATTTGTATCTCAGCTGGAGATTTCTAATCACTGCTAAGATGTCTTATTTAAATTTATATTTCAGTGAGAGACACCATTTCACATTTTGAATGAAACAAAGGCCATTAGCCAGGGGGGAGCAACAGATTTTCCAGCACACACAACACAGCTGGGTCTGGTGTTTCTTTTTAAATTTGTGTAGCTAAAATGAGATTCTTCAGATAAACCAACCCCTCTGCAAACAAACCCATTTGTTGACAAGCTTTCCACTCAGAATATTTGGCTTTTCTGTCTGCAGATGAGGCACATGGCGCCTCAAATAAATGCCCAGATAAATCAATGGCAGACTCTGCCCTGTGCTTTACACGATAAAGTTATCAAAAAAAAAAAAAAATTGAGATTAAAATCTAAAATGAAAACACAGCAGCTATGCCAGGAGGAAAAAAACATTGTAAATGAGACTTCCAATGAGCAATGTGCAACATTGGTGATGTGTAATCAGCATTAAGAGAGATTTATTACATCTTCATTCATTCTTTGTCAAGATTGCAGGGATATTTGTTAGTTCATCAATATTTAGTTATGAGGGGATATTTGATGCCAGACAGGTCAAAAATAAAGACAACCCTCCTGGAGAAGGCTGCAACTTCAGCAAACTTGATGTAATTAGAGATAAAATGAATTTGAAGAACTTTCTGGTGTTATTCTTTCCAGCTGTGGTGTAGCTGGTGGCCTCAGGATACTCTCACTCAGTCACCCTGAAGCTCTTGGGAAAGTATCATTCAAAATGCAATTTATAAAGTAGTCACAGGCCAATTAGGATTATTATTATTATTTAAACTCCAAGTATCAACCTCAAAGGAAAACAGGTAAGGAACAAACTGTAGTGGATGAAAATACTCTTTAGGGTTATTTTCTGCACAGAGCAAGCCAGAGCTAAAATATGGCTTTCAAGGATTTAGAAAAATCCAATTCAAGCTCAATTAAAACCCAATTCAGCACATACTTAATCCTCAGCTTCTGCAAGTGAACAGTGATAGGATATCCCAGCTTTCCAGGACTGCTTCATTAAGGAAGCAATGAGAGGCACCTTAGAGGGCCTTAACAGAAAATGTAAAGGGAAACTGGTTGTAAAATGAAAAAGGAAAGAATTGAAATTTTTTTCTCATTCCCTGGGTTACTTTCTTGGCAAAGATTTGCCACAAAAATCATTTCAAACACAGCCTTTGTCTAATGGAAAACATAATTGCTGTTGCACTCCAAATTTCATTTCCTGAGCAGTGCACCAGGCTCTCTTGAACAGATGAGGCTTTGGGCATGTCCATGCACTGCAAGAACAACAATCAAAGAGAGAATCTTTCTGCCACGGCAGCCCAGAGCTGCAAAGCCACATCCCCTCCTGTGCACACAAATGCTGATGCTGCACTTCATGGCCATGCAGAAAGCTCAGCAGTTAATTGCTGTAAATTACAACCTTGGATTTCCCCATAACATACCTGAAAAAGCAGATTTAAAAATTCATTGGCAAGAGCACTCTTCACACTCCATATCTGGTAGTCTTCCAGAGTAAGGTGTCCAAGCTGGAAGGGAGGAGAAGGAAAGGGAAAAACCATCAAAACATGAACCTGGTTCTGGTAAAATGCTCATTATCTGTCTGATGCAAGGCAGGACAAAACCAGGGAATTTATAAAAATTGGCATCTATCACTATAAAAGAAAAAAAAATCCAGTTCTAGCATAGCACAGGCAGCCTAGAGAACTGAAGAGCTCACAGTGCAGAGGGTGAGCAGTGCCCAGTGTGGAACCTCTCCATCACCTGCAGCCCCTCACACAGCCACATCCTCCTCTGAGGGTTGGCAAAACCAGTTTGGGTCAGCAGGTCCCTGTGATCTCCCCTAACAGCACAAATCCCATTCATTCCTCATCAGCCAAGTCACAGGGGGTAACACTGACCATGGCAGAGGGATCTCTGATTCACTGAAGGGATCACTCTGATTTTTTTATCTGGCAATACAATTCAGAGCCAATTTTACAGCACTGGCAGTTACTCTGCCTCTCCTTACAGACCATTTTCTCCAGAGTTAACCCAGGTCAAAGCTAACACATGAAAAGAGGTTAAATAATTTATGTAATTACTGCACCATCAGCTCTTTCCAGCACTACACTGATGATGCCACTAAAAAAATACTCTGAAGACTGAAGTCTCATTTTTTAACTCTTTGTGGAATCAGGACTGCTATACACTTGCTTATAAATTACCCTTTTTTTCAAGAAGCCAAACAATAAAAACCTCAAAGGATGAAACAGAGAGAAGCCACAATTTCCACTGCTTTGGCAATTAAAGAATTACAATAAAGTATTTGCCCACCACTTTGTTGGAGTACAAGCAGGCAAGACAACTATTCACACACATAATTAAGCGTTTCTAGACATTCTTTATAGTTTTTCATAAATTATTTATCGTTTCCAGACATTCTTCCCAATTCGTGAAGCAAAGGATGAAATAATGGAAGCAACTTCAACAATATTTTTTGTGGCAATCTCCAAATCTCCTATTTCCAAAGAGCAAGGAGGAGAATTACAGATAATTACAGATTTACACCCAGCTACACTTAAAGCACAATATAAACTACCAGGACTTTCTGCTGTGTCATGACAGCTCCTTCCATAGGAGGATAATGTGTCTTGACACAGCATAAAATATAAGATAAACTTCTGCAGTCTCTCTCAAGATCAATTTTAACAGGAAACAAAGAAAAGAAGTCAGGCATCAGATTTAAAACCAGTGTTTGCAAGCAGAGCCTTGCGAACAGTGCAGGCTTCCAATTAATTTCATCTAGTTATGCATTTTGGGTTTAGCTTTATGTATTAAAATGGCTTATAAAATTCAAACACGTTCTTTCACAGAACAACGTGGTAAATTTTAATGGAAAACTGACATTTCTTGAAAAAGATCCTTTTATTGACACATCTCTGTTCTAAAGAAAGCACTTCCTTATAAATAAACTGAAGATACTGGGGTATAAAAATGGCAAAGAAAGAACAGCAAATTCCTACCTTTGTGTTATCATGCACATGTAAAATATCTTCCACAATTTCAGACAAACCCATGTCCAACTCCTTCAACAAAAGGATTAGAAATCAGAGTTAAAGTCTCCCAGCAGGACGTGCTCAGAATAAAAATAAAACTGTAAGAGATGCTGGAACTCTCACTAATTCAAACCAAGGGCTCCCAGACAGAAAAACTGTGCTTCTGTACCTTTCTTTATACGAAGGAACAGACATTATAGAAAAACCATTGAGCTTTGGGTAGGTCAGAACACACATTTAACCAAACCTTGGGATTTGGGCAGGTGAGAACACATATTTAACCAAACCTTCAGATTTGGGCAGGTCAGAACACATATTTAACCAAACCTTGTGCTTGGGGCAGGTGACAGCTCTGCAAGGCAAGGGACAGCCACCTGTCCCCCTCCCCAGCTGAGGGGCTCAGGGGAGCCTGTACCTCACTGACCCCCACCCAAACAAGATGTACATTCCTCCTTGGGAAGGGTGGCTCAGGAAACAAAAGGAAACCAACCCCCAGACACCACTCACAGGTATTTTGTCTGTCCTGTTGTCTTTCCAGACCTCTAAAAGTGCCACCACCATGTCCTTGAGCTCGGTGCGAGACAAGACCCCATCGCGGTCCACGTCAAACACCTTGAAGCAAACTGAGGGAAAAAAAGGAATGACTTTGCTGTTAGAACCATTCCACAACTCTTTTTTTTTTCTTTATTCCTTGCAGCCCCTGAGCAGCTGATTCGGTGCTGACAGTTCTGAAGGGGGGATGCACGTGTGGAGGTGAGGAAACGGAGCAGCTGTGTTTAATAAACTCAAATCCACATCCCTGCAATCCTCTGCTGTGCTTGCTGATGGGACCTAGCAGGGAACATATGTGCATCCAGAAATTTCCAGGGAATTACAGCTTGGAAGTTGCAACAATGTGGTTTTGGAGAAGTAGGGAACAAAAAGTGTTTCAAAACACAGGAACCTTGCAGGGAGCCAGCTGGGAACTGGGCACTGAAAAGTCACAACATGCTATTTACCACAAGACAATCAAATAGGACATTTGTTTTCTATTATAGATAATGAGTAGCTAAGTGTTTGCACTTTCTATATTGAGATACACATTTCTGCCTCAAAATGCAGAACACTGGAAAAATCACTTCTGAAATGTAGTTTTTCCCAGTTAGATAATTTACATGGAACTACTGATAAGCTGTAAAATATATGAAATTAGGTTTAATCATCCTTTATAAAAGGAAACCTTAATATTTAAAATTCCTGGGTTTTTTTTTTTAACTTTTAAAGTCACTTTTCACAGACTTGTTCAGTGGAAAAAGAATCTCAAAAGGTGAAAACAAGTAAACCTCATTGTTCAAACTGAAAAACTGCTCCCAAATTAACAGTTAAATTTTGCATACTTACACTTCTGTCTCTCTGCCAAGGGTCCCCTGCAACATGCTGAAAGCCCACAGGAAATTTCTTTAAAATCTATGTGATTGTCTCGGTTTTCATCAAAAGCATTAAACAAACCTGCAAACCACAAAAGCATCTCCTGTTACAGCACCTGAGAGCCACCCTGCACCTCCACGAGGGGTTCACGGGGAACACGGGCAAGGAGAAGTACAAACACTTGTCATTTATTCTCATTAAGTGTAATAAGGGTAATTAAGCACTACTAAGACCATTTAAAGGTGAGTTAGATGTCTCAGGGATGGCTGATCCAGCCAGGGGTGGGGAGGTAATCAAGAATTCTGAACAGCTGCCTGCTCCTCACACCCTCCTTGTAATGACTGATGGAGAGTGGAGCTGAACCTGTATGGCCAGACCTTCCAACGTGCCTGGCAGAAATTCCTGTGCAAATCACTGAACTGCACTGCAAACTTGGCCCTCAGGTAAGAGCTATAGCCACCAGCCTTCAAAGCATTTAATAGTTCAAATAATTCAGCATTATTTATCCCATAACTTGTTTTTTTCTTTTTTTTTTTTTTTTTTTTTTTAGCAACAATGACTCCACAGAAGGCAAAGAATGACCAGAAAACATTCAAGTTTTCCCCCAGCGGCTGTGTAAGTTTAAATCGCTAAGTAGATAAAAGCCACTCAGGAAAAAAAGAATGTGGGGATATATCCCTACAGAACTGGACATAAATTCTGATTTTTTACCATTGCAGGTGACTTTCCCATTTGTTACTTACTGATGCCACTTGTCAGTAATAAAAGAATTACCAATACATTGGTAATAAAACAATCTGTCACCCCAGGACTGCAGAGTGCAAGTGGAATGTCCCTGAATGTCCCCATGTCATGCAGCAAATGGCAACTGGGCAACTCCAGTTATTACCAGAGTGACTTCAGCTGGACAGACCAGTTTGGCTGTCAGTAGAAATAACAACCTGCAAATCTCCTGAGCCTCCTGAATAAAATCTTCCTCAATTTACACTGTTAGGGAGGAGTGCTGCATTGGCTGCATGATTCACCAGCTGACTTGCACTGAGGTGTCATGAAATAGATGAAACTCCCATTTGTCAGTATAAAAATGCTTGGTTTTCCCTCATTCAGGGCCAGCAGTTTATTTTGTCTTTACAGAATCTTAAGAAAAAAAATTACTAACAACCACAGGGCACCTTCTACATAAAGTCTGACATATTTCCTGCCAACTGATAACAATGCAACACCTCCTTCAGCACTCCAGATCTCCCAACAGACAGAGATTTCCCCTCTTTTCCCAGTTTTCAGAACTCAGTGAAGTTATTCTGTCCCTCAGGCTGAAAGGACATTTCAGAACAGACACTTTCAAAGCCGTGACAGCTGGAAGGCAGCAGAGCAGCAGAGGTTCCTCCCTGCTCTCCCTCCATACCTTCACTCAGGGACTGATGGATTGGGGGGGACACTAAGGGGGCAAATGTCTCCAAATCGAAGCGTCCAGTCCTGGACTGAGCTTTCAGCAGCCAGTATCGCTTCTCCAGGTCGATGATGTCGGATTCTTCCACTGCAGAAGCAACAGAAATAAACCCAAATTACCTTCTTTGGCCACAGAATCCTCTCATCTATTTGCCATTGAGGAGTCACCATCAATAACAGCATCACAAGTGTCTAGAAACCCAGAAATGAACTTTTCCCACTGTTGGAGCCTCTTCATTTTTCACTTAAGCCTGTTTGGTGATTTGAACAGGCTGCTTGTATGTGCAGTGTCTTAATTTCCCTGGGTATTCAGTATTAAAATCCTCAAAAAAAGATGTGAAGTAGCATTAAAAAAAAAAAATCCCACATCTTTTATGGAAAATAATTATGTAGCACTTGGCTGCCCTTAAAAAACTCCTATTTGAAATTTTTAGCTTTTTTGTACAGTAATAAGGCTAAATTTTAATGTGGCATTTAAATGTTGTCTCTCAGCATTACTTTTTTCCAGATATAAAATAGTTTGCTTCACTTTATTATTTATACTATAGAATTATTTATAATTATTTAATTTACAGTAAATACTGGGGAGTAGTCACACAAGCCTACATTGCAGAGGAACTTAGAAGGCAATTTAAAAAGGAGAAAAAACGCAAACCCAAGAAATAAAACAAGGTGCTAAGCAAGGATGGATAAAAATAGCCAGAGGAAGAACTTGTTTTCCTTCAAAACATTCTATACAAATGCTCTCTTTATGCTTTATCCTTGAAATTAAATATATATATATGTATAAAACAAGATTAAATTTCTGCCCAACAATACTTTTAACCTTTTTACATATGCAAGTGTGTCACAACAGTGCTTTAGGTCAGTGCCAATTAATTGGTTCTCAAATAGATCTGTAATGACAAAGCTGTCTATATTAAGAAGCACTATATGTGATCTCATTCCCAGATGGTTCTGAGCCTTTAAATCCATGCCAGTTTTCTAATAGGTTTAACTTGAGCTATTTGGCCTGGTTTAGTCCAAAGAAACAATAATAATCCTGTGAGGCTTAAGAACTGAAGGGCTCTACCTCAAAAGTTGTGTCAAATTGAAATTTTATTGATTTCTTTGCCCGTTTCTGTCATTAGTGGCAGTAATTTACTTAAAATAGTAACTTAGGTAACCTGCAGTGAGTATGAAGTAGTGGTAACTGCCCAGCAGGAGCATCACATGATGCACCAAAACTTACACAACCCTTACCCTCAGCAGCAGAGAGAGTGGAGAAATCTGGATAAAATATCTGGAGTTGGAGGAGTGGAAAGGGTTTGCATTTTCCTGTAAGGTGTTTTTAGACAGCCCAGCAGGAGAAGAGACATCAGTGACAAGTGTCCCTTCCCTGTGTGCCTTCAGAGCACAGGCAGAGGTGACAACCCCAGCCCCTCAGGGCATGGCTGCCAGCTCCTGGGCATGCACACAGGGAGAGAAGAGCTGATCCAGAAGAAAAACTCATTTCCTTTCTCCTCTCCCCTCCTTCCCAGATGGATCAGTCCCCTGATCTGTTGGACCATCCCCTGGCTCTTGGCTGGGGTGTAATCACAGAGTTATTTGGGTTGGAAGGGACCTTTAAAGGTCACCCCAGCCTCCTCCATGGACACCTTCCACTGGATCAGGTTGCTCCAGCAGACCTGGCCTGGAATGTTTCCAGGGATGAGGAATCCACCACCTCATCACAAAAACTTTCTCCCTCACATCTACTCTCAGTTTAAACCCATTAGCCCATGTCCTAGCACCTACTAAAAGTCTGTCCCCAATACAGGAGGAAGCAGCAATCCAAATTTAGGAAGGAATATTATTCTACTAGAAATCTAGATAGAGGAATAGAGGAGTTATTTCTTTAAAGATCAGCACACAGAAATATCACAGATGTAAGGAGAATCCCGGGGCTCTTCCCCTTCCCAAACAATGGGAGAGGGGAGGTTGTGCTGTCATTTACAGGAGTTCCACTTCCACCTTACTGCTCTCATTAGCAAAAACAAAAGCATTATTTATGTTCTCTTGTGCATGACCATGTAAATCACTTTGCTTCCTTCTAATCCACCTCTGTAAGGAGGAAGAATAACAAATGTGTGAGCTGCACTTCATTCTTCAAGCGATGCAATACTGAGAATATTCAAAAGCCAGCAGGAAGCTAAAACTGTCCTCACTGAAGAGTAAATACGCAGAAACCTTTCTCTGGCAGGTGCAATATTTATCTTTAGTAATTAAGAACTGAAAGAATATTTTGTATAGAATATTTTGAATATATTTTGAAAAAATAACTCTCAAATATCTATAGAAGTTAGTATTCTGATCTTTTTGCTTGTACTTCACAGATGTTTCTACAGTGGTAACTCCATTGTTTTATTATTTCAGCACAGAAAATAAAAGTTATCAGAAAGCATTTTGACTGTGTTTCTGTTCACAGTGGTTGAACTGACATCATAGTCACCTAAAGATAGAGAATTTTCAAATAATCACCTTTAAAAGAACAGCTGATAAGTGTTAGCACAAGTGCTACATTCTTATTCTAGCCCAAATGCACTAATTTTCTGCACAAGAGCCAAGCACTTTAGAAAGTAAAACCATGTAGTAAATAACATTCTTAGCACTGATTAGCCTTACACAAATCAGGTTAACCAGGAGTAAAAATGTGACAAAAGAATATTTCTCATTGACAGCTATAACAAATCGCAGCCCAGTGCACCAGAATAAATGGAGCAGCATTTCTTGGATTGCAGCACAGGGAAGTTCAACTGCAGCTGAGCAGCAGCTGTTGCATAATTTGATTTCTCCAGACTAAGTTTTCACATAATCTTGTAAATGAGTCTCAGGATATGCAGTGCACCATCTATTCCTCCATGAGTGCAAACCAAAAAAATCTCTGGCAATTTATGATTATACACATAATCATATTTGTTACTGAAGTTAAATGAAGCATGGGAAAGGCACAGTACACTCAATACCCAAACATATCAATGTGCATGACAAAACTCCACATTCCACAGAGGTTTTGTACAGATAAAAGATTTTATCTTTTCAAAATACATACTTGTTTCCCTCATGGCTGTTCAAATCACATCAAACTGTAAATTGGGCTTTCATTCAGATTACTTAAAAGGATGTATTTTATACACATGATATAGGCCAAAACCTCAGGACACACAGGCTTTCTAGGCCAAGTAATTATTCATTTTGCTAATGAAACACATGATATGATTATTTGAAGTCACATGGACATGAGACACCTGAGAAATTTAAGCAGTTTACTACCACATGCTGATTTATGTCTCCCTCATCACTTGCCCATTAGAAATACAGAAAACTTTCAGATCTGTGAAACTATTAACACATTTTCTTGTTCAATTCTCTGAGAATTAGACCAATATAATCAGAGGGATGATAAGTACAAATGAAGCACAGTCCTCTTCTTGTAAAGGAAGAACAAATAAACATTCTCGATCAAAATATAATCTAAAACTGTAAAACTTCTAAAAATTAGTTAAATTTAGAACGTTGATCAACAGCCAGGTGCATGGCAGTGATAAACACTAAACACCCATGTTAATGCCATTCCCACAAAATGCCCCTCTAAAATATTCCATAGATACCAATCTATGAATAATCTTCTGCCTTAAGATTTAAAAGCATGCTTGCATTTCAGCCACTGTTTATTACAATTCTTTATAGGACCAAAAATCCCCAAGTATTCCACTATATGACGAAAATTCAATATTTACCCACCTATGGGTACAATCCTCTCTGGCTCACAGCAGCAGAAACATACCATATTCCCAACATTTTACCAGGGCTTGGATTGCTTCCCTGCTCACCATGACGTGCTCCAGGCAGCCCCCAGCCCCTGCTGGCAGGGAGGGCTCTTCATGGCCAGGCAGGAGCCCAAACTGCCACCAAGCACTGCTTCTCACTAAAAACTCTCCTTTGTGCCTTCCAAATTAACCCCCAGAAGACTCTGGGACTGAGAGCTGCTTTGCAAGACATAAAATAGCCTGGAACTAAGAGGATAACAAGTGGCAAAACACAGATTAAGTGACACCAAGGCTTTTACTTATTGGCCTGGGCTGATGTCAGACTTTCATCTTTGTGCTCTTCCTAATTCAAAACAAACACACAGGGAAGGGAAGGTTAAAAGCTCAGCCAAGAGAGATCCTTGAGTGTGTGTCAGACGTGGCCACCCAGGTGTTCATGCAGCAGAATAAGGATTATCAGTGCCTCAAGGTGGGAACAGGGAGGCATCAAGAGCACAGCTCCTCACAGCACAGGAGTTCACACGTGGGAAAGGCAGCACAGAATGAAACCAGCCCTCCAAACACAGAGCCAAAATCTCCAGGATTGTCTTCTAGTGCCTTCCACACATGCCTGTTGGCAGAGTGGGTGTCCCAGCTCCAGAAGATGGATTTAACAGGCAGCCTTTCAGTGCCAGCAAAGCAAAGGGATCCCCTCAGTGCACTCTGCTCTCAGCCTCCCATCTCATCCTCCCACAGAGCTGACAATCCCAGCTCTGGCACAACATTCCAACACGTTCAGCTTGGATTTCGTGCTGTTTCCCAAACTGCCTCTTCCATTTCAGCCACCCTGCCTACTAACCCAGGGCTCCTCTCATTTACTGCACTGAATAGTGATAAATGGATATTCTAAAATAGGATTATTTGTACTGATTGCAGTCATAACCACACCTCGGTGGGTGAGAGCTGTCAGAAGGAACTGCGTGAATTTTTCTGACAACACGGGAGTCTCTTCCATTCAAAGGGGAATTTGGATGTTATTTAACGAGAGCTCAGTGACACAAGAACTGGGTGACAAAGAAGTACAAATTAAACATTCTGTCAGTTCAAAACCAGCACCCTGATGAACAGAATTATTTTCCCCATGGAAAAGGGCTGAAAACCTGGGTGTCTAAGCCCACTGCGTGACACTGAGTCACACCAAAAAGGCACATAAAAAAGGCAACCTGCACCTATGCTGCAGCAGAAAAAACATTTCCAGCTAAATGAAGGAAATCAATGAGGTGTCCCCTGAGTCAGTGTGACAGAAATGTGGGATTTACAGGCTCCACCACAGTGCTGTTCAATGTGATGGCTTCAAAAATACAAATTAAATTAATTTAAATGCATATGATCATACTACAGGACTGAGAAAATCCAAACTACCGCTACCTGGTCATTCCTCAGGTATAAGACAAATCCACATCCCTGAAACTGCTTTTTAGGAACAAAGGCCAGTTATTTTGGCAGCTTTCAAATAAAATTATTCATATTTCTGATTTAAGTGAAATGGAACAAAACCTGATTAAAAGCAGCAAGTGTGTGCAACTTCCTGTAACTTTAAAATTTCATTTCTAATTATGTGTTGAGAAATGTAATTAAAGTCATCTGCACACCAAAAACAAATGCTATTTACAAATGAAAAATTAGTATTCCTTTGTTTCCCTGATAGACTGGCTCATTAAGCAAATTTAAATGGAGTCACTGATGCCTTGCATGAAATGGGGGCTGTTTCTAAATCAAAGGGAATAACTTTCCCTATTTTTATCCCTGCTATTTTTTATGGCTGTGACATATTGTCCAAGAAGTTGGATGGGAAGCAGAGTGTGAGGTAAGGCTGGGGAGGGGGGCCTGGGGCTTGTGCCAGGAGATGCAGCAGGACTCAGAAATTCCTGATTGCACCAGGGAGTGGCACAAATTACTTTGCATTTTACAACAGAAGAAAAGGAAACCTTTCCCTCTTTCTCTGTATTATGGTGAATGCCTCAGTTTACCAAACATTATCTCACTTCCTGCTCCTTCCAAAGGCAACCATTCTCCCAGGAAAAACACGAACAAGCCTTCAACAGCTCTCAGTGTTTTACACATTCAGCTGTGTTAAAAATACTTCTGTACTGAATTTCTTACTCTTTGGAGTGACCTGATTAGGCTGAAATTAATTCCAAGTGCTCAAGCACTTACATTTTCCTTAGTTTTGCATGTGTTGGATGAGATTCCTACACTGTTGTAAATCACAAGGGAATTCAGTAAAATTTAATTGTATCTAGAGGTCCAAACATAACTGTCACATGAACTTTCCAATTCTGTAGACAATAACCACATCAACTCCATGTATTTTTGGAATTCACCGAAAAGTTCAATCCCAGCTCTGACATGATGGTACCAGTGACAGAGATATCAAAACCAGAACTGAGAACAACAATAAATATTAAACAAAATCTATTAAAACAGCAGCTGTTACATTTAAATTATTTTTTTATTCCAAACCTCAGTTTCAGTATAAATACACTACCTGTGAAAAGCCCAGTAAAAACTGTTGTGAAATTTTCAATTTCAAAGCATAAAAAAGAGCAGATCTCAGTTTGACACAGGTCAAGATCTTTCCCAGAGCTGAAATCCAGAACTCTCAGAGGGTTGGGGTTTTTTTCACATTCCTCTTTCTCCAACTTGTCTGTGAGACCTCAGAATATTCAGTGGTTTTCTGTAACCTCAATGTCTCCTTTCAGCCTTTCATATAATGCAAATAAATTACCTGCTTATAAACTCCTGACTTCATTATGCATTTTCATTTCAGATGGTCAGAAAAGAGTTTGAGTGCCCATATTTAAAACCAAGAGGATAAAAAGGGTGTGTTGCTTTAAGTAACTCACCCACGAGAGGATTAAATGCCACACTGACACCTGTGAGGAAAATCCGTGAGAGCACATGAAGCACAACCAGACTGCTCAGATCCCTGACACCCCCACAACCAACTCCCTCCTCCCAGGGATCCTCAGGGATGGAATGGATGTTTGCACTACACTGCTACATCAAGTGTCATTTATCAGCCTTTTGGTTTTGGATTTAATTTAAAAAACAGCTGTTCCTTCTTTTACGTTAACATAGACATAAGGAAACACTTCTTCTCTGGAGACAGTTCCTGAGGATGCTTCTCTTTAGTTAATTCTACCACATGCCAGGAATATTATTTATTTTACTGGAGAAGCAAATTAAGAGGTAACACTTATTTTTGAAACAAATATTATTTTCTCAAGTCTCTGAGTAGTTTTACAACCTACTATATAGACCAAAAATAAACCCAGTATTACCAGCCAGCCACTTCAGAAGATACTTTTTTTTTAAGCTTGCTTGGTAGCAAACTTCTACAGAAGTGTTGTAGCCTCAGCATTATTATCTCTTAAAAATAACAACCCAGTGTCCTTGTACACAACATTTGACATCCCAGCACAGAAAGCAGAGAACAGATGAGCTCAGAGAAGGAATTTCTCTCACTGAACCCAGCGTGGCGGAGCAGGGAGATTCAATGAACAACGATTCTGCCTCTGAACTCTGGCAGGGTTTTTTTTTTTTATGATGTGCAGGACAAGAAGCACCTTTACTCACAGTGTGTGACTCCAGCCAGGGTCTGGTAGAAGGTTGGGGTGTCACTGTCATCAGTGAGGGTCACGTAGACCCCTCCTGAGAGCAGCCACCGCGAGAAGGTGAAAGCGTCTTTGTTGTGCAGCAGCCAAACCCTGAACTTCTCATAGTTCACCTTCTCACCCTGCAAGAAAAACCAGAAAATGGGAGCTGTTTTTCTCACTGCCAGTAAACAGGAACCATCCAACTGCATGAACAAAAAATTGGGACAATCTCCTAGAAAAATAAGTGCTAATGTAATTTTTCTGCTTGGAGCCATGCCTGTTTTTCCCTTTCCTTTTGAAACAGCAATGGGAGGGAAATTAACTTTAAGTTCTCTCTGCATTTTAGCCACCTACTCAATGTGGCCTTTGGAAACTCATTTACTCTGAACCTCAGGTGAAAGGGATGAAAAGAAAAATGGTTACTTGCAATTCAAAAGAGCAGAGGTTATTTTGCTGAATTTAAATGTATTATTCTAGATACCAGCTCTGCTGCATCAAAAAAACAGGTGCTATAAAATCATAAACATTCTGTTCTGTGCAGATATACAAACAACAGAGAAAAATCAGATTTGGGAATAAGTGATGCTGTGATTAATTACTGCGGGAACATGTGGACTTTTTTGCCTCTACTGACCAAAACCCACACTGGAGCATAAAAGTGAACATGACATTCCCAGGATCTCCTCACTCCCTGTCTCCTGGAGCTCCCTGTTCAGGAACACATAAAAAATACACATTCACACAATTCCAGTGCTGTTTAAACCATTTCTTTGGATCCTTGCCAAGCTGTGGCCATGAAACCATAGGGATCAGCAGACTAATTTCTACAGGACCTACAAAACTACCTCAAATAAAAGCAAACCCATTATCAGTAGACAAACTCATTATATGGAGATTCTCATCTCCAGGGGAAATAAACAGGGGTCTGCAAAGTGGAAGAGGTTTCAAGTCATTGATTATTTAAACTCCCCTCATATCACAGACCATTAAACTTCACTGAATTACATCTCTACAGAATCCAACAATTTGCATTTGGCCAGAGTCTATCTGCAACTGCCAAGTGCAGAAAATTGAAAATTCACTATATTCCCTTTGCCAGGCTGCTCCAATGGTTCATCACCAGCACTGCTGAAACATTTGCTTCCTATTCCCATTGCAGGGGGCTGTTTCAGTTCCAGATACTCATTCTTTTTATGCCTCTTTTTCCAGACTAAAGACTTTTATATTTTCATCCAACAAATCACAGACTGGTTTGGGTTGGAAGGGACATTAAAGCCCAGCCAGTGTCACCATGGGCAGGGACACCTCCCACTGTCCCAGGCTGCTCCCAGCCCCATCCAGCCTGGCTGTGGGCACTGCCAGGGATCCAGGGGCAGCCACAGCTGCTCTGGGCACCCTGTGACACAGCTTCACCTCCCTCACTTTGATTTCTTATTCTTCCACTTCTCCAACAGTTTGGATCAAGAGAAAAGAACATTTTCTCACTCTCTGTTCCACCCTTTCCCCTCTACTTTTTGCACTGCTCTTTGTAAAGGCAGCAAGAGCTGGGTCATTAAAACTCCATTTTCCCCTGGGAGGACAACGAAGAGGAACAGAAAAACTTTGGACTGGAGGAAGAAAGCATTTGAAGGAAGTAATGATTACAGCTGAATTATGATGGGACATGAGCAATGCAGTTATCACTGAAGTTTTTCCCTGTATTTCAGAAACAAAAGGGAAACACAGATATATTCTAAAGCTTCTATTTCTAGCTGAGTACATGCAATAATTCTGATGAACAGAAGTGCCTATAAACATCATCCTTGAAATCAAAGCCATCCTCCACAAGGAAGCAGGAAGGCCCACAGCAGGAACATTAAACTTTCTCACTCTCTAGCAATGACTATGGATGATGAAGAGCCCAGTAAATCCTGCTGAGTGGGTTATTACACTATTTTCATTTTAAAGGAAAAATCAATATGCAGCATTTTCTTGAACAGGAAAATGCTCTGAAGCCCAGATTGATACTCATCTTCCTGCAAGGCTTCATAAAGTATTTCTGGATTTCTTGGACAGTGTGCAATTAACTTGTAGGGTGCAATTCATCACACCACACTGATGGGAAATTATAAATAGGCAATGGCACCGAGGGTCAGCTCCAGAAGCTGGAGGGCAGTGGACTCAGGATTTATGGCTGCAGCCAGGACTCAGAAATGCAATCACTACCTCCAAAGCCAACAGGACACCAGGGCCAGATCAGAGTCTGGCTCAGGCACTGCCCACAACCAGAGCCATCTCCAACAGAGAACAATAAAATGTGAAGTAATTAAGTAACCTGATAGCCACAATTAAAGCTTCCAGTCAATCTGGTCAATCCTTTTGCCAGAGGAATGTACAGTGATATCTCCATTTTGCTGGTCTTAGTCATCTGATAAGAAGGCAAGCAAAAAACCCTGAAAATTCATCAGGATCCCTGGAGTTAAAGAATCATCTATGAATATAGCAAAGCACCAATGCCCTGCTTTAGAGGAGGACTTCAGCAAGCTCCATAAAGATTACATCTCTTTACAACTTAAAGCATAATTAAATGTTGTAGCTCCTGGCAGAAACAATGATACAAAAGCAATAATATAAAACTATTATTTTGAAGCAACCATGGCTGTCAGGCATTTTTAAATCCAGGATGCAGATTTTCTTTCTTCTCAGCTCTGTGTTCTAGATTTCTTCCCTGATTGCAATAAAATGTTCACACTAATGACTAAGTTCCCACCAGCAATATTAGTATTTAAATTTACCTGATGACATCATTACCATTGGGAAATTATCTCTTTCCAAGGAGTACAGAGAATGCCTGCATTTATACACCAAGTAATGTTCTCATCAATATAAATTACATGAAATACCACAACACAAAAAACCCATGAGCTTTTACCCCATTTGAACAAGGTCAGTTTGTTCCCATACGTGCATGAGTATGAAAAAGAAGCTATTTAATGTAATCTTGACTTTTTTGTAGCTGCAACAGGAGGAAAGGTACATGATATACCTCAGAGAAACATTTCTTGAGTGACTCTGGGACTTTCCCATCAACCACATGCAGCATCTTCTCCATCTCTTCACGGACAACATAACTCCCAGATTCATTAGAGAAGAGGCTGAAAATATCTGAGGAAATAGAAATATGTGTAAATAGTGACATTTTTCAAATGTAAGGTTTATAACTGGCTGAGAATTTGAGAATACAAAGGCTGTGCAACAACTAAAGGGCTAAAAACTTAGGCTGATCCAAGTTCAATATAGGTCCACAAGGTTTAGGTCAAGACCTTCCTTTTCTTTTACCACTCTAATCAAAAGAAGAATGAGTATTATCAAGTCAGATTAACAGAGGAGACAAAACAACAGAAGTCAGTAGGCAGATGCTTTCATTTTTTTGAAAAATATCGATGCCATCCTCCTTCCTTTACCCACATACAGAGACCATCAGGCTTTCTGTAGGATCCCAACACTGACATTCATGATGACTTGGCAAATATCTCATTTTGATAAATACAGAAAACAAAAGTGCAACTTAATTTCCAAAAATACAGCTAAAAATGGTTGAAAAAAATCCCATCTTCACTGTCATATGGTCATATTTTACACTCACAATCCACTGTTTGAAGTTACATCACTTACATTTTGTTTTCTCCTCCTCTCTGCCTCTTGTGAGTAGAACTAATCCAACTATCAAGTTATTGAAGTGCAGCCCTTTGGATATTCCTCCAAATGAACAGTAGATAACCTAGAAGAATAAAATAGAGAAGCTAACCAGAACCAGGGCAAACAGAGATGTCAGAAGTAAAACCAGCAGCTTATAACTGAGGTTCCATCTTACATGGTTTTTAGGCTCATCACCCCACATTCAGCTAAAGACAGTCCACTAATTAACTGTGTTACCCTTTTGTAGCTCTTCTGGTACCAAACAGCCTTTATTTAGTGAAACACAGGCAAAAGTCATGAACAGCAATATAAAAACTCCTCCAGCGAAGACACTTCTCACTTGCTCCTGGTGGTGTTTCCCCAAATTTCTTTATCAGGGCTGCAATCTCCTCCTGGCTGGGCTCTGATAATCTCAAAGGCATCAGGGGATGCAGCAGGAATCCCCAGGAGCAGGCTGGCAGCAGAGAGGGGAGCCCCAGAGCCCCGTGAGTCACTGCACCACCACGGGGTGGTTTCCACTACAAGTCAAAATTAAGCCAGGAACTGGGAGTGCCCAAATAAAACCAGTCCTGAGCCTGGCAAGGTTAGACCTGGCCAAGCCACACAGGGCTGTGGTGGCAGGAGGGTGAAAAGGGAACATCTGACACAGAGTGGCTACACCAGATTTACTGCTCCTCCTCAGCAGCGCTGTGCCACCTGCAGAAATCCTCTCCTTGTCTGTCTCTCCATCCATCCATCCATCCGGACTACTAAAATCTGTCTGCAGGCATGGTGATGTCAATCCATGCACAGCAGGATCTCATTCTCCACAAAACACCCTGACCCTCGCTTCCATCCCACCCTGAGACACATTTCATTTCCACATCAGCCTCTTCTGTTCCTAAACTTTAATCCATTTACAAATGCTTGAAGGGCTGAATTCTGAAAAGTGAATTTGTGCTTTATTTGGCCACAATTGTAGAGGCTTCAAGGCAGAGATTTGAATTCCACACTTTTTATGTCTAATCCTTCTGTCTTCACCAAATGCCTTCAAGGCTACACCATCCATGTGAGCAATTTACCTTCACATTACACTGCAATCATTACTTTTTAAAAATATGCAGCTAAAATATCCACTCACTTCTGCTGAACTTTGCACATCTCAGCTGTGAGACCAGACGAGTACCAAATATTACATTTATACATTATTTCAACACAAGCATTGCTAATGAGATAAACAGAGGAAAGGAATTCTATGGATAATGTCCAATGTATCAGTATTCAATATATGGAATTGCTGGCATTGTTTGGAGTTTAGCTGCTCAATCATTCCTTGGGAAGAGTTTATAAACACTGAATAGTCATGTAACACATCATTTCTCCCATTTTTTCACATTGGTGTGGCATTTGGAAAACTTCTGATAACATGCACCATCAAAATGTGATGCAATTTTGTGTCTTCCAAAATGACTTAATGCTGTTGCAGCTTTCCTTAAAACAGCCACACCCAGGCAGAATCACAGCAATCTGCATTTCAGAATGTAGAATTTACTAGCATTATAAAACACATAGTACTTTTTAAAGTAAAATTTAAGCCTGACATGTTCTGTTTCATGGGCAACTGAAGAATATAACAAGATTTAAAAACCAAAGCTGGCTCATTCTTCCCACCACCTGAGCAGCTTTCCTGCAGTTTAACAACACTGACCATCTCTAAATTTCCTTTTATTATCATCTTCAACTCCATTCTCCCAAGAGATCCTCCCAGGACATTACTGTCCTGAATATTTAAGAGATGTTTTGTGTGCAGGACAATAATCCAAATTGGATCAAAGTTCCGCTGGTTTCAGTTCTCTGTTTCATGTCCAGTTTAAAACTCCTGTGTTTTTAATTTAACAAATTCCTGAAGGCCTCTCACTCCCCAGATATGAAAAACCATTATTGACAGCATGCAGAGCACACAGCCCAGCTCCAAGGCTCCAAATGATCTGTTTTAGTGACTGAAAGGCTGAAAATTCAGGGGTTTAGCTGCCTAATGACTTTGCCTGCCTCTCCCCATCCTGAAGCCAGGGATTACAAAGCATCCCTTGACTCAAATCCCAATGTTGGCCCAATTTACAGTTTTCAGCTCACAGATTTGATACTGCACTGCCTGAGTATGAGTGCTACAAGTACATCATAATTTGTACTCGAATTTTGAGATGAGTTCTGATGAGAAGCCATCAAAAACCAATTAGGAGGCTTCCATTAATTTTATTTCACCACCTGGAAACCAAGAACTGCTCTATAACCATCATGAGTGTTAAAAGAGAGAATCATCACCAAAATTGTGTCTTTAAGGACAGATTTTTTTAAAAAATAAAATAAAACCAGGCAGCAGAAACCCCAGAATCTCTATTTGTGACCAGATCAATAATTTAATCCTTATTACTAACCTGAAAGAGATATAAAGGTACAAGTTAGCACAGAACATAAAATTCTCAATATATTATGCTATTTCAAACCAATTGTGAAAGATACATTTTTTGTTTAATCTTAGGGGTTACCAACTCTCAAAGCATCCAGAAAACACTCAAAAATTCATGCTGAAGACAGGCTTTAAGCTCTGGGCAAATCAGACCCCTCCTTTTCCACTGCAAATTCTCCTGCTAAGCCTTAAACACCCACATAAAAAGCCAACTGTTTACAGAAGTAAAGTAGTATCATCCTCTTTGCCAAAATTAGGGAAAACAAGGGAAAAAAGAATGAAGAAAAGATGAAGCTGAGGAAAAGGAACTCTGCCAGAGTGTAAAACCTTCAGCAATGCAACACTTCAGCACTCACGTTATCTAAATAAAACTGGGGGACTTGCACGCTGCCTCTGAGGTCAACAGCTCTGAGGATGCCAAAAATAGAGGCTGTGACTAGAAATGACATGGAGCAAGAGATCATTTGAAAGGTCTGCCTAATCTTTGTCTCTCTACCAATAATATTTTGATATCTCTCTCAAGAAAGGGGCAACTCTATAAAAGAAAATTGCTTTTTAAGCATGCACGTCTGTAGGATTGTATTACTATTATTTTTTAGATATATACACATGGATATATGTTTATATCCATGTTGCAGATTTTGATTCTGGTTATTTTTCAGCTCATTCATGTGTCTGTTATGAACAAATTTATTTTTAAGAGCTTGTAAATATTCATCTTTAGAAAACAAAGTAACAGCCTATGGAATCTCAAAGGAACCAACAGCAAGTGCATCTCTAGAGTAAATAAAATCTGTTACTGTGGTCTTGTTACAAATTCCCAATCTTTTAATTGCCCAAATTTACATCTGGATATTTAGGTTTGATAGGATATTTGACTTCAAATCATCTACCAGGTATTAATAGGGTTGGGAGCACATCTCTGACCACCCACAATCCAAGCCTGGAAAACCATTTCCAGGCAGAGGTGGTGCATTGTGGTGTTGCATAAAAAAGGGGAAGCAATTCAATCAACTCCATAAATATTTGTGTGTGCACAGCAGCATCCAGCTGCCCATTATCCACTGCTTTTGGCTTCCCAGGAAAACAGCAATTCACAGCTCACCTCAGCGACTTTGGGAGGGACCCCATCACCCAGAACTTCCCTGATGAAGCACTGCTGGGTCATATAATAGGAGAGGCCACAAGTTCTCTTGAAAGCATCTTTGAGCCTCTTCAGTTCTATGTCTGTAACTGAGAACAGAGGAAAGAAAAAAAAAACTTGGTCAATAAAGATGTTACAGAAAGATAATAGCTTAAGGAATCTCAAAATCCTCCACTCCTTATGTTTACCTTTACAATAAAAAGCCACAAAGAAATTAAATGCATGATTTCCCCTAAAGAGAGGGAAAATGAGACCTAATAATCTAATCTTGCTTGAAAAGAGACAAAAGAAGCAGACCTGTGGTTACCATCAGTGTGAACAACAGCTCACTGCCTAAGTTTTCTGACTACAATAGTGGATTGTAATTTGTTCTAAATTCAGCACCATTCTTGTCACACAAAGGAAAATGAGGCAGCTTTATGATCAATTTTGCATTGCATGTAAGCCAGGGAAATTATCTGCAACCAACAGTGGTGAATATTATTAAGAGCAGCTCCAACAGCGTCTTTCAAGCAGTTTCATCTATTAACCATTTTTCTGTCTTAAAACAAATAAAATACTTTATCAGCAGTACAAGCTCATGAGACGGTGCAGTAAGGTGTGATTTAACAGGAAAAAATGTTGGACTACATGTAATTCTTCACCCAAGATCCCCTTGCACAGCCAAAATCTGCTTGCCAGCTACACCTGCTCAAACTTGTTCACAACTGCAAAGGTGGAAAATGTGATGACATCCCACTCACCCTGGCCTGGGAGCTCCCTGGAAAGCAGTGCTGCCTTCAGACTTTACAAGCACAAAGCAACTTTCTAAGAAAGTGTTTAAGAAGGGAAGGATCTCGTGGAACAAAACAAGCCCTCTGCCCAAAGCCAAGCTGTAAGGAATGGCACAGGACCCCCTGGAAGGTCCTGAGTGGTGAAAAAGCAATTTACCATGCAGAAGTCCAGGGAAATGATGCTGCACACGGGAGCTGTGTCACTGTATTTATAGCAAGGCATTTTCCTTACCCAGACAGAAACAACACTGCCATGGCCAAAGGCTTGTCGAGCTTTTTGTCAGCCAAAATAAAACAGAGCACTTGAGGGCTTAATCCAGCACTCAGTAAAACTTCTGCTTTTCAGTTAATTCATTCATCAAAAGCAAAAATCAATCCTTAAAAGTAAATCACATTAAAACATTCCTCCCTAATTTTAATCCGAGTCAACATTAAAACAGAAATTTGCTCCACTTAACAATTGTGTAAAAACAGAAATTGGGTTATGTTTCCTCTCAAATTTTATTACAGATTCTGGGTACTTCTAACCATAAAGAAAAAAAATATCAAAGTATCTAAGAGATAAACCTCAAGTGTAACCCACACAGCACCAGAGCTATCAATTAGCACAGTGGTGATTATCATTAGCACATATCTTGTTTGACTAAAACGAGCCTGCTGTAATTACATGGCAGAAGAATGTTGGTCTCATACTGTTACCTGGCTTCTAAGGTGTTTAAATTCCGTTTTTTCACATTAACATCTACCCAGAGTCACTGGTGCCTTTAGAGGGGTGCTTTGATGAACACCCAAACCAGGAGGAGATGAAGGGAAGTGCTTCACTTCCTGTCACCTTTAAGCACAACGTCACTACAGAAAATCTTCAGGCAGCAGGGACATCTCTCCACATTTCATGAGTGTTGGGATTGCTCAGGGATCATGGAAAAGGGAAGCTCCTGGCTTTGGAATTTTGGCAAAGCAAAGCAAACAACCTGGATCTTACACTAAATCCAACAACAGTTCTGGGATTAAATTATTCTAATTTTTCATAGTTTTTATATGCCTGCTCACACACATATCTTTAACAAAAATAAATTCTGTGCTCTGGTTTCTTCTCCCTCTCTTAATTCTTTGATCTCCTCACCATTAAATCCAATCTAGTTTGGGGTTATTTGGCAAAAGTTTCTATACAAACATTTGCTAAGCTGATGTTTGCAGCACCCCTGACTGTCCAGTGTGCACTCCAGGCAGTGCCCAGGAGGGAGAAAATCCCATATAAATGTATCTCCCATAATCCATGGGAGTGACTGGAGTGCCAGCCAAGGTGAGGAGAAGGTTGGGAACAAGACTTGTCAAGCAATACTCCCAAGATCTTCAGAAAGAACTGCACTATCAGTGTATTTAACAGGGGTGATAAGTTGATACTGCCAGTCCATGTTACATTTCAAAAGCAAATTATTACTGCCAAAGCCCACTCAATATTATTGTTTGCATACAGAAACTACAAAAAAGGTCATGGAATAACAGGAAAGGTAATTACTTTCATTCCTTCCCCAGGAGCCATTAAAATGACTGATGCTGCCCATTTAAAATCATCTGCAAAGCTTTGTAAAGATAAGTTCATTATACATTTAGATCCATGCACATGAAAGTACAACTGAAATGAGCAGAGTATAAATCAAAGATATTATCAATGTTTACTATGAGTCTGGAAGGCAAAATATTTGAATTCAGAATCCCAACACCAAAGCACCAATTATTCAACAGAGATAGAGCACGATGGCATTTTGAGAGGAAATAAAACTAAGTCTTCAATTATTAAAGGAACATTTCTAGAAGCAATACATCTATTACTATAATAACTATAATAATTTCAGAAATTAGAACACTCACATCCCCAGAAGCTGCCTTTTTTCTCTCAATTCCACAAGCCCAAGACACAGGAAGCATCAGAGAACACAGAGGGGTTTTTCATCCTGCCTTTAGACACCAGCCTGTCTCCTACACTGTTTCCTACACTGACTGAAGTCCTTTCATTAGGAATATTCACTTTTTCCAAAGGCACAGATTCCCCAAACACTTCCAGGAGCCAGTTGTCTACAAACACCTCTGAGAAGAGCATTCACAGGCTGCTGTCATTAGACACAGGAGACAGACACCACGCCATGGGGAGCACCCTTGTTGTATTCACAGCCTGACAGGGGAAAACAGACACTGACAACTTCCCAGGAGGAGTTTGTGGCAGTGAACACAGCAAAAACCATCTTCACATCCCACCTGCCAGTAACAGGTGGCACAACCTCAATATTATTGCAGGGAAAACGACTCAACTGGAATTTCGCATTTCATTCTTTACACCTCCAGAGCACAAAAGTGACCTTTGACTGTGAGGTTAATTCAAGGTAACAAAGGTAAGTTTCAATACTTAAGATCCTGTGTGATACCCCTTAAAAATCTACCTGCCCACTTCCAAAAACCACCAGTGAAACAAAGTGCCGGCCTGTCACTGTGCCTGTGGTAACTTTGCTAACACAAAGCTCCTGTGCCACCTCAGCTGGAAGGTTTCCAACAAAGCTGCAAACTGTTGAACAGGAGATTAGTGCTGCATCCAACTCTCCAGGGAAAATTCCAGCTCCAGTTTGTTTAATAAAGTTTAAATGAAACCACGCAACCTCAGCTAAAAATGTCACCCGGCTTAAAGTAATTGTAACAAACCTTCAGCTCACCAACTGCTGAGGGTATTTTTAGTTTCCCAGTGTTACTTAAACTTCAGGCTGTTTATATGGATGTACTAGTCCACATTTTTTGGTTTAATTCCCATCTATCCAAGTAATAAAATGTGTATTACCTTCCAAAACTGGTCCCTGCTGGAAACCACCTCCTTCTGCTCTGCTTTCACATATTTGTCACCAAGTCATCCCAGAGTTTTCCTGTACCTGAAGCTCAGATTATGCAAATCCAAGTGTAGACTTAAACCTTGTTTTGCCATCCCTATAAAACTGTTCAAACCAAGCTGGAGGAAATCAACCCTTCCAGTGGAGCTTTGCAAGTTTTGCTGCCACATTTCTCCATTCATTTTAGAACCTCTATTCACTTTAGAATATTTTTCTTTCCACATCCTGTAGATCTAATCCCACCCCCACCTTTTGGGAAGGCTCTAAAATACCCTGTGAGCAATGCAGGGTTTGGGGTATGTCCCCTCCAAAAATCACAGTGAAAGGACAATTTTTGACAGCAAAAACTGGGCAGCAAATACCTGCCTCAGCAAAAGCTGCTCAGCTGTTATCAGCTGCTAGTGAAAATTATTAAGAGTCATCATAAAAATATAACTGCATGGCTAAATACAAGTAATATTGATATTTCTGCTTTTTCACGTCCTGTTTTGGAAAAAGAGAGAGGAGAAAATGGTTACATCAAAGCCAATTCCTCACTACTCAAAGTACCTACACTGCATATTCTGTGATACTTCCTTAGAGATCTCTGAGCTAAGGTTTGCAAAAATTACCTCAAAGTGTTTTATTCAAATACTGCAAGGAGGAACTTAAAATCTTCCTTAATTTTACATATTTTTGATGATGTAATTATTGAACATAAGGAATAAAAGAACTGCCATACTACAGTCTCTGCTAAGAGGTTAAAATGAGTGGTTGGTCAGGCCTAGTGGAGTTATTTCAGCTTAATTATACACCTTACTGTGATATATGCATCAAGAGCAAACATAATCAATGTATTTAAATTTCCTGTTTAATATTTATTTGCAAAGTCAGGCCAGTCACAAAACCACCTTCCCTTACAACACTTTCCCCCCATCCTTCCAAATTAAAGCACACTGATGTAAAATGCTGAGAAATGGAGGCTGAGACCCAAAGCACAGCTTTCCAAAGCAGCCACTTGTCTGATGGAGCAAAGGTGACAAATAAAAGCATTTGAACTCTTAGTACTGCCTGAGACATGCAGGCAAGAGACACTTAACCTCTCCATGTCTTGTCTCAGCTCAGAAATGGGTATAAACCCCAGCCTGCATCAGACAGATGTGTGATAAATGAGCTAAGATACTGTGTAAAAGCACTACAAGCTACTACTAAAAAGCTGATTTAATCAGTGAAAAGGGCAGAACTCCAAGTGTTTAACTGAGGGGAAGGTGGAATTAATCTGTCCTGGCTACTATAAACTGACCAATTAACATCAGGTAGAACTAATTGGACACAGAAACAGCACCAGAATCACAAAAGCTTCCTGCAAACCATTAGGAGGAGCAGCAGTAACCACAGCAAAAAGCTGATCTTTGTCCCAAAAGCCTGAAATACTTCATTTGGCTATGTGAAAATAAAGGATTTATTCTGGTTCACAGGTTCCCAGTGCAAAACCCAAACCAGCCCAGCCAGGGGAGAAAACCACAATGTACCAACCATGCTGAAAGTCAAAACAGGAAACAAAACATTGCATAAGCAGGAAGAGAAAACACAGGATAAAAAGGTCAGTCAAGGTGAAGGGTCAAGAACCTTTCCAGCTCATCTGAGTGAAGCACTGGTAATTTCCCCTAGAAATGGAAGCATCAAAATGCCCTCATTTCTCTCCAAACACACCCCAAAATCTGAATTTCCAACATCACTACTGGGTGAAAAGCAGCTTGCTAACTCAGAGCCTTAAAAAACAAAATCCCACCAGCCCTGCACATCACAAGTACACAAAGCAAGCAATAATTTGCAACCATCAGCATAACATTGCATTTATTCTTTACTAAAACTAACCAAATTCTGAATTCTAATAAAACTGACAACTTGCTCATCCTTCAGAAAGCAAGAAAAAAATCACCTGTCTGAAGTTCTTCCTCACTTCCAGCTCGGGTTTTTTCATTATTCTAATATTTTGATTTTTAAGTGACAATTTTAGAGGTTCAATATCAAACTCACAGGGCATATAATTCTCTAACCAGACAATTATCTCCCCTGTAATCATTCACTCAATATTTCCCTTAGGAATCTTCATCCTAGTTATACATGGAAATTTTATTACTTTTTTCATTAGTCTTTATTGTGACTTAATGGCTGTGGTTATGAAGTTGTCAAGAACCAAAGCAATTACTAAAAAGCTTCAAAGAGGTAAAATGTGCAAGTGAAAGTAAAGCGTGTTTGGGAACAACCCCAAATTGGAGGAACCAACTGCAAAATACAATTGAGATAAATGAACCAGCTATACTAAAAAGTCAACCACCACACCCACACACTTTTGCTAAAAAGGAATCCATTTGGGGATATTTTGGGAGAAAACACAGAGTAAAAATTCCTGCTTTCCCTAATGGAAAAATGAACCCACTCCTAAGGCATACTTCATGACTGGAATACCAGAAATGGCACCTCCATAAAGGCTTCACACATTTACCAGTAACAGGAATTTCAGGATAACACCACCACAGCTTGGGTATTAAAAAAAAAAAAAAAAAAAAAGGAATTATTCAATCCAGCTGTATTTTTTTCCTCCACCTATTCCTTGTTTTTGGTAGCAGTGGCTCATCCTGTGGCTAAAGCTTTCCCTGGTTCTATCAGACCTTCCCCTAACGCATATCAAAGGTTTAACATCTCCTGTGCAGGGAGTGCAAGGAGATTTAGTCATTACAATAGGATTTGGCAATTTTCTGTAACACGAATTCTTAGCATTTATGTGATGCTTTTAATCTTCAAAAACCTTACTCCTCACAGTCCCCATTCCCATAAGAATTCCAGCATTCCCAGCCTGGTTTATCCCCCTCTATTTCCATCAGGGCATGTTGCTGTTTGGATTAACTCTCCCAGTAAGGCCAGCGTGGAGAGGAACTGGTACATAACAGCAGTGAAATAATAATAATAACAACAACAACAGCAGAGGAATAATCCTTCCACTGTCTGAGCATGGAAATCTTATTGGCCATATTTTAGATCCTCAAGAATTAAAGGAACTCCCTGGTCCATCCATACGAGCCATGGGATAAACCTGACAATTCACAAAACTTGGCAGATCACCAAAATCTATTTTACCATTTTCACAACTGCAAATTTAAGCACTATAAACTGCAGTATTATGTATTAGGGACAAAAAATGATTCCTGCTATCAAGTAAAGAATTGGTAAACTCATTCTCCAGGAGTAATTCCTAGCCCTGGATCATCCCAGTCTGTCACCTTTCCCACCCACTCTGCTGGCTAGAAAAAGGGGCAAAAAGGGGACAAGTTTTAAATGTTTTTAAACAGAGCACACATCTTGAGCAGCAGCATTGAGAATCCTGAACTACTCTCCAAAAAATAACATGGACTAAAAATTAATCAGGAGTCTGGGATGCCCATCTTCACCTGAGTTCCCAAAACGTGCTTTCCCTTTCCACTGCTGTTTTCCTCTGATCCACCTTCATAGCTGTGGCTTGTCCATGATTTCCCAGGTGAATGTTTTAGCTCTCAATCCTTCCAGCATTTAGAATTAATGTTTAGTCCTGCTTAGATTAGAAACTAAACTCTGCTCTCCTGAGCTGTCCCTTCATCAGTTTTCCTGGCAAACACACTGAAAGTTTGTGTTGTTATAGGTAAGCAGAGCAGCTTCTGCCACATTTCAAAAAAGCTGCTTCTGCTTTATTACCACCATGAAAATCATCGAGACATTTATGCTTGTTAAGATTCACAAAATTACAATATAGAACTCATTTCCAAGAAATAAACACCCTGCTAAAATGAAAGGCAAGTGCCAACTATGTAAATGCAAGCACCACATAAGGACCGTGCTACAAAATAAATTGAAATACAACAAATATTTCACATCCTGTCTCCCAACGGTGCCAAAGATACTAAATGCAGCTGTAATATGAATTGTTCTTTAAATAAAAAAATATAGTCTAAGGCTGAAAGTTAAACAGAAGCTACAACTTCTACATAGGAAGTCAGAGCTTCCCATCACCTTCAGTGAGGATGAGAGGCAAGGAAGGAAAGTTCTAATTTGGGTTAGCTGGCATAGTTTTGATCAAATATTCACTCCAGTGTTGGCCTCTGGCAGCTAAAAGAGCCAAATCTAGTAAAGCACAGTACTTACATACTATGACACGAATAATAAAAGATTCAGATAATATTTATACATTGCTACATCTTAATTTCTGAAGTCAGAGGAAAAACATGACTCCCTTGCAAGATAAGTGTCCTGGCACAGGTGTCCACACGTGTGTATTCACACGGCCAAGAGAAGTCTCTCTGCTTCCAGCCTTCCTATTCCCAGCTCTTGGGGACACATCTGTCTAAAATATCATCTCAAACTCAGCTGTAAAGGGAATATTTTAGTGTCAGGTCCCAGATTTCTGTCTCCTGTTGCATTGTGACAAACACATAATGACAAGCTTGATATACAACCTGTGAAAAATACCAGCACCATCACAAACACAGACACTGGACTAGGGAGAGAAGAAATAAAAACCACCATGTGCTTAGTTCTGGGACCCCATTACGTGGCTGGTAGAACACCAAGAACTGAATCAGAGCTTTATTTTTTGACAGACAATAGCAAACAATTAGCATTACTATTTCCAAACTCCATTGCCACTGCTGCATCTCCTGTTAAGAGAATCCTCAATTAACATGTCAATATTCATATTTAGGATTATCCTGAAAGATGCCATGCTAGTTCTACATTAGAGAATTCCTCACTGCAGATATTCAGCATTAGCTGTACATTATTCCCAAGGCCCTCCATGGGAAGGATGAAACAGCACATTTAGATGCACCCTGGGCCAGCTGCATGGGAAAGCAGCTCTCAGTCACTGCAGGGCCACTGAGCAGCTTGGATGGATGGGATGGGATGGCTCCAATTCCAGAGATTGCTGTGAACACACTGCCCATTGTTCACAGAAACAGAAAAGGTGTCAGAATGACTGCACACCAAAGAGCCCCAGTGCCCTGAATGGAGGCAGCAGCTGGAATCTCTCCCTGAATCCCTGGAGAGACTCATAAGATATCCTCAAGGACATTACAGTCTCTATTAGCAGCAGTACATTTACATAATAAATTACAAACATTTTAGGATTCTATATTTATCAAGTATTTTCTATTCTGCTTTTTAACCTCTAGCCCTGTAACACTGCGGCCTCTGCAGATATTTATCCTGTGTTCTGCACTGGAATTAGTGCATGTTGTGGTTTCGTCCTGCTCTGCCCTATCAACATTGCAATCTACTCATTATTTTATAATAACATTAGTTCTCACAACACATTTACTCCACAATTCTTTAACCAAGGTGATCAGAAGACAGCGCTGAATTCCAGGCAACAACAAAAAGTGGGGAACTGGTTAATGGCAAAAAGGTCAATTATAACTCTTTAGGCAAAGACAAATCACTGTGTTAGCTGCAGGATTGGAAAACAGGGACCAAAAAGTTCTGACATTACTGCTCCACGGATAACAGCCCTTCCTAAGATCCTGCCACAACACAGACCAGGCTGCCCTGACTGCACCAACTGCTGCTCATTCACCCCAAAGCTCCTGCTAACCCCTCCTAAAGCACTCCTGTTTCAGCTGTACAAAGTGCAAATCCACTTTTTCAATTTTTAAACTGAAATCCAGGATTTAACTGTATCACATCACGAGGGAAAACGTGCTAGAAATCTTGACAAGACTAGGAAATTTCCAGAGTACGATTTTGCTTCTGGATAACACCTAACAGTTAGAAACAGGGATTGAAAAGAAGTGCTTCTTCAGCCCAAAATACATTCATGATGCCACATTCAAGTTCATTTTTAGAACAAATTCAATCTGCAAAACTCAAGTTCCCATAATTACTATCCCAATACTTTCAGTTCTTTTTCCCCCAACATCCACAGACCTATTCAATCTGGTACTTCCTGTTCTGTTTAGGGCTCTGTGTTTCTTCCACTTTTTTATTTCACTCAAGGTCTCAAAAATTTAAAAGAGCAAATTTTGCAAACTAGTGGAGTAAAATTAATCATCTGAAACAACTGCAGCATCTGAAGGGATCTTACAAGGAAGCTGGAGAAGGACTCTTCATCAGGATCTGCAGTGGTAGCAATGGGTTCCAACTGGAAGAGGGCAAGCTTAAATCAGATAGAAATTCCTGTTAAAATATTTCAGCTCAGGAATCTGTCACAAACCCTTGTGCCATTATCACCAGATTTGAGATAAGGAACCTCCATTCAAAACACAAAAGAAACATAAGCATCCATTCTATATTAAACACTTAACATGAAATTAAACTCTGAGTGGATGACAACTGAAAGACCAGCTAACAAAAAGAGAGATACAATGTGAATAAAATCACTGGTTTTGAGGAAGAATTCCAAAGGGCTTGTAGTAAGTTTTATTTTGAAAGGATGAAGCCTACATTTTTATACAGAATGTAATTCTCTCTTATTTTGGCCCAATGACATTGCCTCTCATAGCTTGTGCTTCCAATTCAGACCCTAAGTGAAACAGCTTCAAAGGATTTGGACATTAAAAAAAAAAAAAATCAAAATAAATGTTAGAGATTCCTTTTGCCTTTGTAGCTGCTGCTGGGAGCAGTGCCTGGCCCAGAGCAGCTCCCACTGCCGTGCCCTGTGGCTGAAGAGCCTGACCAGGAGGAAGTCAGAGCTCTTTTTAAGGTACAGACTGTCTCAGTGACTATTTAAAACCACTCCAAAAGTCAGAACCGCAGTGTCTGACAAAGCCAGACGTTCTTTCTGCCCATCTCAGTCTGCCCAGTGTTCCCAGCACGAGGGAGGGCTGGCTCTGCTGGTTTTTCAGGAGCATCCCTGTGCCAGGAACTCTGGTTGGCAGAGAACTCCAGGGTGGGCACAGGAACCCGTGCAGTTCATTAACACCACCATTAATATCTTGTTTTGCCCTAAATACATCCCATGGGAAGCACAGGTCACTTCAAACGCCCATTTCCATGGGATGGGAGAGGCTTGGCCTGGTTTGTGACAGGTTAAAAGGAGGATTTAAACAACCTGGAGATCAGGGCATGTCACTGCATCTGCCAGCTCACCCTACCTGTGACAGCTGAGCACTCCAGGGGAGGCAATGATTCAGTGAGGAACTATTTCAGGGCTTGCACCAGTCCCACATTAAATAACATTTATTCAATGGGAAATAAACCCTGGTCACTACAAACTGCCTGATTAGCTCTTGCCCAAACCTTTCTCAGCCAGCTCCTTTTATTCAACACCAAATAAAGGCCCTGTTGCAAATGTTACTCTGTTTTTATAAGACAAATAATTTTGTTAAACTTTTAGATTATTAAACCAAGAGCCTCACATCTCTAGGACGTAGACACATGCACTAGAATAATTAAGGAATTTCCTTTAATTGCCATCCTAATTAATTAATTAGTAGGCTACATAGAAAAATTCTGATTGATTATAACTTGCATCAGTTTTTAAGCAGATTTGGCGAACTACTACAAAACCCACATGCAGACACATTTAGTGTCAAACCAAGATCTGAACACAGTTTACAGCCATTAAAAATCAGAAATGCAGAAGAGATTTTACATCAGTTTAATAGAGCAGCATTTCAAAGTGATGCACTTGCCAAATAAGCCCCACCTGCAGGGACCATGTCAGCCCTGCTCAGCTGTAAATACAACCCCATAAAAGTCCCCATTCCTCAGAGGTGTTCATATTCATTATATAAAAAAAGAAATGAAAACTACTATTAGACAGCTCAGTTGCAAACATTAAAGCTATACAGCCTATGAGATATGGAGTCATCACTAACAAAGGTAAGGTGTCCCTGAAGAAATCACAAAAGAAAATGTGCATTAGTATTTTGCCATTCTTTTTAGGCAAGCAGGGAATTTTATTCCAGTAAGTGCTAGCAATAATCCAGCATTCAAAGTTTGGTGAATTAGACCCTTTCAAATTCTTAGGCAGAATCTACCTTAATGGATTTTTCTTCTACATTCATCTTTGCCCAAAGGCTTCATTGTCTCATTATGTAAATGACCTTTTCATATGAAAATTAAATGTTAAAGATGCTTTTTGTAGTTCTTCAATACTGCAAATATCACATGGACATTCACAATAATTCAGACTAAGTACAACTTATAGAAAAAGCACCTGCTTCAAGGAATGGAACAAATTAAGAAATAACTTGTTTTTAAGTCACTAAGAATTGAAAGTCTTAATTAGAATTAACCCACAGAACTTTCTTTTCTATACAGAAACTCAAACTAGGAAACCATCAGGCAAAGAGGAGCCCTAAAGGAGGCCCTAAAAACCCCACCTGGGCACTTCTGATTTACATCAGGCTTGGAAATAACCAAAGTCAGTGGACAGAACCAATTCTGCTGTTTGAAAACGCCACACTTGTCCTACCCTTCCTCCATCAGCTTTCTGTATGCTCACAATATTTAGAGCTTCTTCTTGGACCAGAACAGAGCACGATTATTTTAATAACAATTAAGATGTCCTAAGAGCTCTGGACTCATTAGACCTCCCATACAGCAAATTATTTATAGCAATGTATGACTTCAAAACCTAACCAAAATACACTCAATTTTCAGAAGACAGTGACACTTCTTGAATGACAGATATTAGTAACATCTGGGTCTTTAAATACAGAAAAACCCCACCCAGTCCTACCTCAAAGCAGGAGTTGTACAATAATCCTAATTTACAGAACTCAATAGACACTTCATGCCTCACCTCATCACATTACTTGTTAATGCTGTGCCCTTTTTCATTCTCACAGGCTTGTCATCCCTTCAGAGGCCCATTTTTTAAATCTGATTTCATTTTCTTGAGTACTAAAGAACTGAATGCCTTACTTATTTTATGAAAGGAGACAGTGGGCCGAGTTCCCTTGAGCAGAGCAAAGGGGTGAGGGTTGTTTTACTCATTCCTGCCACAGTGCCAGCAGCCAGAAAGCCTGAAATTGTTACAAGTCAAGAAAACAGGATTCAAAGTAGTCCCCTCTTATTTTTTTTTCTTTCACATTTCATTAGAGATGCTTCATCTCACACTGAACAACTTCCTAGTTTCTATTTTTGTCCTTTTTTTTTTTTTTCACCTCTGCAGGACACTGTCAGGTAGATTTAGGACTTCATCAAAACAAGACTTCACAAAATTCAAGCTGAACAGAAATATTTTATAGAAGCTATCAGGCTGGAAAGTATCTCAGGAGGTCACTTGATTCACCCTTGTGCTTGAAATTGGGTCAAGGCTGAACTCCAACCAGCTTCCGGAGGGTTTTGTCCAGGCAGAGCTTGGAAATCTCTCAGGATGAAAGTTCAACAACTTTCTCTGGGCATGTATATTTCTAAAAAAGCCTGGTGTTACAGGAGGAAAAACTAGAAACTGATTAGAAACTATAAAACAACTGATGTCATTGATTAAAATCCAAGAAATAAAGCTCAGGTTTATGACCTGTGAGATACATAGGCATATAATCTATAATCCAAATAAATGTTTTGAGGACTCAGTCTCAGTCTACATCAAGATAAGAAAATGTATTACATATAGAACAGCCTGATAGTGGTCTTTTCACTTATATCAAGATATTTAACACTCAAAATGAGGATTTGTTCAGCTTATCCTGTGACCTCCAGCCCCATGGCTGGAATGATATCTATTTAAACTCCCCTGGCAGCTTTCCCGACTGCTTTGATTGGAATCTCCAGTAACACGCTGACAGGACAAAACTGCAGCTAATATTGTGAGCCTGCTCCTATTTAGAGACATGATTCACCTGAGAAGTGAGAAACCAGAGGATTCCCAACATTTCCTGAATCATAATTCAACTTTTTGAGGGTTTTTTCCTTTAAGATGCTCAACTTTTTCTTATTTATGAAACACCTATGTTCTTAAATCCTCTTTTATCAGACTTGCATCACACTCTGCACATTCAACACTTGTGCAATCACCAAGTTTCTGCCGTGCTTGGGAACCATCTAAGAATTACTAAAAACCTACTAAAAGGATGCAATCATCTCCCACAGAACCACAGCACTTGCAGCAGCCCAAGCAGGAGGAAATATTTACCCCTAATTTGTAAGTTTTCAACTGGTATTTCATAAAGGGCCTCTAAAGACCTCAAAAGGTATCTCAGGAAAGGAAATTTACCGTTAGCTGACTTAAGTTCACTCCACCAATGTTCCTCATTTCCAACAGGAAATAACTTGGGGAGTCCTAAGCAAGAGGCTGAAACCCCCCCGAGTTCACTTCCCTCAGCTTGGAACCTGAGGTAAAGGAGAAAGTGGTGGCTGCAATTTAGCAGCTGAAGAATTACAGATTACAAACCAACTCCAGATCAAGTGCAGCTGGAGGGAGAAGGATTTGGGAGTGCTGGTGGGTGAGAGGCTGGACATGCCCTGTGTCCTGGGCTGACCCCACAGCGTGGGCAGCAGAGAATGGGGGATTTTGCCCTCTCAGTGGGATCTCACCTGCAGAGCTGCCCCCAGGCCTGAGGGGCAATCCAGAAGGACCTGGAGCTGCTGGAGTCAGTCCAGAGGAGGCACCAGGATGATCAGAGGGATGGAGCAGCTCTGCTGGGGAGAAAGGGTGAGGGAATTGGGATTGTTCAGCCTGGAGAAGAGAAGCTTTGGGGTGACCTAACTGCAGCCCCCCAGTACCTGAAGGAGCTGACAGGAAACACAGGGAGAGACTTTTCACAAGGGCCTGGAGTGCCAGGAGAAGGGGAATGGCTTCACACTGACAGAGAGTGGATTAGATTGGATATTAGGAAGAAATTCCTCCCTGTGAGGGTGGTGAGGCCCTGGCACAGGTTGCTCAGAGAAGTGTCCAAGGCCTGGTTGGAGCAACCTGGTCTCATGAAATGTGTCCATGGCAGGGGGTGGAACAAGATGATTTCTGAGGTCCCTCCCAGCCCAAACCAGTCCATGATTCTAAGGAGCATCTCCTCATCAGTTCATGGAAGTTTCAGTAGAATTCCCCAAGTCCCTCCTGCCTTTGAAATCCATGTTCAGCAGAGACTGCTGAGGTGCCCTCCCAAAACTAGCACCACAACTGAATGCCAGAGTTGTGAAATAATTACTACTCTGTGAATTTGAGCGGCCACTTGCAGCTCTGCAGCTTTATAAACAGGAAGTGTGAAGCTCTGCATTCATACCTGCTTTCATCATATGACAGAGCCCTGAAGCCATCAAATACTGGCTGACATAACAAGCCTCGCTGCAGAATCTTGACTGTCTTCACAGTGGATTCTATTCATTCTGATAGCTTAAAAAAAAGGCTGAGAGACTTGTAGGCATTTTCAGCACATGCCTCTGAAATTCAAGGCTCAGAAAAGCACAGGTTTTTACCCTTAGAAAATAACATATCCCAAAGAACCTTCACCTATCATGGTCAAGCTCTGGTTTTCAGCTATAAGAGAAAATAAAGCAAAACAATCTCCTTCGTGGAATACAGAAAGAAGAGAATAAACTACTAAAATGGTTCCCTGACTGTTTTTCCTAAAAAGATGTCTGGGATTTAGAAAGTTAATTTCATAATCTGGAGTATTAAAAAGCAGTTTTCCATGGGCTGAAGGGCTGAGTCCATGGATTTGTCACCAGGCTGAGATCGACAGCCTCAACTAGATGATTACATATTTGCACAAGTTTTCCATCATCCTCTTGTCAGATTTATGACATCTGTACGCTTTAGGATGTTAATGATCAGACACCAGATATATTTGCCTTGATTTAAATAAAACAAATGTAGCTATTTTTCAAACTCAATCAAGACACAAAAGGTCATTAGCAAGATTTATCCTCTGCCCATCTCACATTAGTCATTACTGGCACACACTCACCGAGCTCCTTGTGGGTTAGAGAGGGTTTTTGTTACTTTGGTGTTCTCCAGTTGGTGCCATCTCAGAGACACAACCAGGGGGAAAAAAAAACTGCCTTAAAAACCATTATTTCATGAGCTCTCCAAAGGCAAAACCTGTGGAATTGATACACCTGCAAGTTTTGCCTCGCTGTTAGCTGGCATTTTGACTGCATGTGCATTCTCCAACAACAGCACTATTTCTGTGCTTTCATTTTGCTCTTTTTCTCAGAGATCACTGAGCACAGGACCAAACACAATTAAATGGATTTATCAGCAGTCACTCATTTCTCCAAATTCTATGCTCACTGACCATGCTGATGTTGTGGCAGTTCCCCTTCTTCCATCCTGCATTCATGAAAGAAAAATTGTACCTTGCTTTGAGCAGAAGGAAAACTCTCCCTTCCTCTCTGGCCCAAATTTGACAGATCCATGATTATTCACCAACATTTCTTTTAAGTGGTTCCCTGACTCAATATTTAGCATAGATCATTTAGCTGGGAATGGCCAGAATTACACGTGCTCTAAGCATCATTCACAGAAACTTTGACTACTGATTCTACAGTTTCATAATTCACAAATACCTACAAAAATTTATGCTCAGACTACAATTATCCTCTCAAAGTTACTGAAGCAGAACATATTAACAGCCACTAGGAAATACAATCCATAGGGATCTGAAATAAACTGGCCACCAATACCACACAGGAATCTCTTTCCTAGAATTCTTATTAAAATATTCTATATAGAACACAGAACAGTGCAGGAGCTGCTATGCTAATACAGGAGCTAAAACAATAGTGATAAAAAGTTATTCTTTTTAGAAAGTTTTACTGGCCCAAAGACATTCCTTTGAGGAACTGGGTGTCAAGAGTGGCAGCAGAAGTAAAAGATAAGGCAGGCTTTAGAGCACCATCTCCTTGGCAAGGCCAGAGCAGCCAGACAGCCTGATGGACACAGTGGTAGGAGAGGAGTAGGAAATCAGGGACAAATATTGGAAAATCCACCAGAACAGGACACTGGCTGACTTGCAGCACTGTCATAAGCAGAAAATTGCTGTTGGAGCTTAGGTCTAAGAAGAAAGCAACAAGCTCGAGAGCCACAGTACCAGTTCATGCCACCACAAATTCAGCTTGATAAAATAACTGACAATTTTATGCTCAGTTTGGAACAAAGCACTTCTGACTTCACCTCTAATGACCTGCCCAAGGATTTCATCTCCTCACAAAGAATCCATCCTCAGAAGGAGGTCTGTGGGGTCAGGAATAGCTCTGCTCACTTCTCATCTCATACCTTTTCCACAGCAACACCACTTTGTGCCTCTGGCTACTATAAATAAGATGACCACAATTGGCAAAATTCATAAAAATAGATGTCTAAAATAGCATCCCTTGCTTTCCACTGCCAGGCTGCACAGGCAGACACAGATCTCAGGGAGGCTGATGAGACTCCTGTGACCTGCACTGGTGGACACAAGACAACTTCACCGTGCCCATCCACACAGCCACGTCACCACAGCAGTGTCAGCTGCCTGTGCCAAGGAAAAAGAGGAAAATAAAACAGCAGGACTGTCTCCTGTTCAAGGGTGGAGAAGGCCATCAGCACCAGGCCGCTCTGGCACTTTCATCTCCTTGAACAGAAGTTACATTTTAGCTACAGTTATTTATATTGTGAGCCTTTAACCACAACTCCCCTCACCTTCACAACCTTTGGTTACTACCAAAATGGGACTGCAATAAATGAAACTGCTTAAAAGTCAGCCTTATTTTCTGAAGCTGACAAAAGCAGCATTTCCCCCCCATATTCTGAGCAACTGAAATTCAAAGTGGTGACTCAAAAATACGATCACAGCATTCTGAATGATTACCACAAGTACAGGTAACCGGTACTGATTACTTATAAAGAATTCCCAGCAGAAAAACCTGTACAAATACCACCTAATAGAAAACTTTCTTGCCATTTAAGAACCAGGAAACAATGTTAGAGAAGGTGGATCTAATTGGAGATAAATATATTTGGCTTTCTTTTTTTAACATTTACGTTTATCCATTATCTCTGTTTGTGTCCACAGAAATGCCACAAGTACCAGCAAGGTTCTGTGGAAGTAGGAATGGTCTAACAAATAATGTTTTGATAACTGGCCTGTTTTAAACATACAGTGATTCACTGGTTAAGTAAATAATATAGTTATTTAGCAAAACATCAATTTATAACAGAGTGCCTAAAACAACCTTTCTGGTCTCCTACAGAAAAACAGTATTGAAGGTCTCATATAGAGAAGAAAAACATCCAAAAAAAACACAAAGAAAAGTATTATATTCACTGCGCAGAAATAATTTCTTATTAAGAAGAAATCAATCTTACTACTTATGAAGCATCCAGATCAATTGCCTTGATTTTGAAACACTGTAAGAGCTTAAATCTAACTTTAAAATTCAAAACACTTGTTTTTTCTTATTTAGGAACTTTGGAATATACATCGTGACCAAATGACTGTATTCTCCACCAAACATCTTATTTCAGACGCTTCCTGATATATTTAACTTCACACCTCTACCAAGCTTCATTTATAACTCCAGCTCTTCTAAAAATACGTGCACCAAAGCTTTCAAAGACTTCCTATACTTTCACTAGCAGTGAAAATCCTTCAGGGCTGTTATGTTTAAAATCTGTAACAAGTGACTTTGAATCATACGCTTGTTTCTCCTGCTTGACACTACGTTGCTCCATTTCCTATCTGACATGGCATCCCTCAGAGGCTCCACCAGAAAAAAAAAATTATAAAATATATAACAAAAACCCCATTTCACGTCCATTTGTTTCTTTTTCAGTTAACACCCAGTAGTTCCTCCCAGTTCTCCCTTATCACTCCTGACATGCAAGCAGGAAAAAAAAAGGGCAGCCATAGATTGGCTTGTGCTTATGAATTTTATCAGGGCTTTAAATATCAAACAGGTGAGCTGCTTTACCTGCGCTGCATCACGTGAATGCACAATAGGGCAACAAAACCAACACCTGTCCTCCCTGCAAACCATTTACTGCTGACAATTCCCATCCCTCTTTGTCCTTGGACTTGGCTATCAGTTCCAGAGCCAGGGAGCTTCCAGGGTGTAGCTTGCCGTCGCCTTGGAGCCCTGCAGCTGCAAGCATTCACCATTCAGCTTGTTTATGTTTTCCCTTGGCTGGTTCCTCTTTAAATCCTCCGGGAGGACCCTGAGCCGGGCTAAAGCAGCGACACCGAGCCCCGGCCACGCACGCCACATCCATCTGGCCATGCGGAGCTGCAGATGCGCGATCCCCGAGCACGGGGAAGTAAACACGAGGAGCGGCAGGGCCGGCAGAGCCGGGAGCTGTGTGACAGCCCTGTCACAGCGCGGGGATGGCAGCGCTTCCCGGTTTATCCAGCCCTGCCCGCGCACAGCCGGAGGCCGGGCCGAGGGACGGCACCGGCGGCGGGGACCGGGCCGAGGGACGGCACCGGGGACCGGGCCCTGCCGGGGCCGCGGTAAAGGAGGAGAGATAGATAGGTAAATAAATAGATAAGATAGACAAATAAATAAATAAATAAACGACGGGGTGGAGCGGGGAAGGAGCACCCGAACGGCGCAAGTGTCTCCGCGCGGGGTCCGTCATGGAGGTGCCGCCTCACCGCCCGCTACCGGGGGGCAGCGCGGGGCCCCCACACCCCTCCCCGCCGACCTCCACCCAACCCTCCCCCGCCGCCTCACCCCTCCGCAGGGCCTCGTCGTAGCCGAGGAAGCCGATGCGGGACTCCTTGGCGCCCATGGCTGCCTGCTCAGTCCATGGCCGCGGCGGCGCCCGGCGGAGCCGCTACCGACGGGGGAGGGGGGGCGGGGCCGCCCGGGAGGGGCGGGGGGAGGAGCGGCGGCCGCGCGCCCGCCCCGCCGCCGCAGCCTCCATCGCCGCCCGGCGTCACGTGGGGCGCGCGCGCCGCGTCACGTGCGGCGCGAGGAGGCCGGGGCGGGGCTCTGATTGGCTGACGCCGACTCCCGCTCTTCCCTCCTCTCACCCCCCCTCCCTCCCCGTCCGGCGGCGCCGCGCGTCCCCTCAGGGGCGGCTGAGGGGCAGCGGCAGTCGGCGCTCCTCGGCTCCGGGTTCGCTCCTCGGCTCCGGGTTCGCTCCTCGGCTCCGGGCTCGCTCCTCGGCCGTAGAGGAAGGATTTTGCTCTGCCCCGGCACAGGCGCGTCGCTTGCGAAAGATGTCAGTGCTTCCTGTAAGCGTGCACCGGAGTGAGGAGAAAGGCTGCGGTGCCGCGGGGCTCCCGGCGGAACAGCCTCAGGCTCGCTCCTGTGGGAGGGTGGGAGTCGCAGCATCCTCAAAGTGCGTAGGGAATAACCCCTCAATCTCCTCGTTCCTCACAGGGGATCAGCCCCCCAAAACCTCACAGGGATAAGCCCCTCAATGCCCTCAAACCACACAGGGAACAGCCCCTGAATCCCCTCGATCCCCACACGGATCAGCCCTCAGCCCCCTCGATCTTCACAGGGATCATCCCCTCGATCTTCACAGGGATCAGCCCTCAGCCCCCTCAAACCACACAGGGAACAGCCTCTCAATCCCCTCCATCCTCACAGGGAGCAGCCCTTCAGCTTCCCAAAACCTCACAGGATCATCCCCTCAATGCCCTCAAACTGCATAGGGAATCAGCTCCTCAACCCCCAAAAAACTCGTAGGGGATCAGCCCCTCAAACCTCTCAGGCAGAGCAGCCCCTCAGCCCCCTCAAACCTCTCAGGCCACGGTGGTTCTCCTCAAAAAGTACTCTAAGTCACAGGGCTGCAGGCATGGGCTGACAGTAGGAGGTTCCTGTTCCATTAAAATGTCTTTTCACTGTCTGAAACAGAAACACGGGCTGAATTGTAAAAGGATCAAAACCACCTCTGCCCTTTGCTGTTCTCCAGCATGTTTGCTTTTAGTATTCAGCCCAGGACTGACACAGAATGGGAGGATTTCCAAAATGGCTTTGTTACAACATTAAGCCTGGTAACCTACCCTGGGTCACTCCCAAGCAGAAAATAAGGAGTTTGAAAGAAAACACTGATTTCTAAGGGCAGCTTGTTCCAAGAATTGTTCCTGCGCTGAAACAAAGCCTGTGAAAACATCAGTTGCAAGTCATTCCCTAAGTTACTGTTTCCACACAGAATGATCTTGCCACATCGGAGCCGCAGAAAGGTCAAGCCAGAGTTGCTGTCTCACTGATGTAAGTTCATGCGTAGGTATTTTTACAGCAAACATTCCAAACAAATTTCATATCTGATATGCAAAGCCAGGAATGCTGCTTACAGAGACACGGGCTCCAAGACCAAATTTCTCCTCCTGTAACCCAAGAGCAAACACACTACAAATGAAATAAGCTCCATAAAGCTTCCTTTTATCTTTGCTGAACTGTTTTTTATCTTAGATTTGTAGCATATAAAAAAAAAAGTATCATTTTCAAGAATAAAATCTGCCACAAAGACACCTTTTACCTCTCTTATGTGGATGAGGGGGAGACTTAAGTGATTTTTAAAAATATAAATTAAATTGGTGGAAATATACTTCACTCCTCAGCCACTGGTTATGTACTTATCATTTAAAGAGTAAAGGTAAATGTAATGTCAGGGTAGCTAAGAATAACAAGATATAAGCACCCTGGATATATATATATATATATACTCTTATTCCTGCCCTACCTTTACATATCTCTTCTTAACATAGTTCCTTCACCAAGCAGCTTTCAGTTTAGATATAAAATAAACTTTAAAACATTTGAGAATGAATTCAACAAACATGGCAACGTGTCAATGAAAAGCCTAAGCTGGCAATACAAGAAACAGCTGGAGAAATATGGTTTATCTTGTGATTAAGTGAAATATTCCATGGCATCCCTAAAGCCATGCTCTGTTTGTGATGGATCCCTTTTTCTTAAAGCATTAACTCTCACCCGAGGAGATGGGGTTTAATTCCTGACTTGTCTGTCGTGTTCCTGTGTGACCTTACATCCAGGAATAATATTTTAATGTTTTGGTTTCTGCTCTGAATTACAAAGATAATGACCAAACCCCATTTTGCCTGGAACGAGCAGCACTGGGACACAGCCAGCCCCAAACTGGCAGAGCAGTTAGAGAAAGCAATTAGAGCCGGAAGCAGCTTCAGTGGTGGGGTAAGGCAGCTCCACACCAATTCCTGCTGGTTTTCAGGCCAGTTTCTCCATCACTGTTTATCCTCAGGCTCTTACCAGAGAGCAACAGCCAACCCCTGAGTACCAAGGCTCACAGAGACCTGACACAACACTGCCAGGCCTGTTTTGTCTACACCCAGCAGTGAGGGACCCTGCCAGGACAACTCTGACCCGGTGCCTCTGCAGCCACCACAGTTTGAAAAATTATTCCATTTTTATCTGTGATGTCAAGACAGAACTTCTGCTTACAGTTCACACAAACCCCGCTCTTAGGTAGTAGAGATTATTAGGCAGTATAGGGGGTTTAATGAGAGCTAAATCATGAAAAAAAATTAATGACTGAAATCATAATTACAAATCAGCCACCAGCTTATAGTCACAAACAGCTGACTGGGTATATGGTGCAAATGAGGAAGCAGAACCCTCTAGCAAGGAGTTCCTTCCACTGTGGGAAGGAAAAGGGATTGGAGTGATGGTTCTTAATAATGGCTAACATTTCCTATTAACCAAAAAACCCAGACCTCTTTCCAAAGAAAATGTATATCACTTAAGAAACGCCCAACTAAAGTGGCATCCCTCATGTCTCAGAGGTACAGGCTGTGTCCAAGAACCAGCTGAATTTTGTTTGAAGAGCACTTCAAAATCATTTACTGGATCCATTGTACACACGGTGGCCTGCACCAAATTTAATCACAAAGATACTCTGGATTGGAAAGCCAGGCTGGAGGCTCCCGATGGCAGTGCCTTTGTTCAGATTAAATTAAGCATGTTCTCAAAGGCACTGAAGCAAGAATCCAGAGATAAGGCTGTGTGTGCTAACCCTGGATTAGATCTGGCAGTAAGTTTTTACTGAAGCCTTATTGGGGAGCACAAGATTAGATGTTACTGCTATTTAAATGCTGTGTCAAAGGTAAATCAAATTAAGATACAGTGAATTTAAACTTACATTAGATGAATTGAGCTCCTGTCTTGTCACGGAGAAGTGCTACGTATGCAAATCGAACTGGGCACGTGTCCTTTGGATTGCTGGAATTTATTTAATTATTCGCTAATCAAAAACTAATTCACAAGCACTTAGCAAATACCTTTAAGTGTCTCTGCATCACTGTCAAGGATCTGAGGCAAAGCAGGTATTTACTGCTGCACAGGAGCAGCAGGAGCCTGGCAGCACAGCGGCTGTCAGCTCTGCCAGGGCTGCTGCAGTCCAAGGCTGCAGGGAAAAATCCACAGCCTCCGGCTCCTGCTCAGCCCACAGCAGGCAGCTGCAAGGAGAGGGGGTTTGGAGCCGCACTGGAAAGGCCTGAGCTCAAAAGGGACAAGCCAAACAACAGAGGAACTGCTGCAGCAACTCAAAAACACTTCTGAGAAGAGCACTGTAGGCCTTAGGATTTCCTGATTCATGTTCACTAAAACAAATGCAACTTTGTTGTCAGCCTCTAAATCGGCGCCTCTTTCCCCAGTACCCGTCTCCCCACCCTGGGATATTGTTACGTTTTAAAGGACTCTTCTTAGCACTGGAAAAACGCAGGACAACTTTTACCCCTTCTTGCTTCAGACAGCCCTGACAGGAGCGTGGCAGAGCACATCTCGAATATTTGAGAAGAGCAGAAAGTGGGGGAGAGAACAAGATGAAATAAGAAGATTCAATCAGGTCTGCAGTGGTCAGAGCTAAATTGTTTCATATCTAATTACAGTGAACTGGTGAATGAGAAAAATACCCCGAATCATTATCTGCCAGTCTGATTCTGATGTTATCAGAGAGAGAGGACATACAGAAGGCTTCCTCAAAGAACAACAGAACAATATTCAAATTGAAACTTCTATCACATCCCACATTTTCTAGGAAACAAGTGGCTTAGAGTGGTAGCAGAGGGTGATAGATTTATATGAACTCTGGGGCAAGTAAAAGGAGCAGAGTCTTACCAGGTCCCTCTATTGTTGTCATGTAAGCCGTACTCCCACACTATTACCAGTATGAACTTTGTAGTGCAATACTGCAGGGGAAAATGAAAAATTTAATTTAAAAAAAAATTAAAATGAAATTAAAGTCTCTTGTTGAAGAGACTTGTTAATGAAAGTAGTGCTCACCAGGGCTGCAGTGTGGTGTAGCCAAGGGGACTCTCGGGGTGAGATGATTGGGGCTTTTTCCCTCATTTCCAGTTTGAGGGTGCTTCTCTTTTCACACCTGCCCTAGAGATCCCCTCTTCCCAGTACTCTCATGACTTTTTGGACAGCTGCCCATCTCCACCCCTGCCCCGACAGCCAGGCCCTTGCCCTGGCATCATCCCCTGCTCCTTCCCGGCAGCAGTGGACACCTCATCCCCTCCTTTTTCCTGGTGAGTTCCAAGCGGGGCGGGGACACGGGAGAGAACAGCGTGTCCCTCTGTCCCAGAGGGCTGAGCTCTGGTGACAGTTCAGTGCGGGGGTGACAGCCGCTGCTGCGCAGGCAAGAGTGACAGCCCTGCTCTACACACCCACGCGTGCCAAACGCCAGACCTGTACATCAGGTTGTGGCAGATACGGGAACGGGGTTTGGAAAAGGCAGCAAGGGAAGTGGGAGCATCCCTCAGACCTCATTTGAGCTGTGGGCTACCTCTGTTTAATTCTGCCACCTCTTTATGAAAGAATTAATTAATGTTTCTGCTGATCCACTTACCCCTGGATGTTTGTGTTCAGGGAGCCCGTGACAGGTTTAAAGCTGCTCAGAAGTGCTGCTCACATTACTGCTCAATCCATAATTTCAGCTCCTGTTATTAATAGCGGGATCTCCACAACCCAGGAAAGTGAGGCACGTCACACGCATTCACAGCTATTTTAAGGTTCGTGGGTAAGTGGTCCCCCACTTTTCCTGCAGTTGCCTTTGAAAGACAGAGAAGAAAACACCATAAGGCACCCTCCACTCTTGATATTCTCCTAAGCAAGGCTTCCCTGTGCGTGGAAGGGTGGCATGATCACACTTGAGGCCCACAAAGAACAGTGACAAACTCCTCTTTCCTGGCAGACTTTGCTGATGCTCCTCCAACCCAGAGTAACAAGGTGCCACAGCTAATGACAGTCACGAGGTAAGGGTAAATTTATAAGAATATCACATCCTTCCCGATTTTCTATCAACCTGTTTGATTATGCCTTATACAGGGAAAGTGTGACAGAATTAATCAGCCTGCTGGAGTGCACACTAAGGGAACAGATGAGCTTTGGCAAGGCTGTTGTTAGCACTGAAAAACTGTGACAAAAAAAGAGGCAGACTGCAATCCAGACACGTGTCATTCAGAAAATGAGACATGCTATGATTTATCAACGTACCAACAATTGATGGGAATAGAGATCTCCCGTTTCAAAGTGTTGTCTCTGTGTAGATTAAGAGTAGTATCTGTCATCAGGAAACAATGGGAGAAGAAATGTATTTGATAAAAGCAATTCTGTGCTTTCTTGTAGACAGAAACCACTGTGGTGTTGGAATGGAGGTAAGGGATTTCTCTGCAGTTCCATCCAGGGCAGTAAAAAACACCAGTGTTGTGACAAGAGGAAGTGCAAGTAATTAGTACCAGAAGATCAAATGAAAGGAGTGGCTTTGCAAGAAGTGACTAATGTTGACTCTGCTCTGGGAAGGCCCAGATTGCGCTGTGGAAAGAGGAGCTTGAGTGGCCCGCAGAGCACGGCACACAGCGGGCAGGGACGCGCCACGGTGGCACCACAGGACACCTCTCCCCTGCAAAGAAAGGGCTGCTTTCTGCTCAGCTCAAAGGCTGCTGCTCACAGCGTCCCCAGCACTGCAGCACTTTGAGTGCTGTGTACAGAGAAAGCAACACCAAAGCATCAAACACACACCAACTTGGGGAACATTTTGCCAGCAGCTGATACAGTGGGAAGCGCATCTCAAAACAGCAGGGCAGCAGAGCAAAACAAAAGCCACAGAGCCAGAGCTGTTGTGTCATTTGGCACATCCTGGCACTTCCCTCAATTCTGCTTTAGAACTTGCAAGAGAAGGCCAAAGCTTCTTATTTGCTAATTAAGGTTTTACACGATTCAAACATTGAACAAAGGACATCCCCAAACAGAGAAACCTGCCAGCCTTCATGGCCCTGCCAACAGGCTGATGTCTCAGTTCAGTGCTCTCCCAACACAGAGTGAAAGAGCTCTGGACAATGGCATATCCAAATGTGCACACACACACACATTTTTATGCTAGTATGTACACATTACCTCCGATCAGGTTCTAAAAGTTCCACCTCCCTGTTTTTGTTAAGGACTCCAGACACCCTACAGACAGGGTGAAACAGGCATTAAAACAGCAGACCTCTATTTTATGGTGTCAAATGGCTAATAAGAGTAATTAAGGATGTTAAAGTCCTTTATCAAGAGGTTTTATCTAAGATGGCATCATGCCTGTAATCAGAGTCAATGAAAAACTCTTTGTTCAAGCCAAGAAGGCAACTAAAACAGTCTGATGAGTTGCCATTTGCTCAAGCCACCCCACCCCCTGAATCCAGCAGCGAGCCACTGCAGGACACTGACAACCAGGTTGTTCTCCTGTCATTTCAGCTGAACACTCCAATGTGCTCCAGAGGACTCCCAAACCAAACATGACAGATCACTGGTCGTGTAGCTCTGACAACATTTTGCCTTGCCACTCTTGTGGATTGATTGTGCACGTGCAGCAAGGTAAACCATTAGGGGTTAATCAGAATTTTGCCTACCATATTAAGTATTTGCATGTATATTTATTTTATAAAATGTATGGTTAATTGATCCATAAAAGCCTTTGGCACTCACTCAGCTTCTGGGTAAAAGTCCAGCTACTCCTAGAAGAGCTTTAGACCCAGCAGTTGTAATAAAATTTAGGCCTGGAGTATGGAGTAGACTCTTGAGCAGATTCTTAGCAATAGAAGACAAGTTCAGGGTAGATGAAGGTTGCAAAATTGTCACAGTTTGAAAAAGAAAATTGGTATATTCAAGGAAGGAGCAATTTGAAGTTCTTATAAAGCACTTGGACACCACAATGATGGGCAAGAGTTGCTTCACTCATTTTGCCTTCTCTTATCACTTCCCAGCTGTTTCTTCCACTTTCAGGTAGTTTCAATTTATCCTTCTATTTTTACCCACACAGTTCACTAACAGCCTTTGAGTTGAGATTCTTCTGGCTTTAGTGATGAGGTGCCAGCTGTGCATCCCTGCAAGCTGGTGCATGTATGACCTTGAAAATTTCTGGGAAGCCAATCAGGAGGTGCTTTCAAACAGTTTCCTATCTCCCAGAGAGCATCTCTCTGTTTTTAGCTTTAGCTATATATCACATTTTAGCATCCAGAGCATAGTGCAGACATTCCCCAGCTAATGCCAGCCCAAACCCCTCCCAGCCTGTACCCTGTTATTGCCTAAGTAACAGCTCCTCCATTCCACTGAAGCCAGCCCAGGGAGTTCTTTCTGCTTCCTTCTCTGCAGGAATATTAAACCAGAATGAGAATGAAGAGAGCTGTTAATTTTATGTCGCGGCGAGGAAACTGAAGGTCTTCAGATCACACTTTCTCCTCAGTCTTTTAATTGCAAAATTATACTTCAAGATTTGACACAAGTTTCTCACCTCCCTGTTTTCAAGCTACTAGCAAGCAAAACCGGACAAAAATACTTCTTTTTTTTTCTTACACTGCAGAGCCTATTAATTTCAGATAGGAGAAATATTGCTAATTAGTACTGTATTCTAACAGAACTTGTGATTTTACAGAGAGCTATGTCAAGCTAAACCAGATTAAGGGTCAGAATGTGCCAATCTTTTCATTGTTGTCACTTTGTGATTTCTGTTCCCCCTCAACATGTGCCCTCCCAGGTTCTTGGAGCCCTTGGCTAGGACTACTCAGCTGTTCCACAGTTATTCCTCACACCAGATCCAGCAACAAGACATTCACAACACACTCTTCTCACATTTTTTCTAAGCATTAGGTACAATAGCAGAAATAGAAATTGGTGATTTAGAAGCAAGAGACATGGGAATCTGGGTGGAAACAGATGACTAACAATTTTTGCTAAATAAAAACATGAAAAGGGGTAAAAAAAGATTCCTGAGCAGACATAATACCTTTCTTTTTCTGGATAAGCACTAATCTAGGCCCTCGAACACTCCCACTTCTAGATATGATGCTTAGTAACATGCTTCTAATTTCAAATTAGATTTTAATGAAAATAATGGGAATACTCCTTAAATAAGTTAGAATGAGGCTTCCTGTGGTCCTCCTCCAGGTCCCACACTTTTTACCTTTGCCTTGAGACTAACTGCACAATGCTTGACCAGCAGTGTGTCATGACCCTTCCCTGTCATCCCTACAACCATCCACAGTGTCTTTCCTTTTGACTAAACTTCACCTTCCAAGATGGAAATTCATGCTCTGCCTCAGGATAACACCCTGCACAACGGGATCTGAGCATCTAGAGACCCCACAGGGAGTTACATAAGCAATAAATCGTCAAACCCCATTTTTTGTGCAGATTAATGTTCTCTAAGTAACTCCTGCCATAAACTATAAACAGCAGAATATGCACTTCTTCACATTCCAGCATGTTGTGGGAGATCATAAAGGCACTTAATATATTATTTAAGCCATTTAAGCAGGATAGCACAACTGCTGTAATTAGCAGCAGTTCTCCAAATCCCCATATGCCAGACAAAGGCTCACGTTCAGCATTTCCAGGCTGGTAGGAGGGAATCAGATCATCAGAGAAATGAAACCCATGCTCTGCTTTTTTTTCCTCCTGCCAATCTCAGCAGAGCCTACTTTTCACTACAGCTACTCCCCTGCACCACCATACAAGAGACCCAAAGCGCAACATAAAGAAGACTGCCCTTTTTGGGGCTTATTTTAAGAATAACAGGCTACTCAAAGCTTTAAGAAAGAGAAATGAAGCCACTTCTCTTGACAGCTACATTCTGCAGGCTGGAGGGGAACTTCCCTGCTTTTTCCTTTGAATAAAGCCAAAATACAACGCAAACCAAAACTTCCTCTAAAAATCCACGAACTGAAGTCAGTGCTAAGTGGGAATTTAGCAGCACTCCAAGCAGCATCCACCCTTTGTGCACCCAGGGTCAGGCACAGGGCAGTGTGATGGGAGGCACAGGCATGAGAGGAGAGAGGCAGGATGAGCACACAAAGGGCAGCACCAACAGGGAAATGTGTGCCAGGTTCATAATTCTCCAGGCTTCTCTGATTCACTGGGGAGAGGAAGTGACCAAGGCTGGTATCACCTAGTGAGTTCATATTTCATCATCCAAAAGAAGTCATATTATTTTCAATACAAAGAGATACCCAACTTGTTACAGATTTGATTTTATAAGTAGCACCTAAGGGATGGGCTCATGAATATCTCATTAATAATGCCTATTTTAATTTGCATAAACCCCTAAAAACTTTCAAAGCACAATAAAAATAAAAGCCTTTAACTATTTTGTTTCTCACAGGCTGCATGAAGTTGAAGAAGTGTGGAGGAAGCTGATAATGCTCTTTCAGTTCCTGAGGACTTCAAGCAGCTATAAAAGTTATAGGACATTAGCAAACACCAACAATCAGCTCACAAACAGCTGAGAAGTTGAAGACAAACATCTACAGAAACGTTGAAGCATAAAATAGTGTAGGAACACCAGCACCAGAGGTTGGTCACTGGTGCCTTTGGGCACTCTGGAAGGTTTGGCTGCCCGTGTCTCCCAGTCTGGGAGCACTTGGAACACACTTGATTTTGCTAGAGGTGGATAAAAGAAATGCAGAAGTGTTTATGTTTTCCCCACACCACTGGTCACTAATCACACTTGTGTTTAGACCACATTAATTGCAAACAAGTGGTTAAATGAGCTACTCCTGACAGGTACCAGAAAGGAGCTCCTCTGGCAGTTCAGATGCCTCTAATGGTGCCACACAGAAACAATAATTGGCCCAAATTCTCTTTCAGATCCCTTCCCCTGACACAAGATTTGTTAACTGGAGCCAATAGTCACCCAGCTGCAGAGAAAAGATCATCTTCATCATCCTTAAGCACCAAGAAAGGAACTTCCAGATGGAATTAGCAAAGCCTCCACCCAGCAGTCCAAGCAGTTGCTGAATATCATTAATAATTCCATCAAATGGAGCATTCACCACTCTCCTGGTAAGAACGGGTTGCTGGAAAACATTCCTCATTACAATTCCTATTTGGCATTGCACTGCAATACATCTGGCAGCAGTGTTTGGGGTTGATGTTTAACTAAACCACACGTACAGGCAGCTGATTTAAGTACAATGCAGAATACCTGTACATTTGTCTGTGTTTATCAGCTCTCCTTCCTGTGACCTATCAGTACATAAATACCATATCAGATGCCTGCATATATTATATACACCAGATTCATCACATTGCACATGGTAATCGTGGTAAATCTGCCCAAAGCAGCAAATAACAACCAGCAGCCGACACAGAACACCTTCACAACTGCTTCCTTTTTGGCTCCATGCCTACTCTGCACTGCAAGAGCTGCTGCACCAGAGGAGTTGGTTAATGTTTGCACTTGCACAGCTCCTGGAAGATGAAGGCACTCAAATAGAGAAATTAATATTCACAGGAGAGCTGTCAGGGGAAAAGGAAGAGTTTTCCCTAAGGTGCACTGTTTCAGTACAGTGTGTTTGACTGGCACTTGGGCTCCTCTCCTTCACAGGGAGAAACGGGAGAGGCATAATCTGTTTGTACTCTGATTTTCCCCATCCAATCAGAACATTCTTTCAAAGCATTTCTGTTGTAGGCAGGCAGGATAATCTGATAGATTTCCAGAGATGTGGCCTGTGTTGTGCCACCTTCCAGCAGGAGAGGCTTCCCAGGAGACAGCAGTGTTGTCTCCCAGAAGAGGGGGAAGGACACAGCCACCGGCTTCTCTCATGCCTGATCTCACAGGAGTGAACCACGTTGATGGGCAGCTTCTAAATACAGCAAGATCCTCAGATGAAGGCTGGCCAAAGAAGTCCATCTGTGCCTCCCACTTGCATATCCCTGGCTCTGGCTGAGCTCTGAGTGCAGCCAACACTGAAAGGGAGAACAAAGCCTTGGATTTGCAAGGGGAACTCAAGGCCCTCTCAATCCTCTGCAGAGTGGTGTGCACACATAAGCCAGGAGAGCCATTCCATGCTGCAGTCTCATGCCATGTGGAAGCTATAATCTCACAAGAACACAGATATGGCCATGCAAATATGGGTTATACCTCTGCTAACATCCAGCTCACGTCCTGGAGCTCCTAAATGGCTTTAATCTGGCTGCTAATGCAGGTGAAAGCTTGTGCTGGGGAAGCTTCATTTCTCCTGGCTCTGATCAGCCAGGAACATGCTACCCTTTGGCACCCTGACTGGAGAGGTGAGGACATAAACTGGATACTCCTTGGTTTCAGTCTTTGCAGGCGAGGAGGAGAGGAGCTGCCTGTCACACTGGGGACAGTGACCTGACCTGCAGACAGCAGGCACAATGAGAGGGTGGTTGGGAACAGGCATTGAGAAACCAGCTGCATTTTCAACACCCCCTTCAACCAAACCACTTCTATCAGAGTCCTCACAACAACAGGCTGAGGCAGCACAGCTACACTCACAGCTATCACCTCTGACAGCTTATCTTGTGTAAAGTAACACCTAACACAAAAATCCTAGAGTGGGTTAAACAATTGCAACGTACCTCAGATGCTCCAAGCAAACTTCACTGCAAAGTTAGCAAGAAATCACCTTTGCATCTGCTCAGCACCTGCCTGTGAAAGGCTCCTGCATCCAGAGCTGACAGCAAAATTCAGACAAGGGGCAGGAAGAAAGCAGACACAGAAAGGAAAATGCCACAGACGTCTCAAGGGAGAGGGCTTGTCTTAATGGATTTTTGTCATTATTGACTTCAGCCATGGGTAAAAGCCAAACTTCCCTAAGACAGCCTGAGAACAAGAACCTGCCTCTGTTTCAAGACCCACCTTCCCAAGGTGATACCCACTCTGGGCATTTGGCTCAGCAGGAGCTCAGCACCACCAGCTGCACAAGGAATTCCTGACCAAGATCATCCCAACTTCTGCCAAGAGCAGCGCCGGGCCCTCGGCACAGCCGGGCCCAGAGCCCTCAGAGAGAGGGGCCTTTGTGCAGCCCTGGGCATGACTGCGGGTGCCAGAAGCGACCTGGCACAGGAGCACAGCTGAGTCACAGCTGCAGCAATTGCACCAATTGTCCCAGGGACACAACAATGGCACTTGTCTGACTGGTCAGGCCATGACGGCAGCACAGGGCAGTTCTCTTTGTGAAAGCACTTCGCCTGGAAGTAAATTTCCAAAACAAAATCCCTTTAACTCCAAGCCTCTCCAGGCTTCTCCCTGGCAGGGGCAGTTTACTGAGAGATGCCATGCAGGAGAAAGAAATCCCACTGCTGTTGGCTTTCACCATCACCTGTGAAGGAGATAACCCTGAATTCCCATTTCACTGGGCTGGAATTGAGGTCTCAGCTCCAGCCAGCTCCCTAAGAGCACCCAAGGTGCAGCCCAAGGTCCTCATTCCCCATCAGAATAAAAGGTTTTTTCCCAATCAGAATAAAAGTTTATTTTTGTGCAAAGGGTCTGTCAGTGGTTACACTCCCAAGCCAGACCTGGGAGCAGAATGAGGAGGAGGATGAAGTTTGTACTCACATGCACAATCTACATCTTGCCTTCTGCTTTTTGGGGGTAATTTGTCTCCCTCTTCTCAGGATGGACACAAAGCAACTGCACAATGTGTAAAAGCACATCAAGAACCAGCAAATGGATGAGAAAATGGAAAATGTATCCCCAAAAGGTGTTCCTGCTGTACTGATTTAAGGGGATGACCATACCCTGCAGCATCTGTGACTTGATCCATGGCAAAGAAAAAGCCTGTTACTGAGAAATCTGTTTATCAGCAATCCTTTCTCTGCTGCTCTGGGTGGCTGAGTACTGTTTACAATCTTTAGAGCTTTTTGCTCATCCCATCTTCCAGTCATGCTTTACAGATCTGATCTGATCCATAGCTTTACCTGATTCTACTGGAATTAAACTTCGAATCAGGCCACGAGATCAGGTGCAGCCTGGGTTTGCCAGCAGTGATCTCTGTGCCTGAGCATCACCTGTACGAGGGAAGGGAAGTACATCAAGTTCCCTGAGAACACAAACTCCAAAGGGTTAGCTCAGAACCAACCATAAACATATCTCCTGAGCAAAGGCTGGGTGCACCAGGAAGTTCAAAGGTCCACAAGAAACATGGACTTTAGGGAGTTCATTAAAAAATAATTAGAATCAGATACACACACACACACAAAAAAAAGTGTCAACTAAGAAATTGTTTTGAGGAGACCAGAAAACAGGGACTACTTTGTTGGGTTACTGGGACATTTGGCTGCTTCACATTTAGAAGGGAGCTGTGGTCATTTGATAGCTGGCAGTGATAAGGCCACAAAAGAGTGTGAGGCCACAGGTAAACAGCTCTCTCCTCCAGCTAGAGGGAAAGGGGAAGCCAGCCAGCTTTTGCTTTTAGTTCCTGAGGAAACAAAACCATTTATTTCTTTTTAAGGCTCCGAGAAGATATTCCACCCAGGAGGAAACCAAACCTACTGTAAAGAAAATTCCTGTAAAGAAAATCTGAATTCCTGCTGGTGTCAGATTAGAGGTAAGGCATTAAAAGAGCAACTGGTGGCCCGGGGAGGCAGGTGGTGACAGATGCTCTGCTCCCTGAAACTTGGGAGGGCTGCAGAGAGGAAATTCAGCTCCATTTCCAGCACAGCCCTTCCTGCAGGCCTGGGACACGACCTCAGCTGAGGATAAGCCCCACTGCCCTCTCAAACAAGTATTAAAAAGCAAAAAATCCCCCCAAACAGCCTCCCATCCTTTTGCTCCCCTAAAAAGCCACCAACAAACCCCACAGCTCCACACCTTCCCGCAGAAGGAGGGAATAAGGGCCAGGCCAGGTGGGGCTGTGGGGATGCCAGGGATGCTGAGGAGCATCGGGAGCAGTGACAAACCCCGCCGTTATGTAAGGGTGACAAATGCCTTTTGTTATGCAAGACAAGTGGGAGAAAAATCAGCATTTTGCGACTCCCTGCTCGAGCACAAACAACAGGCTACGGTTCCGGGGGCACCGGCACGCTCCGAGCAGCAGAAATAGATGCCTTGGAAACGCCTCCTGATTTGGATGAGTCAACAGAAAAATACAGAATCGATATTTAATTTTAATTAAATCGATATTTAATTTTAATTTTAAGGGATTGAGGTTGTCAGCACAGTCATTTGATAATTTTGGGGGCTTTGTTAAGGAGAGAGGCCAGTGGGCAGCCATCCACCAGCTTTGCTCATCAGCCATCTAAAATGAGGGATCTACATCTCCCTTGCTCAGCATTTGGGGTTCTAGGCTTTTTTTTAATTAAAAATTTAAATTGGTATTAAAATAATTGTATACTAAAATGAATAAACCAAAAAAGCCACACACATCTGAATTTAAGCACTGGTCCTAGCTCTGTTTTTACACTCGGTGAAAATCCCAGCTCCAAGTCTCAGCTTTGAGCTAGAACAGAGAATCCTCTGCCCTCTCCTGGCTCCTGTAGGTGGCTGAAAGCTGCAGGAATCAGCCTCACGTCTCGCTCTGGGGAAGAAATCAGCCTCCTGGGCTCTCCGAGACCCTGCAAGCGTTTGGGTTAAAAAACTCAAAATGCAAGCAGCGTCACCTCTGGCATCAGGAAGGTTCTTTATCCCCAGGGATTTTCCCAAGGATGCCCTGCTCAGCGCAGGGACCAGCGCCACCCCGCCGTGCTCCCGGTGCCACACGGCGACAGTGACATCCAGTGGCAGCGCACACCCCTCCGATCCCCCCGCGGAGCCCGGAACGAGAAATCCCTGTGCCGATGCCCTGCTGCCACCCCACGGGGGCAGGTTAAGCAAAAGCTATTGCCCTATGAGTCGGTTTGCGGTGCTCCTTGACATTAACACCTCTAAATGTGCCTTTATGTTCTTTTTTTTCCGTTTAAGCAATTCTGCTGTCCTTCACGAAACCCAGCTTGGTTCCAGAGCTCACAGGAAAGACTCTGAAGCAGCTTTAAACCGCTTGTACCTTCAGGAACAGCCGGGTCAAAGCGACTGTCACCTCCAACACCTGCAAGGTCACCACCCAGCAGGGACAGGTGAGGCACTGTCACACTGCCACCGAGCAGGGTGGACATTTTCCTCTTCAGGGACAGCCACTGTCACCAAGCAGGGTGAACATTCTCCTGCTCACACAGAGCCTTTCCACCTGGAATTTTTACAGAAGGCTGAGCAGGTGCAGATGTGATCAGTGCTGGAGGAGCTGGGCAGGCTGAGCTGCTGTCCCAGACATGGGAGCAGGGAAAGCAGCAGCTGGAGAAGCTGCTCCAGCCGGGGAGGGAGTGAGGAACGAGCCAGCGCTTTGTTGTCAGCTGCTGGTAGTTAGGGCGTCCCTTCCTTGCAATCTGGATGCTCCAAGGTAGTTGTGGTTTGCTCTGGGCCCACCCCAGCCCAGCCACAAGTTTGACTTCCCGAGCAAAAATGCAGCCCGACCTGTAGTAGAGGTGCTTGTGCCTCCAGTCCCAGCACTGGTTACTCCAGCACCTGCACACCCCAAAGGCAGAAAGACACAGGGACGGGAGGGGCAGCTGCTGCCAGCACAAACAGGTGCCACAGGCTGCCCGGGAAGGAGGCTTTGTCCCACATAAACCTATTTTCAAGCTGCTAAAACCCAGCCACATGTCCCGTGGGAGTTCTCAGGCACTCAGAACCAGCTCATTTCTCATATCTTTTCTCCCCAGTCTCTCTCTTTACCTCTGAAACGTCCAATCTGCTCTGTAACAGCTCAGAGGGAGCGCTTTAAATATAAATAGGTAAACCAAAAGTCAAAAGCCAAGAGCTGCCAGACAACGTGATCCGGGAGGCTGAGTAGGAGTCTCTCGGTGCCCTGCCGGCTCCAGGAGATCCTCCCCCGCCTGGCCCCTTCCCGCAGGGCTGGGGGAACAGCAGCCAGCCAATTCCTACTGAGAGAAAGCAGCAGGGACACAAAACGCGTGAGACGCCCCAAATCAGCGCAATTGAAATGCAAGGAGCATCCCTTGCGGTTGGGATTGCTCACTGCCCAGAGCCCGGGCACGGGCCAGCAAAGCAGCTCCTGCTGCTCCCCTCTGCTCCCAGGGACACGGGAGCTGTGGGATGCAGCCACCTACAGAAGCCACCCAGTCAAACCCCCCCAGGGGACACACTGGGCTCGCCAGCATCAGTTCTGCCCTCCAGTTACTTTAAGGGGTTTCTCAGGTCCCCAGACACCATCAGAGAGGTCAATGGAAGTTAATCAGTACAGCATCCTCACCTGAACAAAAGCAGAGAATCCAGACTGTCTCCATGGTTTCCCAGAACCACAAAGTCCTGCAATACTTGCAGTGTCATAGCAACAAGCTCCAGCCCAGCTAAATGAAAATTCTGTTATTTTAGGCCATGGGATCTTATTTATGATGATCCTGGAGATCCCCAAGAGTTGTGCATCAACACCAAGGCTGGATTAAGGCTCTGAAGTACCAGACCTACCTTCAGTACGTCATTCCTCTTCTATCACCCCAATCACAGAAGAGCAGTTTTTGGAAGAAGCAGCAGCTGCTCCTGTCCTTGCTGGGGCAGAAACTCCTTCCAGGGACTTGGCAGGGCTGGATCACCAACGGGCTTGATGATCCCAGGTTTTGTCCAACCTGAATAGTTCTGGGATTCTGAATGACTCTGGCTGGGCTTTAGGGTTGGCCACGTGATTCATAGTTCAATCCAGGCTTTAAGAAAACATTAGAAATGTCAATAATTTATCCCAGAAATCTTTTAATCTGACCAGCAAAACCCCCAAAGATCCTTCACTCCCACATGCTGGAATGGGACAGCTGGGGGGGGCTCAGTTACTGCCTTCACCTCCAAACCCAAGTGAGAAAAAACCCTCCTAGAACCCCTTTGGGGACCATTCTCAGAATCAGGACAACAGATTTCCTTTTTAAATGTGGGTCCCATCCCCAAACCTGGGCAGGGGCCTGGGATTCCTGGCTGTGCTGGCCCTGTCCTTGAGAGGCTGTTGTGTCTCACCCTCCCAGACACTTGTGTGGAGCAGACCTGGATCTTGAGGAATTTTCCCTGGATAACAGAATAATGCCTCCAGCTAAAGGTAAACCAAATGTAGGAGTGCCTGTGGATGCTTTAGGAAAATACTGTGCCCTCAAAGTGTCAGACTGATTTAAGAGCAAGATTAAAGGCTGCTCAGGACTTGGATTATCCCACAATTTTTCCAGTAGGACTTCAGGTGCCTTAGAAATGACAGGAAAGCTCTCAAGGAAAACTGAGCTGTGCCAGAAATAACCTGAGTTTCCTGAGTAGGTGATGTGGGCAAAGAGGAAAGATTTCACCTTCAGGGGTTCCTGCTCCAAGTAGGATCAGAAAATCTTTGGAATTAAACTAGAGAATGCAATGTTACAAGGATTGCCTTTCCTGCTGCTGCATTTTAATAGAGGCAGCTGGACTTGCTCTCCCCAAAAATCAGCAGAACAGCCTCATTCATACCTCAGTTTCCCTTCACCAGGGCAGAACTTTCAGGGTTGCTGCTGTTAATTCCTCCTTTACACCAGCAAACAGAATTGCTCTGGAGTCTACTGATGTTGGCTTTTTCTTGGCAGGCGGGATGCAGCACTCCCCAGCTGTCATTTCCCTGGGGAAGAATTGAGAAAGCTGCAGGAGCACACACAGACACGCAGGGATCTCCGTTTCCATGCTGGAATTCAGGCTGCAGGAGCAGAGCTGGCACTGCCACAGCCCCAGGGACTCTGGGGTCACCCCTGTGAGCCTGGCCCCTGGCCTGAGCTGGGCTTCAGAGCCAGGGGAGTGTTCCAGGGCATTCTGCCTTGAAAAACAGAACTCTCAGCCCTGTGAGGTGAGGGGAGGCCTCTGCACAGCTGGGGAGCTGCTGCAGGTCACACAAACCTGATGGTTTAAAAATAAAAAAAACCCAGAAATGCTGACTTTTAACCCACTCTGTGCTCAGGCAGCTACACGAGATGCTGTGGTGCTGCCAGCGCACACTTGCAGAGAGAATTTGTGTCCCCAAGATGTAGGGAAGGGTCTGGGAAGGATCCAGATCTCCCAAGTAGCACAGGCTCCCCCCTCCCACTGTCCACACTGCAGAGGTACCAACACAAGCCCCATCCACAGGGATTCACCCCCAAGGCAACGATTTCCCCTTCTCCTGGCAAGGACAGGCACTGTGGGAGGGAAGCTGTAACCAATTCACTGCAGATACTCCAGGCTGCGGGAACACTCTATTTATTAGGTCAATATTTCATTTGAGCAATACAGTTACAGAATATCACAATGCTGGTTACAAACATAGGATGGCTCCTGGGCACAAAGGGTGGCAGGGAGAAGCGGGTACGAAACCTTCGTCCTGACACAACAGGGAGGGGGAGCTGCAAGGTCTAGTAATGAGCAAGATATTTTATATAAATGAACGTGGCACTACAGGTGGAGATTCTGGTTTAGAGGTGGGTTTGTGTAAGTAGTTCAATTTATACAGTTATACAGTTCAAGCAACATCTTTTTCTTTTTTTTTTTTTAATGCTATTAAATTAAAATCCCCTGTAGTTCAATAAAGTATAAAAATAGTACTGAACCTGGTAATATTCAATAAAATGTAGAATTCATTCACATCATTAAGTAGTAAAGAAATTGTAAAGTTGTAGTTACCATGGCAACATTGCTTCCCAGAAAGGAATATACAGAAAAGAAAAGTTACACATATGGTACCTGCGACGAGTATTTAGCGATCCAACACTGAACTTGTGCACCACAAACCAAGTCTCTAAATATCTCTATATATTTATATAGTATATATCTTTTTTCATCTTAAAATTTACTTTTGAAAAGAAAAAAAAATGTGCACTTCAACAAACTCACTAAGGCCACTCATGCTATAGATACCGAGGATTGCAAGGAGTAGTGGAATACGAGACCCTAGAGCACACACTTTACACCACCCAGGGACACCTGTGTCACTGCCCAAAACGTTCCTGAGATTTAGGGACAAAAGCATTCCCAGTGCTGCCAATTCTTTGTAGGTATTGGAGTTTATTTCTACAGAAAGGAAATTTCCCCCACTTCTCCCCAAAGCCCTCCCGGGGCCCAGTGGCACAAAGGCCCCAGGCCAGGAGTGTCAAACACACCCACAATGCTGAGGCACATTGAACTGACACTGGCCAGGAGTTTTCTTATAAAAGGACTTCCAGATAAAGTCAGGTTGTGCACAGGCAGCAGCAGGAAGGATCTGCTGAAAGTTGGTACCAGCAGCACCTGCCCTGCCCTGCCCGAGCCCAGCCCATCCACATCACCCGAGGGAGGTTGTGCAGCACAGATTTTCCTTCCTGTGCTCTCCCACACTCAGGGCTGAAAAAGGGAATGAACTTCAACGTGCATTTTGTACCACGAGAAGCAGCAATGGCACCTGGAGCAAACCCCCCCTCACTGACCCAAACAACCTCACACAAAGTAAAATACTGAGGGTTTAACTTCATCCATAGTGAAAATCATTTACCTTAAGGTGACACCCGTGCTCACCACTCGCACCCAGTGACTCTGGGGTGATTCCTTTACTCACCTTCAAGGAAAAGATGCATTTCACAGGATTGCCACTCCCAGGTCTGCCCTTTCACTGCCAACACCAAACAGCCCCTGCGTGGGTGTGTTCTGTGCCTAGAAATGCCAACCATTCATTCCTGGATCCATGTTCCACCTGGCAGGCCCCAGCCCTGCATGGAAAACCTGCCCTGAGCTATGGCAGGAGGGCAGAGAGGAGCCAGGGGGGGCTGGAAAAGCCCCAGGGGAACAGAGGGCACTGCAGCCCTGCTGCCAGCTCTGCCAGGCAGAGTGGGGCAGGACCGGATCCTGCTACAAGATCCACCCCAACGAGTCCTTCACCTGCCTGTGGCCCCATCCCAGCAGCTGCCCACTCCTCAAAAGCACCAAACAAACTGCGAGAGCAGAGAGAGCGACAGAAACAGCGGCAGCACAGCCTCCCAAACAGGCTCCAGGTACCAACACAGAACCTTCCAACAGCTCTGCCTGGGAGACACGGAACCAAACCCCACAGGTCAGCTCTGAGCCGTGCCAGCCACAAATGCAGCTCCTGTGCAGGGGCAGCAGGGCCGTCCCTGGCAGCTGCGGCATCATCCTGCCAACCCACCGCGCTCCAGCAGCGTCAGCGATCCGCCACAGCCACCCTGCTCCAGAAGGGACCTGCCCCAGCACGATGGAGCTGCAGGGGCAGCTCAGCCTCAGCCAGGATTCCCTGCAGGCACAGGAGGAACACGCTGGAGCCCTCAAGGATCAGCACAACAGCCCTGGCCAAGTCCTCTGCCACAGGGATCCCCAGGGAGCTTCAGGACCTTCCCGCCAGCCCAGCTCATGCTCAGGGCAGGCACCGCGCTGAGGCAGCTCTGGGAAGGACACAGGAATGGCACAGAGCTGGGAGTGGGGCCACCAAGAAAGCAGCTGCAGGGATGGGTTTGGATATGGAAGCACAGCTCCTCCCTCAGCAGAAGCTGCCCTGACCCGAAGGTAAAGCACGGACAGGGACACAGCCAGGGCTGGAACAAGAGCAGTGCTTCACACAGGCCAGTGACCGGTGTCAGGCAGATAATGCTCCTCACCCCACACACACCTTTGGGATTCCTCAGCCCAGAGCTGCAGAGCCCAAGACTGGGAACATGGAGTGGGTAAAGGATCTCCAGCCGTGCCAGTGTAAACCCACGTACCCAGCTGGGAGCTCTAACACTCCTGCAGCACAGAATCACTCAGGTTCCTTAGGACAGCTTTCAGCCACTTTCCTGCCACTGTCTGTACTTTGTTTAACTTTAAATACCTTTTAATAGGACTCAAGAACTCATAAGAACTTTATAATTTGTCAGTGCCATGGGCATTCAGGGAGAAGAAGGTTTTGCCTTGTATAGCTGAATTTCTCTGTAGCTCCTACACAGTCAAAACCAAAAAACTGCTATAAATAAATCACATTTTAAATCCACACATAACTAAGTTGGATTTTTACCGAGCAGCTGTTGCAGACACACTGCAGCTAAGTCCTAATACCACAGGGGGTTTTATGCAAATACTTCTTTTCACCTCAGTGAAGATATTTGAAGTATGCAATCATTAATCTGCATTCACTAATTATGCAATTTCATTTAAAAATTTATATTACCCAGCCTTTCCCCCTCAAAAAAGCACTTGAAGGCACCAGAATATGAACTATTGGCCTGTAAAATTTCACTTCTTAGAAGAGCCATTAAGCTCCAAGTCATGTTGAAAACCTCTGTTTATTCCCTGAAGATCATCCAGCACCCTTCCCTGCCACAAACCCCATAAAGCAATGAAAGCCAGACCCCAAGCAGAACATCCAGTCCCAGTCCTGTGGGAAGAGCCGCCGAGCCCCAGCAGCAACTGGCCAAGGTACAAACCCTGAAAAGAGGGGAGAGAAAAGAAACCCCCAAACCAGCAGAACCCACAGAATCCCAGACCCAGGGCACTGCTGGTGCCACTGGCACAGCTGAGGTAACAGCAGCGAGTCAGTTCTAGTTTGTGGTACACAGACTTTCAAATATTACCCAACATTAGGAAATAAAACAAACCCCAAAACAACAGCCAAACCCACACAGCCCCCAGCAGAAGAATTAAGACAAGCTAGTGAGAGAGGCATTCTCAGAGGGTCTGCACAGCTGAGCTCTGCTTCGTAAATTAACGTAAGGAATCGGTTTCTGGTTGTACTCTTGTTTAATGTAGAAATGAAGCATCACAAAAAAAAAAAGACCTGTTGTGCTTTTTGGCATTTTCCACTGACCCCTGTGAACTGTACAGTAAGTTATGTTCTCCAGAAACAGAAAATGGAACTGGACTGGAATACAAAGCTCTTCACTGGTATAAACACGGTATGGCCTCTGTTAGGAGAGAAAGAGCCCGTGGGAGAGGAAAGGAGGAGTGGCTGCAGCAGAGTGGAGCGTGTGGAGCTGTGGCACTGCCAGGAATCTCTGCAGAAGCTCACTGGGTATAGACAAACCATCAATTCACTTCCTAGCTCTGGATCTATCACATGGATATCATTTGCACTGATCAGACACCTAAATGAGAGAGTTCTACTGTCAAAGTGAATGCAGGGGCAGAAATATTAAATTAAAGCCACTGGTCCAAAACCGGTTTCTAGCAGGCTGGTCCACTGTGGTGTCCTGGTCCTGCTCAGGGGAGCTCTGGTGGTGGCACCGAGGACACTGTGGTGGTTGCTGGTCTATGGGATCTGTACTGGTCCAGTTCAGGCATCCACAGCAGCACAGGTGGCACTCAGTGAGCGGATGGTGCTCTCCAGAGTGGGTCTTTGCCACTTCTCTTGGTAAGGCAGCAGCCAAGGCCAGCACATCCTCCCTTTGCTGGCTATTTACCATGAACTTTGCTACAATGATACAGCAGCAAGACCTTTCTCCTACAGCTCCTCAGAGTACAGCTTTTGTTCTCTCTGTCAATCAGCAGAAAGCTCTTGATGAAACCTTCCATCTGTAATAAGAATGCAACTCTTTTGAACTCAAACAGTTTTATTTAATGTTTTCTTGCAGACTTTCTGCAAAGTAGCTTCTTTTGAAAGAAGAGAGAAAGAAGGGGTTTTTTTTGGGAATACCAAGTTAAAAATGTGAGCCGAACTAAACATGCCATACACATGCTGAGAGGAATTTAACACACATTCATCCGTATGGGCACTCTTCAGTAGACTGGACCAGTGTTTCAACGCAAATTCCAGGCCCCAGAGAACTACATGGTTTAGATTTCACAGTATGACTTTTCCCCCTGTAACCTGGGGGAAAAAACCTTAACTGGTTAATTGACCAAGTTCTTAGCTGCTCTGTCCGTCAAGGCTCTGAGACATCAGGAAAGACTGGACCACTTCTTCCGTGGACTGGGGGCTGGTGCTGACGTCCTCCAGCGCATCCGTGACCGAGAACTGCCGGTCCCGCAACCGGTTCCAATTGGCCAAAATGTTGTGGTACTCAAACACCTTCTCGTAATTGCCAATGGAATTGTACAGTTTAATGAGACCTCTGTAATCGTATTCAAGTCCACTGTATCCTTCACCAAAAAGCTTCTTTCCTAGAGAAACCCAACAGAAAAACCAAGTTGAGAGGTAAAATATCCACTGCATCTGAGTTATCAGGTTATTTTTACCTACCAAATTTGCCTTCATTCTCCACTTGTGTTCTAGCCACAAAATGTTGTCTAGAGATTAACAACCAAGTTATTTTCCAAAAACTTTAAGTTTCCTGTAGTCACTTACCAATTGCTATGGATCTCAGATAAAGCTTTTCAGCATTTTCATACTGGTTCATGTCATAGTTGTAGAGGGAGGCGAGATGGCCCACGGAGAGGGCAACTTCATAATCCTCCTGCCCTAGGAGCTGCTCCTTGATCTGGATGGCCTTGATGTGCATTTCCTCCGCTTCCTGTCAGGGCCAGATTCACACAGGTCACTCAGACACCACTCACCACCCCACAAAAAGAAGGGAAAGTTAGTTTAAATAAACTTAACTATGTAGCAGCTCCAACAGTAGCATTTTGTAACAGGCAACCAGTAACAAAGCTAAACATAAACCAAGTTCTCCAAATTCATGACTTAAGTGGATCAGCAGATTGAGCACCAAGCTCTCTGTCACCCTCTGAGGGTATCATCCATCTCTGTGGATTATTCTTGGACAAAGCTTTTGGGGTGAAAGATAAAGCATAAGTTTTCCAAGCACAGAACTACCAATTGAACTTGGACATTGAAACCCCTCATTTGTAGCAACAGATTTCAGCTGTCTTGCAGATTTTAGGCCGGAGTAAAGTCTTACCTTGAACTTCCTCATGGACTGATACAGTCTGCCCAGGTTGCCGTAGTGTTTGGCTGTTTGCACGTTGAACTCCCCAAAGGCTTTTTTAGCCAGCTGGAGCGAGGAGAGGTGCAGGTCATGAGCCTCCTGGAGCAGCCTCTGCTCTGTCTCCTTGTTGTGGCAGTCTATGGCAATCTCCTCCAGGATAAGAGCTGGGGGCAGGAGACAGGAACTGTCACTGTGCCCACGCCCAGCTCAGAGCCAGGCCCCAGACACCTGGGGACACAGCCCAGCCTTTGTGTCTGTCACACTGCTGTGTCAAGCTTTTATATTCTGGAATTTCATCCCCCCACTCCAATTCATCTGGCTAAGTTTTGGGGTTTTTTTTTTTTTTTGTATTTTACAAGCGTGCTGTAAACACCAAGGACTACAAACACCTCCATTGAAAAAGACAACTCAAGCTACATTGCCTGGGAAGGACCAGGATGAGCAGATCCAAATGGTTCAAACAACAAAGGGAACTACCTTTAACTCTCTTTGAAGAGGCCAAGAGGAGATGGTCTTCTGGGAGAATGTGAGTGATAATGCCAATAGCACGTTCAGCATGGAATCTGAGAGAGTTGAAATAAAAAATTCAGGATCTGTTTATGTATGCCAGCAGTTGACTGATGAAAAATTAGAAATATTAATGCAATGAATATTTTTCTTCATTTACAGCACTAACTGTGCTGCTGTGTGTTGTACTCACAGTGCATTGTCAAATTTCCCAGAGCTGTACTGGTGAACATATGAAGAATAAGCCAAGTCTTCATGAGCTGTAGCTACGTGGATGTTTTTACCTCCAAATACTGACTGCCGGATATCGAGCGCTGTCTGCAAGGGTTCCAAAAACACAATTTCATCAGCTAGCACACAAAAAAAAACCCCAAATTCATCTCTATGATGAATCCACTGGCTCTGAAATTCTCTACATATTTGAGACACTAATTATATAAAAGACACGAGTCAGAGGAAGACCAAGAAAGCAAAACCCCATAGCTGGCGGTGTTTAGGGATTTTTTTAAACATCACAACTGCAGCAATGAGAAATCAACTATCCTCTGTCTCCATGAATTAACTACAACATCTGAGAGATAAAAACCATCAAGAGAAACAAGTCCTGCTGCCTACCTGATAGATGGCAACAGATTGGCAGATATTGTCTACGTTGAGCAAGTAAAATCCGTAGTCTAGTAGCGTGTCAGAGTATTTGGGGTGCTTGGCTCCAAAATGCTCCCTGCACAAACACAGCTCCATTACAAACCCAGGCAAGCTGAGGATAATTTTAGAAGGGTTTTTCTGGAGTGGCCCTTACCTGGCAAGGTACACAGCGTGCTTTATGAGCTGCTCAGCCTTCTTGAACTCCCGTTTCACCACACAGGCCTGGGCAGGGGAAGGGAATCACGTGAGCAGCTGTGCACTCACAGCTCAGCCCTCCTGACACTGTCTCACTTACTCTTGTTTTAATTTCAAAATATCATTGTGGTTATTAAAGACTTTTTGGTTATTTAAGGAGCACAGAATTAAAAAACTTGTTATTTTATCCTGCCTGACTGAAGGGATTGTGCTGTACCTAGTCCGGATCAAAGAGGGATCCAGGGGAACGTGCAGGTTAACATTGTCACAGCGGTCACCTGTGCAGCTCTAACTCCATTTCACAAAGACACAAATAGAAACCGACTCCCCCACCCATTCTGAGACAACACAAACAACAATCCTTAGGGCTCCTGAGGAGAATTCTGGAGGTAACAACCTCTCCTCAGCCATTCCTGGCAGCAATTCAGTACCCAAAGCAACGGGGAGATTTCAGCTTCACCTTTGACGCTTGTCGCAGCACATCCACCACTACTTTTACAGGCAGCCCAACTGTGATCTCCTTCATGGCTTCTATGCACCACTTATAGGCCTGTGGGACAGACAGACACCAACACAATGGAAGCTGGAATTTCACAACATTGTAGCATTAAAAAAATATTACCTGCCTCTGAAAAGCTGGTCATTCACATTCCAAAATTCAAAATAAACAGTTTGATTGCTTATGTGTAATGAATTGTCTAGTTATGTCTTAAAAGACAGACTTAAACCCCACTTTTAAGGTAATAGTGAATATATAAGTATTTTATATTAATCTAAGGTTTATAATATTACAATGACTTTTACAGTCAGAACAGGGTATTTTATAATCTTTAAGCATTCCCATTGTGCAGGACAACACCCTGTCAGTGAATTTAGGGATTAAATGAAAACCAGTTTATGGAGTAGTTACACTTCAGAGAGAGTATAACAAACCAGGTGCAAAGACTCTTCTGCTATTCATTTTCAATTATTAAAATAAGCTTTTATAATATTTCATTTACAAGTGACCAACACACATGGGCAAGGTAACACATGAAAGGCAGTAAACTGAGTCTAACGACTGCTCTCTGCCACACAAAGTGTTTAGATTTTCCAGATTTAGCCCTTCTGTAAGGGCTAAACATGTATGTTCATGCTGGTCCAAGTGCTGCGAAGAGCTCACAGACTAACACAGAACAATACACGTTAACAGGAGTGGATAAATGAATCACTGTTCTGGCAGTGCCAAGGAGAGCAGAACCAGGACTGGTGAGGCACGTGCAGGAGGTGGCAGTGCCAGGAGAGCCCCCCAAGGCCTCACCTCGTCGTAGTGGCTCTTGGCGAAGAGCAGGGCGCACAGCTCCCCGTAGAGCGCCGCCTTGTTGGCTTGCTGCCCGTGCTTGGCCAGCTTCTCCATGTAGGACTGCGCCAGCTTGAACGTCTCCTCTCCCAGGTGGTACTTGCAGTTCCCGTTCCGAACGTGCAGCAACCTTGGGGGATGCAGAGAGAGCTGCTGAGGGAGCTGGAGAAAGCTCTGCCTTCCCGGGGGACACTCACAGGGGTGGGGCTCTGCCAGCCCTGCCCGGGCTCAGTCACACACAGCTGGGCACAGGGCAGGAGTTTTCCTGCTGGAGATGCCACAGGATTTTACCTACTGATACAGTTTTGCACTGAACCGCTCCCCACTCCGCTGTGGTGCCTTTGTGTGTTATTTGCCACAAAATCCATTCTTCCCAATACCAATGAGATTCCAGTCCCAAAGCCCTGCCCTGAAATCCCTTCCACCTCCTTCCCAAAGGGTGGAGCCTCAAGCAGCCACAGTAAGTACAACACAGCTCATTTTCCTGCATCCCTACACTTTCCCCCCAAACCTTGAGAAGCTCCAAGTGGGAATTTTTGTGTTTTGGGGCTTGGGGGAGGTCTTCACATAAGATTTAGTCACATGAAAACCAGCTCCACCAGGAGAGACCATTTGATTGATCACAACAACTCAGACATCCCCTGCTCTTCCCTCTCCTATCCTGCTGCCTTCCCATCTGAAAGATCAACACTCAAATACAGCCAGTAACACCCAGCACTGGTGAAACCTACTCCTGTTTTTCAGAGAAGTAACAGTTCCAGCTTGTGGCACTTATTCTCAATAAAAACAAGGAATCAGTGCATTAGTGCAGGCTGATGCTCACTGGCTTTAACGAGGTGCATTTGGAATGGGTGTGTGTTGATATTCCAGGCCCCAAGGGCAGAGCTGGATTCCCAGCCAGGGCAGCTGCTTCTGCTCCATGGCACACACCTGCCAGTGAGCAGACGTGGAATTTTGGTGAATTAACCTCCACTGCCCCTGCTGGAAATGTGTCATTAGACAGTGAGTAACAGAGACTGAACACACCAGGCAAGGCTTTGGAAATCAGGGCAACACAGCACAGGGAGAACTGCACAGAGGGAAGGGAAGCTGCACTGCAAAGAGACTCTGACTATGTGGATTAATGTACAGGAACAGCATTTTTACATACATTGGGATAAAACTGTTAAAGGGGAAAGAGCAAACAGTGAAATTTTTGCTCAATTTCTTTTCTAAACCTGTTTCCACTTGCTCCAAACAGAGATTTAAGCTACTGCAGCCATTCCCCCAGTGATACAGCTCAGATCATCCCAAGAACAGCCTGTCCAACACAGTCCCTCTGTTTCCCACCCAAAGTAACCACCAAACTCCAACAGTAACAGGAAAGGAAATAAAGTTTCCATTTTCGTAAGCAAGGCCTGAAGGCGGGCACATGACAGACGTGGATTTGCTGCACAAGGAGAACATCAAAAGAAAAGCCCTTCAAAACCTGCAAAAACTACACGAATTCCAGCTCTCCAGTGGGAAACAGCACCGTGGCTCAACAACAGACAGCAAAAAGCAACACCCACATTCTTCCTTAAATAAAGACCCAGAACCAAACACGATGTAAAGTGCATTGTGTGCCTGGTCACAGGAACATTCCAGCAGCAAGAGACAGGAATTAGAAAGAAACGAGAGTAGAATTAAGTAAACAGTTTTCCTAAAGAGAAAAAACCATTTTGCCAACACCATTCAGTTGGGAACTGCTCTGCAACATCAAAACCACGGAGCCCAAATCCCATGTAACGGAATAAGCCAGTGGGGATAGCAGTGCAATTTAGATAAGCTTCTGGGAAAGATCATATCCAGTGTCTGGATGCTTCAGTGATAGCGTCTAGAAACAAGGAAATCTCCCCAAAACCCAAGCTAAACCTAAGCCAATCCTCTAGGATAAGCAGAGTTTATGTGATCGAGTAACAAAAAATCCTTTATTAATCCAAAGGAATCTTGGGAGATAAAGCCAAGAGGAAGAGAAAAGGCCTCAGGACGTTTATGCTAATGGCTCTGAACCTCCTTTGATGTCTGCAATAACAGCTTTTGGGGACTAACCTCCCCCAGCAAACTCAGTCTCTCAGAGCCAACACGGCAGCTTAGGAAGTCTAAAACCACCAGAAGAAAACAACCCAAGAATCAGCCAAATGTGCAACAATGAAGTGGGAGAACCACATATTTGTGTTATGCATTAGTACCCCATTGTTTAACACAGAATAATGAGAGAAGGCAAACCAAAAGGAGCACCACACTCCCAGGAAAGCAGGGTACAAGCTCAGAGAAACCTCACACCTTCCCAGCTTCTCCACGGAATTTACTCCTGCCACAACAAGGAAATACCAAGTTGTGCCTAAATAACACAACACTTCACATGTTTTAAAACTCTGTTCTATTAATACTGCAATGTATTAATTCATCTCCCAAAGGTTTGACTTGCCAAATAAAGTGTCAGACTTTCAAAAGCTGGACTTAAATTTTGTTTCCTTAAACTGCCCCCAGCTCCAGTGCAAGCTCAGTGTGAGCCTCCTGCAGTGGGATCAGGTGGTAACAACACAATTTACTCTCAAGCTGAAAGGCAGTAAACTCAGTCTAATGACTGCTCTCTGCCACACAAAGGCATTTAGATTTTACAGATTTAGCCCTTCTCTAAGGGCTAAACACTTCTTCCAAGGGTTTGACATTCTTTCAGGTTGATTCAACTCCAAACCAAGGTTTGGGAGTGTTTGGGAGATGCAGAACATTTCCCGCTGCCCAGAGGGGCGATGTCCCAGCAGAGCTCCCCAGGGAACAAGGGATGTCTCTACCAAACAGAGCCAACACCCCAAGTCAGAAGGGCTCGTTCTAAGACAGGGTGCTTTCTTCCAGCACAGAATGAAAATCTCCTTTCCACACTATTGTCAGCAGAGATAGTTCCCTTTTTTCTGCTCCCTTTCTTTCCCTTCTTTTCATTTCTATTTGGAGAAGGTGACAGTTATTTTTAAGCAACTTCTCCAGCTTGCCAAAGAGACTGATGCAACGAGAAAACTTTTTTTAGATTAATTAGAAGGCAAAGGATCAAGCAGTATCCTCTGTATCCATCACTCCCCAGCTCTAGGAAGCTGGATACGTGTGCCCAGGCCCCTGGCATCGTTTCTGGAATGCCAGCCAGCAGAAGCAGGCAGAGCAGTGTTGCCATGGCCCTGAGGCTGGCACAGGACAGCAGCAGCTCTTGGCAAAGCCTCTTGACTCTTCGTGTTTGCCCAACCATAAACAAGATGCAGGGCTTTTTTTGGAGTAGCTTTCCAAACGAGTTTTGCTCTAGATTCAGATAAATACAGCACATGCTTTGTTGTTAGAGCAGCTAAACAAAAAACAAAAAAAAATGCTACTTTAAATCTGCTCAGCAGCCTTCAGGTGCCCACAGGCACATCTAGAGTGTGTAAGAACAACCTCATCATGGTGAGAGCAGCAAAACCCAGCCAGCTCCTGCCTGCAGTCCATCACACCTCAATACACAGGGGAGAGCAACAGAGGCTTCTGTCAATGAAATGTGAACCTCTGCAGGCCCTGAGGAACAAGACAGCTTCAAAACTCTAACAGAAAAAACAAAACAAAAACAAACCACCCCAAAAAACAAACAAACAAAAAAAAACCCAAAAAAAACCCAAAAAAACTTTTCCAATGTTTTCAGCTGTGGCCAGAGGTGCCCACAGGAATTGGACAGCCAGATCTTTAGCTAGGCCCAGAGCAAAGCATTCAACATGGAGCAAGAGAACTCGGTGGATCGGGAATCAGGAAAGGTAAGTTTTGCTTTTTTTTTCTGCTCAATTGTATCTCCATTGTTTGCAATTGGATTTGGCAAATTCTCTTTGTGGTAAATAGAACTTCAGCAAAGTCCAACACAGAACATGCCTTCATGTGCAAAAATCCTTGGGAAACAAGAACTGCTGGACCCCTTTTATTACCCAGCAGTGTTACCCATGAGGGATTACACAGGACAGCAAAACACTGGGGTTTTTAATCCATTGTACTGTGCTGCCAACTTAGATGCTGAAAATCCAGGGATTAGTGTAAAACAAGCACCTCCTGATCTTCAGCTCTAGCCAGGAAAAGGTTTTGGTGCAGCAGAACACTGAAGGAGCATCTGGAGCTGGATGGCTCCAAGGTTTCCTGGGAATTCAAGGTGAGCTCACCTCACACAACACTCCACGGCACGGAACCAGTGCAGGATTTCATCGTGGAGGGTGCACAGCTGAAGGCAGGAAAGGAAAACCTTCTCAGCATCACTGTACCAGCCTGCATCTGACAGGAAACCCCCTGCAAAAATCAGCAACAAACAGCAATTTGAAGAGCAAAACATTTTCAAGAGAAAAAGGGTTTGCTCAGGTCTTGCAAGAGGATCACTTATTTCACAGACCTGCTTCTACAGACAGAAATCCTGTCAAGGTCAAACCCTCCTGACCTGGAAAGGATGAAATGTAAGAGAAGAATTCTCCTACAACTGAAGGAAATAATACTTTGGTTTAGGATGGCTTTTTGTTATTACAGAGTTTTCCTACATATTTCTGTCAAAAAAACCCAGAACTTACATACACTAAAATCATGCAAATTCGTCATCACATCTGCAAAACAATATTAAATCCGAACTGTTTGAACTAAAATGTCTATACATTCTTAGATACTAAAATCCAATATATTTATCTCAAGACACCAAGTAGCTTTCTAAAAATTCCATTCCAAACCACACAGTTCTTTAAAAGGTCTATCTTTAACAGGAAAAAAAAAAATTTAGATTAACTGAAGCTTGCAAAAGAGAAAGCAAAGAGCCCGTGAGCAGCAGTTACCTAAAACAAAGCCAATCTGGATTGCTTTTTCTTTCACAGCAGCATCTGACTCTGCAATGTAGGAGCACCGTCGGCTGAAGGAATAGGCCAGGACAGAAGCAACCTTGACTCCATGGTCCATCAGAGCCTGGAAACAGTGATGGAGCAGATGTCTGCAACAAAGCACAGTTTGGTTACACATGAAGGTTTGAAAGCAGTCAGTTGGCTCTCATGAATTCCAAGGAGAGAAATCAAGCCCAAGCCTCCCTCAAACCCACAGCAGATGAGTGCAAGCCCTCCTGTGAGGCTGCAGCTGATCACCCAGGTGTTGGGGGATCCACACCAAGTTCTCTACAGGGACACGTTCTGCTGGAAGCCAAACACAAGCTGCCCACACAGGATTCAAACTGGGAGAGAGCATTTCCAGCTCAAAGTCAGCAGGGAGGAAGCCCCAAACTCCTCTCTCCCCCAGCACTCGCAGACAATCGAGCAGTGATGGCTCCATTAACTGCTGCCTGAACACTCAAAGCTCATCCAGGTTACAGGGAACCTGATCTAAAACAGTCAAGTTCTGGAACACCACAAATTGGAATATTTAATGACAGGAAAACTCTTGAAACTGGGGCAAGCCTATCAGCTTCCCTCAGGATTTGCTACATCAGCAGGAAATGGGTGCTGTGACTGCTGCTCCCAGGGGGGTTTGCATCGTTTGTTTTTTCTTGTTTGTGCCTCTTTTTAACATCTCTTCCTAGATGGAGAGATCAAGAGTTGAAATGAGAATTATTGATCTATTAAGATACTCACCTTTTATCTAAAGCTCGTAGCACCTTTGCAAAAACTTCTAGCTCACAAAATTCACTACCCAGCTGGCACAAGCGGCCCTGTTGGTAAAGCTGAAAAATAAACAGGTATATTTATCTTAATATGAAGGATTGAGTTTTTCTGGGAAATTCAGCTTACTAGCAGAGATAACTTGTGATGAAATCTAGACTTTAAAGCATTGAAATCAGCAGGCTAAAAAGTAAGTTCCTGTATCAGAAGATTTCACCTCAGGAGCACAATTTCAGCATTAAAAACTGAACTATGAAAGGTCCACAGACGGTTTCAAGGTTTTTGGGTTTTTTTTAAATCTATAGATGTATTTCCAGGTGTTTGTACCCTTCTGCAACACCAAAACACTGTCACATGTGAGCTACAAATCCAATAAAAAGGCAAGAAATTACTGAAGTCAGCAAAAAATACAACTGACAGTTTTGATACTGAATGCTTTCAGAACATGTTTAAATGCTACACCAGCTAGGATGCAGCAATGCAAATATATGAGATAAAAATAATCTCAAAGCCACAAGTTCTGCAAGGGGTCACTCACCAATACCAGCACTACAGGCAGGACCAGCCCTGTCCCCACTGACACCTGAGCTTCCACAGTGACTCCCCCAGCAGCAAACGGGAAAACTGGAGCCTGCTCATGCATTTATTAAAAGCACTGGCTTGTTTTAAGCCCACAGTGATTTGTACCTGCAGATAAGCAAATTTATCAGCTGAGTTGCTCACAACAAACCACAGATAGTTGTCCATGCAGCGCATGGTTAAGTTCTGAACATCAAGCTATAAATGCCATGGATTTACACAGGTACAAAGGGACTGTGCAAGTAAATGTGTCAGAGAAATCCATTGTGAACTATTAATTCCCATTATCTTCAAGGCCCTGACCCACAGATGAGCACAGGAGGGCACCTGACCTAAGGAAGCAGCACTCCACACCTGCCACAGGCACCATCAGTGCTTAAATGAAAACACTAATATTCCTCCCAGTTTTAATAATGCTTTCAAATGCTTCCAGTGATAAGCATCTGGTGCCTGGTTCACCTTTTTCTCCACAAACACTGGGAGCTGATGAATTAATATTCCAAACACAGCACATGAGCACATCTCCAGCCAGAAATTTAGTTCTAGTCAACTCTTCTTATAAAAGCACACAACACTGGCTCTAGAGCACAGCAAATGTTATTCTAACAACACAACCTACAAAAAAAACTTCAAAACTACTTTGACCTAATAATGTCAATTGCCAGAAATGAATGCTTTCCTCTTTGTTATCTATTTTGCTGAGGGAACATAAAGAAAAAAATAAAAGGAAGTCTTTTAAAAACCAGAGCAAGTTTGCATGCAAAGTTACTGCTCCGATAAAGCAGCGTGTCCCTGCACTTCAAAGGGATCAGAGCTCCTGCTGGAGCTGGATTCTCTCTGGCACCGAAGGAACAGCCAGTCTGCTGTATTTAAAAGCTACAGTCATGGTTAAATGTTCTCATTCCTTCAGCACAGCTGGCTCATAGCAAATGCTCTATAAAACCTAAAATGTACTTTCTGCAGTAAAAAACCAGCTGTTTAAACTGCCTGGTATGCCATGGCCAAAGTGAAGGTGGGCATCCCATCAATAATTGAGGAGATAGTTTCTGGAGGAAGATTAGACACATCCCCAAAGCACTGCAGCAGGATTTAAAGCAACCAAAACCACTGTCACATTTCACAGTGAGTACAGCATCATCCCTCCCTCCTATCACCTTGCAGTACCAACCCAAAATCCCAGAGATTCCTGGGTTATCAAAAATTAACCATAGGAAGACTTTTAAAAATTTATGCATTTATGAGGTTACATAAACACTTCTTGTAAGGAGAGAACCCCCTCTTACAAGAGATCCTGAGCCTGCCAAGGAGTAAATGGCCTGGTGGGGTAGGAGGGAGGGGGAAGGTCCCACAGGACCCTCAGTTTTGGAACAGCAATAATTTTGGGCACATGTCAAGTTTGGCTCGGGCCCCCAAAATCCAAGCTGCAATTTTTCACTGCTCTAACTTGAAATACATCATCTTTGGGACTTTTACTATCCCTGTAACCCCTTCCCTCAACATACTGGCAAACATTTAGAGGAATTAACTCAGCTGGAAGCCTCTTGGAACTGTTGTGGCTGTTACAGCAACACTTTCAAACTAAATTTGACATGGAAATAGTGAGCATACGTCAAACTGTGAAGCAATTCCAGGAGATCCAGTAACACTCATTGAGAAGCAGTTGGGAGGACTGAAGAAATGATTCTCTTGTTAAAGCTCCAGAGAGACAGAATTCCTGACCACAGCCTTGCTACATAACACGAAAACAAAACAAAACTGTGATTCAAGAAAAACATGCCCTGACATGAACACAGAGCTTTGGACTCCTAAAGAACTGTTCTGAAGAGAGAAACGTTTTAGACACCAGCCTAATCTATCTGGAACCTACCAGGGATTTATTTTTCTTTAACTATGGAAAAATGACTCAAAGCCTGCAAGATGACTCCCAACTCCATCTGCTCACACATGAGTTCTGGCTCTGAGGACAGGTATAAATTCAATATACAAGTGGATTATTACACCCATGCCTAATCCAGCTGTTCTGCACAGCTGTGAGAAACTCACCACAACCCTTCTTAGGATCCAAGTCTGAATGTTGAACTGCACATCCAGGTGGGTGTTACAAAAGCTGCACATTGTGGTGTCTCCAATTAAACATATTAATGACATTAACTTTATTATTATATCATAATTCTATTAAAGTGCTTGTCTTTCTCTGGGTAGATTAAGCGAAAAAAACCAAACAACCAACCTTCCTCTAAACATAATATTTTTAAATAATTTTTTTAAAGCAGATGGGGGTTAATTCCAGCCAGCTGTACAAGGATCCTCTAGAAAAGGAACTGAAGAAGACGCAATTTGAAAAATATGCTCCTGTTGCTCCAGTTTGGAAGAGAATTGAAAAACATGGATATTTCAGTAAGAAATACAGAGGAAATCCAAGAAGCTCCCCAGGATGTTTTGTAATGCCTAATAATGCAATATGGAGTATCAGGCCAGACTGGGGAAGGACAGTGTACTTAACACACAGCAGAATTTGGGAAAAAAATTGGGCTGAAACCATCATCTTCCTTCCCCACTCAACAAGGAAGAAAAAAGTTTTCCTGAGTCAACAGTTCACTCATTACCAAAAATAATGAGTTCGAAATTTAGGTACATTCCATGCTTTTAAATGAATTTCAAAATCATCTACAAACCCTCTGGACAAGCACTGCTTCTACTGGATATTGCTCAAGGCAGGAGAAAAAAGAAAATCCCATCTGTCCTTGGAAAGCACAATGTCAGCTACCAGGCTGATCTGTACAAACCTCAATCAAATAAATAACCAAGAAAAAAAAATCAATGTTATTGAACTAGCATGAATTCAGAGACAACTTCTAGAGCCCAATGCTTGCAACACCCTAAATATTCCCACTGCTCTGCTCTCTGAGCCAGAGCAGCAGAGTTTGTGTTCCACAAGGGAGACAAAGTCTGAGCCTCACACACATGAGATTCTCCTCAGGAACTGAGAAAACCCAGCCTGCCTGGAGCTCAATCAGCCCAGAGGAAATGAAGTGGAAACAGGAATTATTGTTCAGCAGGAGCTCAACACCTCTGTTCATGATGTGACCTCATTATTGCAATTATGATGAGTTCTGGTGTCTCAGACTCAACAAGGTTACTGAAAAGGTAGGGAAGCTGGAAGATATCAGGATGAGGAAACGTCCCCCATAGTTAGAGGTTAAAAAAAAAATCTGAGTAGTACAAGTTAGAAGACAAGAAGTTTCAAACCAGTAAAGCAAAAGCCAGTTCAGTTCACATCTAAATTTAGACTGTAGAAATAAGGCATGTGTTAATAATAATTACTGGCAAAAACTCATGAGGTAATGATGCTCCTTCACTGTGAGGCTTTAACCTGAAGAGGTGCTAGAAAGATCTGACTGAAGCCCTGCTGCACACTCTGCTCCTGCCAGGTGACAGAGAGGCTGTACACACGTGTGAAATCATCACTGCTTCCCACACACACGTTTAATTCCCAACCCCAAACCCACAGCAGAGCCAGGGGAGCTCAGTCTCTGTCAGCTCACCCTGGGGGTCACAGCAGAAGCCCCTCAGAAAGCTCTGGGGTGCTCTGCCTCCCTCACACTCTGTGCTGTGACCTTGGCTGTACTTCCCCGGGCAGGGAAGCTCAGAACTGAAGCAGCAGCACAGCCACACTTGGTTTCAGGGGGAGTTCCTCCTTCTCACTCTCATCAAGCCCCCTGGAGACAAGCTTGGGACAAGCTTGTTATATTCTAATGGACAGAAATGATGCTGATAATGATTCTCCATCAGTAAACTCAACCTCTGCTGCAATGCAGAGAACGGACGTTCTGCTGCTTGTTGTCAACAGTCAGCAAATTCCTGCTTGTTCATTTTCTTTGGGTCAAAAAATACCTAAACGTGACAGAAACCAAATTAATGTCATCTCCAACTGCTCCTGTGGTAAATGATCTCACCAGAAAATGTTCCAAGAACAAATTATTTTCAAGAAAAATCAATTGGAAGAAAAGAGAAACACACAACCCAGAAAAGACATTCCAGAAGGAAGATGAGCATGGGATGAAAGTCCTTGTTAACCAGTCCAAGTCCAAGATGAGGCTGGCACCGTGCAACTGCAACACATACCTGGGACAGACAACATCAAAGCACCCTGAGAACCAAAGTCATGAGATAATTATGCAAAACAGAGTCTAAAGCAGAGGCACAAGGGGGAAAATGAAATCTGTACAAGACACTGACTAGAGAGCTCAAACCTGACTTCAGCCAACAACCTTGACTCTTTACAGCAACACCCTCCCTCAAAACATTATCCTCACCCCAACAAACTGCAGAACATAATAAGCTGATTTTTTCAGAGATTGTGGGGGGGATTTTTGGTTGGTTGGGTTCTTTTGTTTTGGATTTGTTGGGGTTTTTTCAGACTTGCAGTTTATTCCAGCTGTCACTACTTTTTAATACACAATTTTGTGATTTTGCTTATATGCCGAGTTATATGAAATCCAGCATATTTCTGTCTTTGGCTTCTAAAACCTACACACCCTCTCTCTCATCCTCCCTCCCCCCAAAAAAATAAACAAGAGGATCCAACTAGTTTAACTAGGAAAAAACCCAACCAGGATGTACACAAACCTGGCAAACAACCAAAGGAAACAAAGTATGTATGATACGTGTGCACATTTTTATTTTTCCCCCCCAGAGGCAGGTGCTACTTGTAACAAAACTAGTTATTAAGCTCTTCCAAATAAAGCTGTCATTAATATGACTTTTAAATATTTTGTAGCTCATGTAGGCTTGGAAATTTCCAGGATATCCTCCCAAGCATCCTGCTCTACCTCTTAATTTTCTAATGGCTGCAAGGAAAAGTCAAACAGGGCTTGAAAAAAGAGATATGCAGCGATACCCTGCTGAAGCAGAGCAGGTTTGTTGTTTTACCACAATCATGATTATTTGATAGTGCCTAGTTTTGAGCTTTAGTCACTGTTTGAGAATGGTCCAGGAAGATAAATATGCTCAGTATGAGGAACCTGCCTGTTCCTGCACCTTGCAGCAGAACCCACTCCTTACCAGAGCCAAAAGAACATCCTGCAACTATCCCAGACTCAGTCCCCACTCAGTTTTACAAGGCTTGGCCCAGAAGTTATCAATTCTAGAAGATGCAGAGGTAAAAGCAATTGGATTTGTTAAGGAGAGGGAAATAGAGGCAGTAAGTTGTGATAATAGAGCCAAACCCTGGATTAGAGGGTGCTCTGGGGAGCAACACCAAGACACTGCTGGTATTTTTTTCCCTTTTAAATAGCAGCACATTGACTGTCTCTGCTGGGGTATCTCACCTTCAGCTTCTGAATCAGCCTAGACATGTTTGTAAACCCGGGCAAGCCTGGCAAATGCTAAGCATTAATACCAATGAAAATGATGAAAACATTCTTGTATAGCTACAGAAAATTAACATCCACAGATCTAAACAAAATCTGACTTTTTTTTTTTTGCAAAAATCAGTGGCAGTTTCTCAAGCATCACAAACCATGACTAATACCTAGATAAAAAACTACTACTTACAAGTTATATGAAATATTGGAAACATTATTTTAGTCCTTTTACTCATCACAGAATGAAAGTAAGACAGGATACCAACAAACAATTGACACCCTCCAACACAGCAGCAACAAACAACACGCAGTCAAACAAATATTTAGAAATCTTCTAGTCTGTCTTATTCCAAAGACTGTTAATAGCTTTGGAAATTCCACTTCTGCTTTAAAGAACTCAGTGGTCAGGGCATATGGAAATACAATTCACCATGATGAACTGGGATTTCATATCCACCTGATACTCAAAATGAGCCAGAACAGCAAAACAAGCACCACACATGCTGTGAGAGGGATGCTGTCCCCAGCCTGACCTCGTTCAGCTACCCCAAATGACACTTTTGATGCTGTTGTGTCCAAACAGAGACTCAAGAACCAGTCAGTAAGTGTTCTGTGGGTGCACAGAGACTCACAGGAGGGTTTGGGAGGGAAGGGACACTGAAGGAGTTCCAACGGATGCCATTCTCTAGACCAGGTCACTGCAGGCCCCATGCAGGTTTGGTTATCCTGCACAGAAAAGATGACACTGAGGACACGGAAGCCCAGCCCACTCTTACAGCCACAGAACACTCACTGCAGGCATGGCCCAGTTTGGTTCATTCTGTGTGAGAACACCTATGGGACGTTGGGTTGGTAAGAGGAATATCAGTGCCCCTCACACAGATCAAAAACTCCTGTTGTGAAGCACAGAAATGACAGGAAAAGCTTCAAACTGAGAACAGGCTTAGATTAGAGATCATAAAAAGATGTCTAAGGTGGGCAGGTCCTGGCACAGGGTGCCCAGAGCAGCTGTGGCTGCCCCTGGATCCCTGAAGTGTCCAAGGCCAGGCTGGACAGGGCTGGGAGCAGCTGGGATGGTGGAAGGAGTCCCTGCCATGGGAGGGATGGAATGGGATGGGCAGAAAGGTCCCTTCCTCCCCAAACCACTCAGTGAGTCCATGCAATCCTTGTCACTAACAGCAGCTGTACTGCCCCTACAACACACTCTTTTAGGGACAGCACTTATCACCTTCATTATCATCTGCCCAGCAAGGTGACAAATCCAGATACCCCAGCAGAATAAACATGCTAGGGAGCCTCCTCAGAAATCAGACATGCTGCTGGAGCTTCTTCAGCATTGAACACCTCCACGTGAACCTGATTCAGAGCAACCCCTCAAGAGTGATAATAAAAGCATAAAAAGTCAGTGATCTGTTAAGCTCACTTACAGATAAGTTTTTAAACAGCTAGGATCAACACATCTTTGCACATTTCTGTCATCAGAAGACGGTTTTGTTTCATGCTTTTAAAGGCCACAGAGCACTATCCTCTCACCTGAATGAACATGAGAACAGGCAATGCCAAAGAAGTTTATTTGTCAACAGTCATACTTATTAACAGCTGAAAGTCACCCCCAAAATATTCTTCCACGTTGTGATTTGCATATCTCTAGCCGTCAGCTGATGTGTCAATCACATCATTATCTGTAAGCGTGCTCATATGTCATAAAAATGAGTTTCCATCCTTCTTAGCACCTAAGGCAGACATGAAATAAGCAGGACACAGAAAACGTACATGCCTGTTTCAATGCTAGAAAAGCAATTTCCCTGTCTTCAGTAAATACTACCACTCTCTATGTATATGAGGGGTCATTACCCCTGGTTAATAAATATTAGTCGAAAGAGTGACTTCATTTAAATCAGTCCTACATTTTTAGAAATTTGCTGGCAAAGGAGGGTTATTCCACATCTTATGGTTTTGGGGGTTTTTATAGACATTGTTTCTCCCCTGATGAATGCTCATTTCCAGCTGTTCCTCCACATGAATGAAATGCCTGTTTAGTGGACAATAAGAAATTAATGGACCATCTCAGTGCACCTTTTACACCCAATCCGTATATTCCAGGGGCAGCTGAACGAGGAACAGCCCTTCCACCAAGAAATAATTTAATGCTAATAAAACTACAGCATTAAACAACCGTCAGTTCTTTCCATCTGGTCCCTACCAGCTTATTTATACTAGACCACGGCAAACTGCTCCCTCAACCACTGACATCACCGTGTCCAATTCATTACTGCAAAAAAATAAAAAAAAAGAAGGAAAAAAGGAAAAAAACATATTCCAGCACAGGCGGTTTGGCTTCATCCTGCCCAAAAGCGAGAGGCTCCTTCTCCCGCCACCCCCCAGGCCGGGCCCCGTCTCCGCGTCCCCCTCGGGGCTCGCAGCCCCTCACCGCGGCCTCGGGGCGGCTCCCGGGGGCAGCCACAAGGCCCAGCACGGCCGGAGCCCGGAGCCGCCGCTCGGGCGGCCCCTCAGGCCCTGCTGAGCCCCGGGCTGTCCTTCGGGCAGTGCCCGGCCCCGGCGAGACCCCTCAGCCCCGCGCCCCCAGCCGGGCCCGGCCCGCGCCGCTTCTCCTTCCACGTCCCGCAGGCCCGGCCGGGCCCGGCCCCGCTCGGCCGCCGCCGTACCTTATAGTACACGTCGAACTGGATGTTCTCGGGCAGCGAGCGGATGTCGCGGCGCCGCGCCCGCCCGTAGCTGTCCACGACGGCCGAGATGGCCGTGTTGTAAAGCGTCTCGGGCACCCACTCCAGCTCCACCGCCGCCATCTTGGCTGTGCGGAGCCGCCTTCCCCTCCCTCCCTCCCTCCGCCCCGTCGCCTCCCGCCCGCTCCGCCTCACGGGGCTCCCGCCACCAGCCCGCTCCGCCTCACGCACCGCGGCGCTGCCCGCTCCGCCTCACGGGGCTCCCGCAGCCCTGCCCGCCTTACGGGGCTCCCGCAGCCCTGCCCGCCTCACGCCCCGCGGCTCCCGCAGCTCTGCCCGCCTCACTCCCCGCAGCTCTGCCCGCCTCACGCCCCGCGGCTCCCGCAGCCCTGCCCGCCTCACGCCCCGCGGCTCCCGCAGCTCTGCCCGCTCCGCCTCACGGAGCTCCCGCAGCCCTGCCCGCCTCACGCCCCACGGCTCCCCGCGGTCCCACAGCCCTGCCCGGGCAGGCGGCAGCGGCAGTGCCGGGGGATTGTGAGGGCGGCACAAGAGAACATACTCAGGGGGAGCAGGAATGAAGGGAGGAAGCAGGGCACTACTGTGGCGCGGGGTTATATGGACGGTCTGGAGCAGTTCCCCGATGAAGCGAGGCTGCGGCAGCTGGGCCTGGTTAGTCTGGAGAGGACGGAGAGGGGATCTCGTTATCGCGGAATAAACCCCTCAGAGCTGTCGGAGCAGGGGCCAGAGCCGCTCCGGTGATGCCCAGCGACAGGACGAGCAGCAATGGCCCTGAGCTAAAACACGAGTTCCACCCCAACACCGGGAAGAACTTTGCCTGAGGGAGGTAAAGCCCAGGGAGGGAGCGGAATCTCCCTCTCTGCAGACATCCCAAACCCACAGGGACACATTTCTTTTCCAGCTGGAAGCTCCTTCCAAACTTCTGGATTCTGTAAATCCCTGCAGAAGCCGTAGGGAGTGAGGTGGGATTGACCACCAGGGCCCCACAGGGTTTTATCTTTTAGGGCTAAGCAGCAAATATCAAATATCACCTTGAGCCCCACCCAGCCCAAACTTCTCATAGAGCGTAAATATCATTTACAGCTCACCTGTGCTAACACCCAGCTAATATTGGGCTTTCCATGACCTCCAGGTGTGGTGGCAGCTCATGTGAGCACTATTTGGGCACCTGGAGTTTGCTGTTACAGGACATAATGATCATAAGTATGAAAGAAATTTCACTATTGTATGAAATTTCTGTTGCTGGTGTTTTCTTAGCTAATGTAGCTACTGTTCTTTTTAATTTTAAAAATTACAGGAAGCAGAGCTCCTGCTGTTTCACTTTGGGTAAGTTATTTTTAAAACCCAAGTTCTTGCTATTCCTCCCATTTTTGTGAGAAGACATTATTCTTTGTCCTTTACTTGCACAAAGAAATGTTATGGGGTGGGAAGAAAGGAATGTGACATAAACAGACCATGGAACATTGTTTTGTCCTTTTTTTTTTTCTTTCCTCCTTGCTTTTCCTTTGAGTGACTTCAGATTTTTCTTTTTTTTTTTCTGAAATGATGAGGATTTATTTCACCTGAGGGAATACAGTTGGGGGAATCCTGTTGGCAATTAGCCCCCCTGGGGGTCGAGGCTATTTAGCTCAGTTACTTTTAGAGGCTGGATTTGGGAAGGTTGGAGGCCTGTTAAAAGTAGAAAAGGGCTGGTTTTTAATGCATGAAGGAAAAAGTATTGCTAATGTATCAAAAGGTTTTTTTTTTTAACTTATATTTTTTTTTAACTTATAATGCTATTTGTTTTGCTTTAAAATAAAGCATTTAGTAAATTTTCTAAAAAAAAAAAAAAAAAAGCAGCACAGGTAAATATACTTTTCAAACACGGTGGTAATGGACTTTATCTTCTTGATAAATTAGCATATTTTGAAAAATGAGCTTGGCTGTACCTTCTGCTGCCTGGAAATTTTTTGTAGAAAAAACTAGAGTGTGCCCATTCAGAAAAAGAAATAAATGTATCTGTGTAGGAAGAATGTTCTATAAAGCCGTTCTGGAGCATGTTATGTATTCAGTCTGTAACTTATTTTGGTGGAGCCTGAAAACTAATCTTCATGGCAAAAGCATTTTAATCTCTACATAGGCATAGAATTTAAATATACAAGAACTTGTTTTTTATTAATACTGCATGGTTTGATATATTTGAATATTGAACAATTTGGTGCTCTTTTATCATGAGCAGTTATTTTGTTGTTAAAGGTGCCACAGAGAGTTGGTGTTGAGATAGTAGGTAAGTATCAAAAGAACATATTTGGCAGAAAAACTGAATTACAACAGACTGTTTTATTGAATAATTGGTTCCTCCTTAGTCATAATGTTTAATTCCTTTTTTTCCCCCCCTTAAACCATATTGGGAGCTCATTAACAAAACAACTCCATTCAATAATGTGTCTTTCACATCCATAAATTATTTTAATGCAATCACTTATTAATCATTGCAGATGTTGGAAAATCCTTCCAGTGCTTGTTGGCAGAACTTCTGATGGATAGTCTTATCTTTGTTGGTATCTTTCTCTTTCCTTTTGTCTTTTTTTTTTTTTTTTAATATGGAGAAACATTTAAAGGACTTTTGCAATGCCTGAGAGCAGAGTGGGGATGGATGTTGTTTGGGGAAAAGCCTTCAGTCGGTCTGGCTGCTGCAATCTGAGCTTTTGAAGATGCAGCTGGGTGTCTGAGCCCCTCACATGCACAGAATCTGGAGCGTGGGACATCTGGGTGTCACTGCAGGGGAAGGGGATGCAGACAAGGATCACAAGGGGTAAATGTAGAAAGAAAATCTAATGGTGGTTATTGTAAAAAAAAACAACAAAAAACCCAAACCAATAAACAAACTGCCCTCAGAGATCAAACAGCCTTTGGGGTTGTCAGAGCTCCCTGTGTGGAAGGAGCTCGTATGGAAGAGATTTTACATCTGCAGATATGGTTGTGTGATTTCAGGAGAGTGGGAGTGGGGCCTGTTGATGTTCTGCCCCCCTAAAACGCTCAAAACCCTTAAAAAACCAAAATCCCAACCAGATATTGGTATTGAATTACTATTTCTGGACAGCAGTGAATTGCTGAAGCTCCCCTCTGCTGGAAGAGGCTGTTCTAATGAAAGGCTGAGAGTTGGGATTGCTCAGCCTGGAAAAGAGAAGCTTCAGGTGACCCAACTTCCAAGGGAGGGGGGCTCTTCCCACAGGAATGCCTTCACACTGACAGAGGGTGGATTTAGATTAGATTTTCGGAAGAAATTCCTCTCTGGGAGGAATGTAAGGCCCTGGCACCTCTGCCCAGAGCAGCTCTGGCTGCCCCTGGATCCCTGGCAGTGCCCAAGGCCAGGCTGGAAGGGGCTGGGAGCAGCCCCTGCCATGGCAGGGGTGAAAATGAGAGGAGCTTTAAGGTCCTTTCCAACCCAAACCATTCCAGGATTCCTTTCCAGATGTGGGTGGATCACTAACAAGTGAATTTGGTTAGAAAATTACTGCAAAAAGTAGCAGCATTGTCCTTATCTCACAATTTTTGATTCTGTAACTGAGCTTCAAATTGAAAATATTTTCTTTTTCTGTTGTAGTCATAGATTTCTATTTCAGCCAAATTAGGAGCTGTATGTTCATTAAAGCCCGTGCAGGAAACAGCAGAATTGTCTCTCCCACTGCTGCTTTTTTCTCACTGCTGTGACCTCAGGTCAGGTTAAGTCACCTGCAGCTTCACCTGGCTCATTTGTAACTGAAACCAATTCAGAAGTGCTGACATCAGGAGCGTTTCTGGTGGCTGGATTTGGGAGATGATTTGTGTTTGGGAGCCCTCTCACTGACCCAGTGAGGAGCTGAGAGGGGAGGCCTGCAGGTGCTCTGCCTTTAATGCCTGTCTCAAATGATTTAGTAAATAAATAAATACTATTTTTTTTTTTCAGGAATAAAGTGCTAGGAAGCTGGATGAAAAATATGGAATCCATTTAATATGCTGCCAGTGAAAGAATGTTTTTGCATGGTTTCTTCAAAGGTAAGATATTTATCAAAGAGCAAAAAGCTGTTTGTAAAATTCATGTGGTGACAAAGAAGAAGTTCAGTATGGATGGAGTTGAAAATTTGAGCTAAGTAATCAATGGGAAATTAAGATTTAGATCATTATCTGGCACAGTTCAGGATTTTCAGATTGGAGCAGCAGTTCTTGTTTTGTCATGGGTTAAATTTTTCGTGGACAGCTTTATATTTTAAATTACTATGGCTAGGCATAGTTAATGTAAAAAGAGGTTCTAAGAAAACAATAAAAACCTGCTGAATTTCCTTACAATGTGCTTATTTTGAAGTGGGAAGGAAGTGAACTGACATGGATAACATATGAACCTACTATATCTCCTTGATGTGGATATTAAAGGAACCTTGAAAATAGTTTATGGGGAAGTTGTTGGAGGCTTCTAATTTTAAATTCTTAACAGGAAATCATTAAACTGTAGAGGAGCCAACATAACAGACTGTTGCTCTAAAACAAGAGCTAAATGCAGAGCATCCACATGAACTCGTCAGATCTTTTTAAAATTTTTTTCCTTTCCTTTCATGTTTACTGCAACACAGATAAATACATTTTCATTTCTGCTTTTCATATACATCAGCTCTGGGTCCCATTCTGAATGAGATGAGAAATGAGTGCCCTTACTGTCAGACCTCAAAGCAAGTGGAGAAATTCACATTATCCATTAGACCCAGGGGTGTTAACTCCTTGTGTGGTCAGGTCCCACCTTCCTTCACTGACTGGGAAAAACCTTTAAAAATGTGGATGTTGTTCACTTTTAGTTTCCTCTTTTACATGAGATTTTCATGCTTTATCTGAGCCCCTTGCTGAGATGATTGGCACATTTCACACGGGCTTTGCAAGAGGTGTAACAACCTTTGGGCACTGTCAGCTGGGCTGATGGAGCTTAATTAGGGGCTGGAGGAAGGAGAAACGTTCTGAGGGGTCTGTAAGCACTAAGAGATGAAGGTGAGTCCCCAAATGCAGAGATGATTTTCAGGTGAAAAAGGCTTTAAGAACGTGGGTTTGCCAAAGCCAGTGGGCACTGCTGCTTTCTGCTGCCCTATAATTAATAAGTTTGTACCTAAATGATGAGATTTTCTGTATCTGACATGAGGCTGATGTGAATTTTGATGTGTTGATAATTGCATATATTTAATCTGTCAGAAAAAATGAGTCATGGCTTTTGCAAAATATAACTTGGAGTATTTTTCAAGCTGCTAGGGAAGAGAGGGCAGGATGCTGCTCACCCAGCAGCACACTGTGATGGGGAATTAGGAAGAATTTAAATGTACCAGTCTTGTTTCTCTTGATTGTCTAATGCAGCTAAGGAGACTGAATTCTGCTGTCAAAATGTAACTAATTTAGTTTAAGCCTATTTGAGATTTTTTTAAGCCCCAGTTAGAAGAAAAACTGAACTTTTCATCACAAAAGCAATAATTGCCTTTAATTCTGAGAAATTATTTAAGTTAGTTGAACCAGTGCATTCTGAGATAAATTTGTTTCAGCAACTGTTAAACAAATTGAGGATAAGCTATCCTTACAGTAAATATCTGATTGTGTCTGAGTTAGAAACATTTTAAGTGAAATTTATTTATTTATTACGTAAAAAAGATTTTAACTGAGTGGTTTAACCTGACTTCTGCATCTGAAATATATGGCTGAGGATCTATGGGCAGTTTCTGCTCAGCATTGGCTTCCTTTAAGCATAAACCAAGAAAAGCACTCCCTGTTTTTATAAAAGCATCAAGGGTGCATGAAAATTGCTAAATGGCCCTTCAGTTACTGCCTGTTCCTTAGGGCCTGGGGTTTGGAAATGGCAGTGGCACTTTCTGTCAAGCTTCATCTTTATTCAAAGTTTTTCTCCATGCATCAAACTTCATCTTTATTAGAATTTTTTTCTCCCTACATCTTCAACTTTTATATGTTCCTATTTCTGTGAGGGTCTGGTTTAGTTGAAGAGGTTTTTTTTGTGAGCTGAAGGACTTCAGAAGAAAATGAGGAAATATGGTTTGAGTTGCTGCAGGATCTGCTGGTTGTGTGCCCTGTAAATCTTGAAGCACTTTGTTTTTCCAAGAGCAGTTTGAAGAGTGCAGTGGTTGCAGGCAAAAGCATCTTTAATGTATTGTAATTTGATTGAATTTGTGAGTGTAGGTATGATTTATATGGCTATTGTCTCAATTGTAGGAGTATTGACAGAAATGAGGCACTTTTTCACTTAGGAAGGCAAAAGCAATACTTGGATATAAAAAGACAGCAATACCTTAGGGTTTGAAAAGCAGTTTCTTCCATCATAACTATTTTCCCCCCTTTGTTTCCTTCTTTTTACCAGACTACTTAAAAAGTGTGTGTCTGTAAAATGTAGGGGTAGGAGCCAATCTGTGTGGTTCTGTTCCTGCAGTAGCTTGTTATTTTTTCCACTCAAAATTATTTAGGATAGCATTGCCTTTATTGAATGAGACTACTCCTCAATGACAATGTCTCTGCCTATATTTATCTAGCTATAAAATAGGGAATATTGCACTTTTTTTGGAAGTGATGTGCCTTAGCTGTCCTTGTGATGACACAGGTCTGACAACATTGTTTTCTTTTTTTTTTGGTTGACAATTTTGTCAGTTTGTTTGTTTTCTGATTCCTTTGTAATTAAAAATGTGGGTGGCAACGCAGGCCTGGCAATTGATGTGTCATGCCCGTGGTTTTTATGTTAATTAAGAGGGAAATACATTGTGATGCTTGGGATTGCATAAAGCTCAAATTAGTCTTTGTCTCCTTTACACACTGTTGAAATGCCCAATATACTTCTATAAAATACTGTTATGAAACTTGATTGTCAGTTTATTAAAGTAATTCTATATTGGGGTTGATGATCTGGTGGTTTGATCTGAGGGTATAAACACCTGTAAAGTAGGAAGGGATCCTTACCTGATTGGATTAGTGTGGATTAATTCATTAATGGTTGTAACAGGTTTGCAAATCCCTGAGTGCTCCAGGAATCCAAAGTTTTTTTGATATCCTTTTTATTTTTTAAATACTGCTGACTTTAATGTGGTTGGTGGAAGGAAATCCAAAGGGCTTGCTGTCCTTAAGCCAAACAATTATCTCCAGAGAAGTATTTTTGCAAAATTCCGCGGTGATTTTCACTGAAGTGAGAGGAGGCTCTGGGAGCTGGCAGTAAAACAATGTCTGGCATTTCAGCTATAAAACCAAAATACACAAACCCCTCCAGCGTGAAGGAAACGTCTTAAACGGTCATGAGCATAAAACCGCGCCAGGATGTGTAATTCCAGAGGGGTCATCGGTGGGAATCGAGTGGGAAAACAGGGATGAAAGCAAGGAGAAGGGAAATACGGGGGAGGTCTGAGTAACAGTGGGGTTCCTGGGACAGGAGGGCTGAGTAACAGTTCCTGGAGCATGGGGAGAAATCTTGCGCTCCCCGTTCTGCATCCTACTTGCGATGCTGAGCTCTGTGAAGCATTTTTGGATCGGGGGACCTGGGGGACACTCATCGCTCCCTGCACCTTCCTGGTGAGGGCGACAGGAGGGGCAGACCCCGATCTCTGCTGGGCAGCGGCAGTGCCCGAGGGACCGGCCTGGAGTTGTGTCTCCTGCGGAGAGTGCCGGGCTCCGCAGGGCATGGGCACGGCCCCGAGGCTGCCGGAGCTCCGGGAGCGTTCGGACAGCGCTGCCCAGGGGGATTGCTGTGCTGTGTGGGCAGGGACAGCAGCGGGACCGGCGGGTCCCGGCGGGTCCTGGCGCGGTTTCGGGCTCGCTCCCACCCGCCGGCCGCAGGGGGCGCGGCGGAGCCCCGGCCGCGCCCGCCGCCCCTTCCGCCGCGGCGGGGCCGGCAGGGGGCGCTGGGCGGGCCGGGCCCGTTCCCGTTCCGGCGGGCGGGAGCGGCCGGACATGCCCGGGCGCCGCCGCCGCCGTCTCCAGCAATAGTCGCGGGCAGCGGCGGGAGCGCCGCGCGGAGCCGCCCCCCGTTCTCCCCATGGAGGGGCCGTACGCGCTCGGGGTGAGCGTGTTCTCCGACCAGGGCGGCAGGAAATACATGGAGGACGTGACCCACATCGTGGTGGAGCCCGAGCCGCCGCCGGCCGGGGCGCACAAAGGCGGAGCGGCGCCCGCAGGCCCCGGCGCCGCCGAGCCCCCGGCCGAGAGCGGGCGGCGGCGAGGGGGGACCCCGCGGGCGGCCGAGGACGGGGCGCAGCCCCCCGGCACCGGCCCCGGGCGGCGGCCGCGCCGCTCCGTCGCCTTCTTCGCCGTGTGCGACGGGCACGGCGGGCGGGAGGCGGCCCAGTTTGCCCGGGAGAACCTGTGGGGCTTCATCAAGAAGCAGAAGGGCTTCTGCTCGGCCAAGCCGGCCGAGGTGTGCGCGGCCCTGCGCAAGGGTTTCATCGCCTGCCACCGCGCCATGTGGAAAAAGCTGCGTAAGTGCCAGCGCCCGGCGCGGACCCTCCGCTGCCCCCGCGCCGCCTTTTCCTCCCCCTCTCCGCACTATTGTGAGTGCCTGCCTCCCTCCCTCCCTGCTGCCATCCCCGCGCCGGGAATCGCGGCAGGGCAGCCCGGCCGCCCAGCCGAGTAATTGCGGAGAACAAGAAAAACTGGAGGGCACGCTGGGAGAAGAGAGATGTAAACACAAGGCGAGGATACGCTGTTGTGTTACGTAGCTGGGAATGGTGCGATGGTAGGGCTGCAGTTTGTTTTCAGCCTCAATTTCCAAGTTCGATTCGTTGGGAAGGTTTTCATCTTGTTGCCTTGGGTAATCACACTGAACTCCCCCTTAGATTTCCCTTGCGTCATGAAAAGGGGGGAAAAAAAAGTAATTTTAACAAACTGAAATGGTCTGGGAATGTTTTTTCCCTAGCGGTGCTTCTGATTGTTTTTGTGAGTCCTGATGGAAGAATTGAAATGTGGCTGGTTTATAACTCGCTCATATGCGAGCATGAGGGAACACTCAGTGTCCCTGACAAATAGAAAACACATCCTTAGTATCCTGAGGATGGTTTTGCTATATCTAAATATATATCATCATTAGTATTTATGTATGTGTTAGTTGTTTAATTGCAGTAGCACAGAAGGTGTAAAGAAGTCAATGTTGAGGACAGGAGCATGCCCAGACAAGTGACAGTCATCATTCCTGTACTCATCCTTCTCACCGAGGTCTTGTGAGGCTGCAGTTTGAGTTTCTGAAAGGCTTTTTTTCTTCCTAAGATGAAGGGTCTGACTTAGAGTGTGGTTGTTTATATAGAATGTGTGTGTATCGTTTTTGCATTTAGGCATTCAAAAGCTTCAGAGAAAAAGCAAGAGCAGAGTTCAGCGTGTGAAAGGAGGTGTGGAACATGGTAAAACTGGATTCAGAATAGTGGCAGTGACAGCTGGGCTTGGGAGGGAAACCTGAAAAGCAAGAATTGCGCTCAGAGCACCCTGGGCTTTCAGTGAGTGGTTTAGGAAGGGTGTGGGGTAATGACAGTTTCATTTTCCTTTTTCTTCAATAGCAAAATAGAGAAGTTGTACAAATGTCAGATACTTGAGGAGATATCGGGGAAGAAGCAGTAAATTTGAGGGTACAGAGGGAAGGGTGTGAATTTTAGAAGCACCAGAACTTGACCACATCCTTGGCAATGGGGTGTGCAGCCTCCTGGGCTGCAGGGCTGGGTGATAAGGAGCAAAATGTGTGAACAGGGGGACATGGCATGGGCTGGGGGAAGATAAGGAGTTCAGTTTTCTGGCTCTTGTGGCCCTGGTGTGTTATTTGTCACTGGAACTCTGTGTGGGCACCAAGGCTGGGAGGAGAAGAGTGCAGGAAGCTCTGTTTAGTAATGGGTGTTTAGCAAACAGCACCGGGGTTGTGGAAGCAATTTAAATTGTTGTGAGAAACAGCACAGCTCTGGCTGGGAGCCTTTGATGGCACTTCGAGGTGGACTGTTTAGTGAACTCCAGAGCATGTTTGCTCCTCCTGATTCCTGCTGCACGTGCTTAACAGCCCAAGTTCTGTGGGACAAGCCCATCATTATCTCTAATTTATTGCTTCATCCTGTTATGGAGTCCCAGTGTGAATTCTACTGACAGGCAATAATTTTCCATATTACCACGTGTAAAGCAGCTTTTTAACTGTGTGGTGGTGACCCTGTGGACACGAAATGGAGACTGGCTGTGTTGGTATCTTGAAGGGTGTGGGAGAGTGGTTTGGAATTTTGGGGTGGAGGATAGAGTCTTTATTGCTTCCAGTTGGCTGTTGGAAGGGAAGGTTTTACTCAGCTGCTCTCTTGGTTGTTGGAAGTTCTGTAGGTATCCCCTGATAGACACAAACCACACTGCTCATGACAGTACCAGAGAAACTAAACTAGAAAAATGCCCATTTGATTGTTTTTTGTGTTAATTCTGTAGTAATAAAATTCTCTGAATGCCAAAGATCTTCTGGAGTAAGAGTTCATTTTGGAAGCTACAGAACGAGTTGAGTTTGAGTTCAAAGTTACAAAGCTGAGTGTGAAGGGCAATGCTTTTCAAGTAGAGGGGGGAAAAATGTTTTAGAAAGATGTGCTGTTGATGCTCCTGATCCATGGAGGAGTTGGATGCATGGATTTGATTTTAGTACTTGAGCTCAGAAGAAAGCCCAGCAGTTTGACACTTTTGCTGGTTCCTGGTGAGACACAATCTCTACAGAGAGAACTGGGCTGTATCTAATACTTATCTCTGAACAGGAGCAAGGCATGAACTGCAATTTTAGGATGACAGGCAGATAATTCCGGGTTTTGTTGAGCCTAAAATCTGGGGCTGCTGCATCATTCTTTCTCTCACAAGTGGGTGATTTCCTTCTCTCTGCTCTGCATCCCCATAAAGACTGATTTGACTCTCTAATACATTTTATTGCTGTTCAGAGGTTGTCACACTGACAGAAACTCATTAGTTGCAGCTTGTTTTCTGTTAAGTGCATGGTTGAAGTCCTCATTACCACTTGGCTCCCTCCCTTGTTTGCTTTCCTTTTGGAATGTGTTAGATTTAATATCCACAGTTAAAACTGCCAGACAAAGTACTTCCAATAAGCTGATTGAATGTTTGTGTTCTTGAAATAAAGCTGCTCCTAGGGAGAAAGTGTTTCAGTATTTAGAACACAAAGCTAGAACTCTTGGAACTTAAATGTTTAAATTGTGCTGGATGTCTTGGTAGCTCTCACTGAGGAAATACAACTTTTATCTTCATCCTGCCTGTGAATTCTGCTTCTCCAAATTCTCCTTTTCCATCACCTCTTCCATGTCTTCTTCCCTCAGGCACCTGAACATCATTCAGTGCCACTAGAACTGAAGTTCCTTATTTTTTTTTTATTCTGTTTAAAGCTTTAGAAGGTTAAAATAGCTGTTTTCACAGAGGATAAGGTATAACTGGGTTTTCCTTTTCTTTCCTCGTGTGTTTATTTGCCCTGTGTTTGTTGTGCCACAGGCACAAATAGAGAATGCAGTGCTTTGGCAGCCTGAGCTGGGTATTTCCTGCAAACAGCTTGTGTCACAGTGGAATTCCTGACTTGTGAAGTGCAGGAGATAGAATGTGACAGGGAGATGAGCCCCCTTTGGAATTTGTCTGAAGATGCTGAGTGGGTGCAGTGAAGAAGAAACATGAGGTTGCTGTTGGCAGTTGGAATGAACTGATAACTGGGAGCTGAGCCTGCTTTTGTGGGTGCTGGGGTGGGGAGGAGGATGGTGTGGCTGGGCTGGGGCTCCATGGGGGTGTTGTCTCAGTTTGTGCACTCTTGGGGAAAGATGAACTTGTGTGTGTAGACACAAAAATAGGAAAGGCATGAAAGAGAAGTTTTGGGTGGGATGTAATTGGAGAGAGTAGTGTAACAACAAGTTCATAGAAGTGGTTTGAGGGCAAAGCAGTTGAGGAAGGAGATTTCCCTAACCAAGTGTAGTTGTGTTATTACTCTGAATCCCAGGGATACCGCCTGTAAAATTTGAGGAGAGCACACTGAGATAGTCTGAATTATTCAGCCCTCCAAAGGGAAATGTGAGTAAAACCATTTGAGATGTCATTCAGCACAAAATGTTGCTGTTCAGCCTATGAAAATAAAATAGCAGTTTTTCTCCCTCCCAAGGGGATCAGGAATGTCCACAAATCCTGATTACCAATCAAATATCCAGACAAAATAACTGAATTTTGGACATTTCTACTGCTTCGGACAGGGAAGTGAAGAGTAGCTCTCAATGAAACACTTCACTGATTCTGTTCAACCCCCAAGGGTTCTAGTGATGCTTGGAATATCAAACCAGAGGAGGCAGTTTTTAGAGCCCTGCTGTGGTGCTTTGATGCTGTGTCAGTTTAAGCTGAGGCTGGGGAAGGATGTCCAAGGAGTGGGGGGACCTGGGGACGCCTCTTGGCCTGGCTGTTGTTGTAACATCCCCCAAGCCTCAGAGGGAGGCACCCCTCACAACATTCCCAGTTCCCCAGAACTAAACCTGTGCTTTTTGTCTGTTGTTTGCCTGGTTTCTCCTTGCAGCAGAGTGGCCCAAGACCATGACAGGCCTGCCCAGCACGTCGGGGACCACGGCCAGCGTGGTGATCATCCGCGGCTCCAAGATGTACGTGGCCCACGTGGGCGACTCAGGAGTGGTGCTGGGGGTCCAGGACGACCCCAAGGATGACTTTGTGAGAGCTGTGGAGGTGACACAGGACCACAAGCCAGAACTTCCCAAAGAAAGGGAGAGAATTGAAGGCCTTGGAGGCAGGTAGGTTTGTCTGCTTTCACTAAGCTTGAGCTTGTTGTCACTGAGCACACAAGGAGCTGAATCTCTGCTATTTATCTTTTGTCCTCTTAATTTTTCTTACAGCTTACTGGGGAGTAAATTACAGGGATCCATTGTTACACAGTTGTGTTTCTTGCTAGTGGTTTATGGTGTATCCAGAATTTTAATTTCCTGGTGGATCATGCAGCTGAGGAGTGGTTACAGTTCTAAATGTTCACCAACAACTTTTTGCAAGCAGAGATGATAATTTTTGGCCTATTTTCCTTTAAATTCTGAGGAACCTTCAGGTTGTGCAAATTGCCTTTTCACGTAGGTAAAATGATACGGGGTCTGGAATATCCAGTTTGTCACAGCACTCTAATTTCTCAGGCATCCTGCATTGTCCCCGAGATGACAATGGCAGCTGTTGAATAGGCTCCTCAAAACTTCTGCTTAGGGAACATGAGAAAAATCCTGGATTTGAAACAAAACCCTCCCTTTGCTGTTCTAACACCACAGTTTAGCACCTGTCCTTCCAGGAGCCATTCCTTCCCTGGCAGGAGCTGGCAGATGTTGGCACACCTGAGCTGGTGTGTGTTCCCTGGGAGTGAGGGCGAGCAGGCAGGGCTCTGTCAGGTGGCACAAATGTTCAGAGACAACCCCCAGGGCTGGGATCTGGGAGCTCTGTGTCCTCCCAGTGCTGCACCAGATGGATGGGCAGGGATCACTGAAGGTTTTCCTGCTGACATCATTCATCTGGGAATGCTGTCAGCCCATTAACCTGCAGATATTTGTGCCTCTGGCAGGTGGGAGTTGATCAGAGGCAGTTTTGCTGTAGGTTTCCAGGATGTTTCTCAGAGACTGGAAATCTCTGAAGGTGCAAAGAAGCATCCCCTGAAACTTAGTATCTCCAGGAATGGTTAATTTTTAATTTTTCTTGTTTTTACTGGCGCTCCTCCTGTTTTTCCCAGGCTGGCTGTGAGGCATGTGGTGGGAGTGAGGTGGAACTGTGCAGCTGTGCTTGGGAATGCCTGGTCTGTCATGAGAGCAAACTGGGAACACTTGATGAGAGAGCATGAGGGAGTCTTCCATTAAAATGCTCTTTTCCCAGTGACAGTCTGAGTGTGGGATGAGGTTTTCTTTCCAATAGTGACTGAAGTGAGCTCTGTGTGGTCATTAGCTGTACAAGTGGATGAGATCAGGTTTTAGGATGTGGTGTTTGTGACTTTGCAGTCGTTAAGGCCTTTGAAGTGTCAGGATGTGCATCTTGAATGGCTTCAGCATGGGGAATCTTGAGGCTGTTCCAGAGCTGCTCAGTTTCCAATTACCAATGGCTGTTCCTTGGATGAAAGAAACTTTCAAGTATCCAGTTCCTAACTTGGTTGGGACCAAGCTTTGCTAGTTCCTGGTTTCATTAGCTCTTATTCCCTGGTGGTTCATATTTGTTCTTTCTTCCCTGCCTGACACAGCTGCCCCAGTTACCTGCTCCGTGGCTCCTTTGACCCTCCAATGCCATCTGGGAGAGCAAAGCAGTGCTCAGTGCCTCGGAGCAGATGTTCACATGCAAATGCAGAGCTGTTCTCCCTATCTCCTGCTTCCTGCAGACACCAGCCCGGGACAATTCCTCTTTTGTGTCTGCCTCCTGTTGGTGTTCCTTCCATCAAGCAAATCCTTTCAGGAGGCTGCTCCTTAATGTCCTGTTGTTTCAACTATGCCATGCTGCTCTGTACAGCCAAATTTTGGGAGATGGAGAAGACCAAAGGAGGAACTTTGTGGAATTTACACCTGAGTGAGCTGATGTTGAAGGTCCTCATGTGAGGGAGGCAAATCCAGTTCTGCTCTGTCTTTGACAGATGACACCCTTGCATATGTTGTAACCAGACAGAATTTCTTCCAGGTCTTCATTACCTCACTTTTTATTTTCTTCTGCCCCTCCTCTCTCACTTTTCCCCTTGGCTTTCTACAAAAGTATCAAAGTGCTGTTGAGTGTTTTGAAATAGGAACTTCCCCGCGCGTGCCATCGTTATTACCTCCACATTTGCACATTTACCTGGTTTTGCCTCATTGACATGAACTTCCTCGTTGCTGTTGCTAACCTCTGGCCCTGTCTGGTGCTTTCAGCGTGATCAATAAGTCTGGTGTGAACCGTGTGGTGTGGAAGAGGCCCCGGCTGACCCACAACGGCCCCGTGCGCCGCAGCACCGTCATCGACCAGATCCCCTTCCTGGCCGTGGCCAGGGCCCTGGGTGAGTGCCTCAGCTCAGTTCATCCCCTGCCTTTGCCCAAACACTGAATTTACAGAGCTCTCCTCGCTTGCCTGCTCAAATTCAGGGCCTTGAAAGTGTGTTTTTAATACAATAGTACTGCATTTTTTGAATAATGCTGTAACTGGGGAGAGAAGAACGTGACTTACAATGTGCAGGGTTTTCAGTGTCAGCCCTACAAGAATGGGATTTAATTTTCCCACCAACTAGTCAAAAATTACAGTCCCATTATCTCAGTGAGAAGGAGACAAATGTGCTCTCCCTCCTGGAGACACACAGGGCTTGCACATTTTCATTTGCACCAGAAATGAATTTTTGCTGGATGCTGCATGAATTGCTTCAGTCTTTCTTATGTGGAGAATCTTTTTTTTTTTTTTAAGACTTGGCATAGAATGGGATGAAAATCAAATCTGTTTAACTTTAACTTGCCTTTATGGGAGCACTAGAACTGAGAGGAACTGTCTTTGAGGAGCACCTCATTCCAAGGACAGAAAGGGATATGGCAGGACTAGAAATTGTCCTGGAATATCCTGTGATGATTTTTTTTTTTGGGAAGTACTTCTTAACTGAATTATTTGGTATCTCTTACCCATGAGTGTTAGTGTTTCTGGTCATTTTTCTCCTTAAATTCAATTGCAGAATGCCAATCTTTGGCTGCTCATGTTTTTTCCCTTTGTGCAGTGAAGAATCCTCTCTGCAGGGGTACCCAGAACAGGTTTGGTTGGTGGGAGTTTGGTTTTTACCTGTAGGAGCTGTGCTGTAACTGCTGCCTGGCAGCTTGGCAGGCCCGTGGCAGTGCTGTCAGTGCTCCTGGGTCAGCTGGCAGTGCCCGTGGGGACAGGCTGTTCTGGGACCAGGGTCTGGCTCATTCCAGAGCCTTGCTGTGTCTGATTTCACAGGCAGGAATAGCTCTGCCACAGGGATTTGTCCAGAGTTAAGGAGAAGTTTGCAGTGATAATGAACACGGAAGAGTCAGCTGTGTGTCAAGCGAGGAGTCACAGGTGCCTGAAAGTTAAAAATTTTAATTTTAAGGACTTTTTCTCAGTATTTGAAAGTCTTTATGTGCTATATTTCAAGTAGTATAGAGTTTATTTTGTGGTTAGAACTGTCTTTAGAATTTGAGTGAATCCTTGGGAGCTAATAAATGAGTAGCAAAAAAAACCTTCATGCCCTGAGCAGCACATTCCTGTTGTTCCCTCCTGCAGGACAGGGGAAGTGTTCCTTCTGGATTGCAAAATGTGAACACTTAATTTTGATGTATCTTTTGTTCCTGTGATTGTAAGTTTGTTGCCTGTCTGAAGAGCTGGCTGGCTTTTGATCTGGTTGCTCCCAGCAAGCTGAACAAAAGGATTTGGCTGGGGTTTGTGTGCAGATGGGAGTTCAAGGAACCATGCATTTGTTAGCCCCCAGTGCATTCTTTGCCAGCAAGTGCATGAAGAGAGGATTACTGGAGAGTTTTCAGGTCCACAAAATGGGAACACCTATCTCTTAACAGTTTTGGGATTTGAAAGCTCAAACCCCATGCTGGGACCAGCCTCCCCTCCTGCCTGGTCTCAACCTGGATAAAAATTTTTAGCAGGACAACAAGAATCTTTCAACAGAGAAGCCTAGAGTTGGGAATTTATTTCAAATGGGGGAGATTATCTGATTAAAACCCCTAAAATTTAGATCATAGATGGTATTTTAAGTATCTCTCTCTTACAACACTTAAAAATACCTTGATGTAGTCTCATCCCCCAATCTTGAAGTGTAATGCACTCTTAAGGAGTTGAGGAAAGGTTTTGGAAATAGCAGGAATACAGCACCGTGGAAAAGTTGCACTCAGCCAGCAGAAAATCCTGGTGCAGAAGAAATCCTTGTGGCCAGATTAATTCTGTTGACATACCCTTCCCCATTCTGATTGTCAGAAGTGCCCTTCTGCCCTAAAATAAGCATTTGTGGTATGCACAGTGGCTGTATTTAAGCATTTAAATAATGCTTGATTTATTTATAGCCCCATAATAAGTCAGAAGTATTTGGGCTTTGTGCTGTCCCTGTAGAGCATCTGTAAGATGCTTTAATGCACACAGCAGGTTGCTGTATCTGCTAATAAACCATTTTAAGCTGTAGTTCTGTGTTTTCACAGCTACTTCTGCTGACCTTTTCTGGGCAATGAGAACATATTTTTTTAATATACTGATTTGCCTTGTAATAGATACTCAAGAATGTGTGGTGAGAGATTGCCTGGCACTGCTGGAGGTGTTTAAATGAATGAAGGATGAAACCTGAGCCAGGAGCCCGATAGTTCAACCACTCCCTCCTGTGGGAACATGAACTTGCTTTCCCTGGGTTTTTTTAAATGTAGAATACAATAGACTCACCCTATTTCAGGTGGAGTAGCTTGCACAGGACAGGTTTGGCTCTCCCCAAGAGCAGGAATTTCCTGCTGCCCTCTAGGAGCAGTTCAGTAGCAGAGCAGGGAATCCACGGGCAGCTGCTGCAGGAATCTTTGACAGGGATAGGGAAGCTGTTTTCCAGAACAACTGACTGGATGCCAGAGCTGCTCTGTGAAGCTCTCTGAATGCACATACCATGAAATCCTGGAGAAGAGGCTATGGCTGACCTCAAATGATCTGAGGAAATTGCTGTGTAAGATTTTAGAGTTGTTTACATGCATTTAACTGTTTTTAAAATTAAATTACCAAATAGAGTGGGCACAGCTGCCACTCGGATTTTCCTTCCTGCTCCATTGTAGGCCATGAACCTGAGTCACATGGAATTGTATAAGTTGTATTTACAGCAATTTCCAGCTTCTATTTATAATTATTTTTCTGTTTTATCTCTATAAAACCAGACAAACTTGGGGTGCATTTGGGATTCTTCTCTAGTCCTCAGGATATGTTGCTGTAGCTTGTAAAATTTTCTTCAGCCCTGAGACAAAATGATAAATGTGCTGTGCCAAATGCAGTGTGTGCTTTGCTCTGGGGATCTGTGTGTAACACACATCATGTGAGGGCACCTGTGGCTCCTTGTGGAGAAAAACTTTGATTTAAAAAGCTCTGGGATTAATCAAACTGAGGTTTTATTTTGGACTGAGTTATGAAAGTAAAGTTTTTTCTTTCCTCTATTAAAATCAAAAGCCCTTTTTATATGCAAAACAGCATCTCCAGAAACTGAAATGAAAGATTTGATTTATGCAATTTCTAGACACGCTTTTGCTCTAAGGCTTTGGGCTTAATCCAGTCCAGCCCACTTACATGATGGATTGTTTTTGTTTGTAACTTCCATTACTTTCCTGGCAGCGCTTGACTTAGAAGTAGCTTTGTTGTTGTATTTTACAAGGTAACAGTAAGAGAAACTGCCTAGTTTGATACATTCTTACAGGCAGCTGAATTAGTTTCCTGCTCCTTTAGTGTCTGATTTCAAACATCTATTTCATTTTGTAAGATGCCTTGGAGATCTCTGTATATTATTCTGGTTTGAGTCAGGACTAAGAAACAGGTTTTTCTGGAAGATATGGAAGGAGCTACATTAGTAACTTTTTTTTTTTAGTTTGGAAAAGAAATAGGCAAACTTGCACTGAAAGAAATACTCCCAGAGTGTAAGTTTTTAAAGAACAAAATTGTCAAGAGTTTTGTAAATGTTTGGTTTTTAATTCGGAGCAAAAATAGTCTGGCTCCCAAATGGAAGCCTGAGAGCCTGGAACGCCAGCCTCTGGCACATGCCAGGCTGCCAGGGGGTCACTGCTCTGCCTGCTTGCTTTGGAACACAATTAAAGACTTCAGAGCACTTGGAAATGCTCAGGGAAACGTGTTCTCTGCTTTCTGCCTGCTCTCCTCTCCCTTTTCCCTTCCCAGAGTTGTACAGAGGCTGCCACAGAAAATACCTCTGCAGGTTTGTACTGCTGGGGTGGTAAACTTCTCCAGCTGGGCAGGGGAAGGGGGACACAGCTGGGCAGGGAAAGGGGGGCACAGCTGGGCAGGGAAAGGGGGGACACAGCTGGGCAGGGAAAGGGGGACACAGCTGGGCAGGGAAAGGGGGACACAGCTGGGCAGGGAAAGGGGGGCACAGCTGGGCAGGGAAAGGGGGGCACAGCTGGGCAGGGAAAGGGGGGCACAGCTGGGCAGGGGAAGGGGGACACAGCTGGGCAGGGAAAGGGGGACACAGCTGGGCAGGGAAAGGGGGACACAGCTGGGCAGCAGCTCCAGAAAGTTTTGCCTTAGGTTGGGGAACTCTGCCCTTCAGGGAAATACAATAAATAAAAATAGAAACGTTCCCCTCCACGTGAGATGGGCTGGCCGTGGTGGGCTCAGGGTTGGAAGGGGCTGTGGGCTCACGCTGTGCCCTTCAGAAATTTGTGATCCTTGGAGCTGGCCTTGTGATATTCCCAGTTATCCCTCTGGGAAGCCTCCTTCTCTTGGAGCAGATCCCCTGGAGTCAGTGTGATGACTGCTTGGCTGTTTCCTCGGGAAGGGCAGCAGATGGACACGATGACACACGTATTAAAGAACTCAAATTAATGAACATCAGGTTATTTTTATCACCCAGCACAGTGTTTTTAATTAAAAGCCCGATTCAGCTAATAACATTTTGTCATTTCTCCCACATGAGTATGAACAAACTGACAAATGGATGTGTAAAAATATTATATATATATTGGAAAGTGATGCTGCTCTTGTTAGTTTTACCTGCTGTGGCCGTGCCAGAGTGATGTGAGAAACTCGGAGTGCAGGAGGACTTTCCGTGGCAGTTCACATGCAAGAATTGCTCAGCTCTCGTGTTACAGTATTTATTTTGATCTCGCTGCCAGCTGGCTTTGTCGGCAGCCTGTGGCAGCCGAGTGCACCTCTGTCGGAGCAGGCTTGGCTTTTAATTAGCGCTCATTAGCAGCATGTGCTTGTGGGATCGGGGCTTTAATGAGGATGGGCTGCGGTGGAGTTGGGGTAATTGAGTTGAAGTATTCCCTTTCCTGCTTCTGGAAAAGTCTTTTCAACTGGTTGATAGCTCAAGGCAAAGCTAATGGAGGCAAGGAGGAAGACAAAAAGCTTATTTATTGTCTTCAAAAGGGTGCTGATGGATGTGGAAGAAGCTCCAGGCTTTGTCCAGCAAAAAGCAAAAGAAGAGCCTGAAAAAACCTTACTCTTGAATTGCTGAGCTTCTGTTTGCTGCTCAGCTCTGACAGTCCAATTAATTTCTGCTTTTAAAGCTGTGTTCTGCACATAGAAATGTAGCCAGTGCTTGCAATAATAATAATGTTACTTTTTGCTGCTTATCACTACAGGAAGCTGCTTATGAACATGGAAATAAATTTCAAAAAGAGGTGTTAGGGCAAATAAATAGATACATTGAATAGAATAGAAATAAATTGATATGGTAATGCATTTTTCTGCTGGAGTAGTTTTTATTTGAGGATGGTTTGGAGGGAGCTCTTGAACCAGGGGCTGATTTGACTTGGATGCGTTGTTCAGCTTTGTTTCTGGTGAGGTGACCCCAAACTCCTTCACACAGTGAGAGACATTTAAAAATAGAAATGTTCCCTGCACCAGGCCATCCCAGGGAGAGGCTTGAGCTCTTATTTGCTGCCCTCCTGCTGGAGCACAGGCAGTGTCCGTGTTCCTGTGGCTTCTGTCCAGCTCCCAGACTTGGCACATGGTGTTTGGCTGCAGAGAGCCCCGTGTGGCCTTCAAGTGATGCTCGAGCTGTGGGAGGAAAAGGAATGGCAAAGGGAATTTGTTTGACAGGGAAAAGGCTTCAGTCTCCTCCTTTGCTTTTTTTGTCCCTTCCCTGTGGCACCTGTGCACACAAATATTTGCACATTTGGTGGAATCAACAAAGCAAGGTTTTGCTTCTGTTTGAGGAGAGCTCAGTTAATTCAGATAGGTTTTATTTTGGAGAGTGGTTACGGTTTCAGCATTTTCTAGGTATTAATCTGTTTAATTTCTCCTTTTTTCACAAATACTTGTTTTAAGAGAGTAGAATACCCCCAATTACATCTTGATTTAGTTTAAAGAGGATTAGAAGGTGGCAGCAGCTGAGCAGTGACGGGGCTGGAATTTCTTTATATTCCTGCTGGTGACTCAAGACTTATGGTGTTGGATTTCCTGGGATGGAACATTTTTCTCCGTTTTCCAAGAGTGAGATTTCTCATGTGTTATGTAAAATTCCAACCCATTTTCTGTTTTGCCAGGTGATCTCTGGAGCTACGACTTCTACAGTGGGGAATTTGTGGTGTCCCCCGAGCCCGACACCAGCGTGCACACGATTGACCCCCAGAAGCACAAGTACATCATCCTTGGCAGTGACGGGCTCTGGAACATGATCCCACCTCAGGATGCCATCTCCATGTGCCAGGATCACGAGGAGAAGAAGTATTTCATGGTGAGAGCAGTGGCCAGAACTCAGAGTGGAAATTTCTTCCTTGTTACCTCTAACAAATGGTCAGCCTGATAGGGATGAGAAGTACCCCGCAGAGTTGGTGGGCTTTAGGCAGATTGATGGTTTTGCCACAACATAAAAGTTGGTACAATGTGGCTGATGCTAAATACCACGAGTGTTAACATAGCTTAAATTATTTGGTTTATGTTTTGGGGAAATTTGACTAGCAGGGTGTTAGTTGCCTGTGAGTAATAAAAGAGATAATGAGTTTCTTCTCTAAGGAAGTTACACAAAATGCTGTCTGAACATTAAATTTATTTCACATTAAGGTGCATGTTATAATGCAGACTGTTTAGACTGAATTAAATTACTCTGATTTATTTTACAAAACAGTTGAGAATTTATATTGGAGCATCAGAGAATAAACACTCTGCAAGCCCCACGAGGGGCTCTGGAAAGGCCGTAGGTTGTGTCCCAACCTATCACAAGCTCCTTGTGCTGTTTAAAGCACCGTGTACATGTGGAATGTACCACAAACTGATTTAAAGGTGGAGTTAAGAAGGAAGATGTGTTTTAATTAGCATTTCTGGAGGTGCTTTGGGGCATGGTTTGTAGGAATGTGTGTGGCATGAGGTGCCCTGAGGTGAGGTGGTGGCTCTGTGTGACACCCTGTGTGACAGTGTCCCTGTGTGACAGTGTCCCTGTGTCCCCAGGGCGAGGCACGGCAGTGCGATCCCCTGTGTGACAGTGTCCCCTGTGTGACAGTGTTCCTGTGTGTCCCTGTGTCCCCAGGGTGAGGCACGGCAGTCCTGTGCCTGGATGCTGGTGTCCCTGTGTGTGACAGTGTCCCCTATGTGACAGTGTCCCTGTGTGTCCCCTGTGTTCCCAGGGCAAGGTGCGGCAGTCCTGTGTGCGGATGCTGGTGTCCCCTGTGTGACAGTGTCCCCTGTGTGACAGTGTCCCCTGTGTGCGATGCCCTGTGTGACAGTGTCCCTGTGTCCCCTGTGTGACAGTGTCCCTGTGTGTCCCTTTGTCCCCAGGGTGAGGTGTGGCAGACCTGTGCCTGGATGCTGGTGTCCCCTGTGTGACAGTGTCCCCTGTGTGACAGTGTCCCTGTGTCCCTGTGTGACAGTGTCCCTGTGTCCCCAGGGCGAGGCGCGGCAGTCCTGTGCCCGGATGCTGGTGGGTCGGGCTCTGGGCCGCTGGCGGCAGCGGATGCTGCGGGCGGACAACACGAGCGCCATCGTCATCTGCATCGCGCCCCTGCGCGAGCGCGGCCGCTGGGACGGCGACGAGGAGCTGGTGCTGAACCTGGCCGAGGGGCCCAGCTACAGCAGCCCCGATGCCGGCAGCCTCTCCCCCTCCCGCTGCTGCACGCCCCCCCTCAAGGTAAGGGCTCTCCTTTCCGCCTCCCCCAGCTCCTGGGGCGATCAGAACATGGCCAGAGATTCAGAAATACTCATAGAAACTCCTGAGGTGTTAGTTTGCCTCATTATTTAATGTTGCTGATTTTAATTTTTACTGTATATGGCTGGATAATCTATTACTGAGATTGGCTCAGTTGGTTAAAACATGGTGTTGCCATTCGTGATCCTTGTGGGTCTCTTCTAGCTCTGGATGTTCTGTGAATCCACAGTTATATCCTCAATACTTCCACCTGCAAAGGTTTTGAGGGCTGGACCAACTTTTAACAATGTTTATTAAAGAACTTTAGCACTCTGCCTTTGGTGTTCCAGTTTATGCATGCTCAGAATTGCTTCTGGTTGTTTATTGGTAACTGTTGATCTGTGCTCCCTCCCTAATGTGGAAGAAATTAGTACTGTTACTTTACACACCTTGAAATGCATTGTCTCTTAAAGTAAGTTTTCTGAGATCCTCCCCAAAATTCAAGGCAGCCTTTTGAGGCAGAGAGGAACCAAAGTGGGGCTCAGAGATATCAAAAGAAACCACCCAACACACCCCTTAGAAATCAGGCTGGGCAGTTTCTCTTCCTGCCTTGCCTGGTGCTTGTGTAGCTTGCCCAGCCCAGGGATTTCAGATCATGAACCTGTTCCTGACAGGGCGTGCTTTGATTTGGGCTTGTTTGGTTATGGTGGTGTTGGGCTTTGATTTTATTTTTTAAGGTCAAATTTGTTCCAACACATGTTGCTGTAAAGAACATTTTCTTTCTGTACCGGGAGTTCTCATTATCTTCCTCTGGTTGATTTGATGCTCTTTGTTGGAGGCAGGGACATCATAACATAAGTCTTTCTGCAGGCTGCAAGTTTGAGTTGTTAACATAAAGCAGAGCTCTTCAGAGAGTTTTTGTTGTGTTCTGGCTTTTCTTTCCCCCCCTCTAAGAGCTGGAGTGTAGTTATGAGTGGCTGTTTGTTTCAGTAATTACCAGCTGCTCCTGATTTAAGTCACTGTCCTTTGATGTTCTGCAGAATCTTCAGATAATTGTCCTTTGGGCAAAGGAAAAGAAAGCAGAAATTAGAAAGGGAGTTTTAAACATTCCCTTGGGAGAAACACACTGCTAATAAAATGGCAAGCTTCAACTTTGTCTCCTCCCCTTTCATCTAGTGGAGCAAAATCCATGAAAAGAGCTTTAAACCTAGTAAAATCTTGAGAAAAAAAAAAAAATTTTAAGTGCTCCTAAAATTTTCAATCACAGTTTCTGTGAGGGAAGCAGGGATGGCCTTGATGCCTGACAGCTGCTACCTGCCAAAACAATTAATTTGGAAATAGATGCAAACTAAAGTTTCTTAATTAAACAAAAGTATTTCTTAATTGCTTGTCCTTCTGGTAGCAATTACTAATACCAAATTAATTCCAGTATTCCTGAGGCCAGTGAGGAAGATTGATTGGATTGTTGAGATATTCAGTGGGTGATTCGTGGCTTATTTCTCCTGATTTGTTACATCACTCTCCAGCAGTCCATCCTCTGCCTTTCCTTGGCTTCCCAGAGCCTCCTTCAGTCTCAGCTGTTTGCACCAGCAGCAGATGCTGGGGAAGAGAGCCACAGCATGAAATGTCTTGCACAATGAAAAACATAAAACTAAGTTTCATGTGACAGAATGTCAGAAATTAAATTGAGCAGCTGAAGTAGCGTTGCCAGAGCTGCTCTCTGTGTGATCTGGTGTCCTTCTGGCTTCTGCAGGAACTGAGATGAAGAATAACCTTTAAAATTCCATTCATGAAGGTCTTCCCTCTTGTGTAGCTAAGTGTAGTAAAGGAATGTTATCTAAACGGTTTTGTCTACACACGGGGAGCCACAAAGGAGTAGAGAGGAGTGGAAAACCACTGTGGATGCTGGGAACAATCCTGATGTCTTTTCTTTTGGAGTGCATTTTATTAAACCTGGAGTTGTTGTGGCTTCAGAAGCCTCTGTTTATTCACTGAGATGTGTCCCTGACTGTTTCAGCAGCGTGCATTTCAGTTTCCAGCACATGATTTTCTTAAAATAATAACTGCCATTTGCCTTCTGCTGAGGGAGTGTAGTGTGGCCTTGAATTTTACTTTTGAAGGACTCACCGAGTAACCAGGGACGACTTCACAATTAAATCTTTAATAAGGTCAGAATTCCTGTCTTCAGGGCGCTGCATAAACCCTAATTTTCATAATCCTCCTGTGGATAGTGAGAGCAAGTATTGTCCCCATTTTCCTGTTGGTAAAACTAGAATGAGGCACAAACCCTTCTCGGGGGCTGCAGGAGAGATGAGGGGCAGAGTTTAGGAAGTGCCTGGTTCTCAGCACCTCACTGCCAGTGCTTCCCAGGGAGTGGCTGGATGTGCTGTGAGGGATCCACAGGCAATAAAAAGTGTCACTGCACAGCAAACAGGAATATTTTTAGCTGGCTGGCACTGCCCCTCGGTGTGGGCAGCTTGAGGAGGAGCTTGTCCAGCCCCTGCAGCCTGGTTATGCAGTAACTGAGAGTGCTGAACACGACAAAGGTCAGGAGGCTCTTGCTGCTCTTTGGCCACTGAGCACACATAAATCAGGGGGCAGTGCCTCTGTCCGTGTCTGGAGGGAAGTCGTGGCTCAGTGTTGGAAATTCAGCTGCTGCAGATCCCAGAGCTTACAGGCACTGCTTTCCGAGTTCCCAGCGGCTGCCTGCAGGTCCCTCAGTGCTCTGCAGCTGCCGTTCACATCCCAGTCAGAATTGTTTGCATCCCTCAACAGGGAGAGAAGATGAGTCTGCTGTGGAGTGGGATTCTCCTGTCTTTGATAAGGCTCAGGGAAATTCTCCAAGTGCCACACACTGTCTGCACCCTCACAGGATAAAGTCTGTCCCTGGCAGTGTCCGAGGCTGGCTGGGACAGTGGAAGGTGTCCGTGCCCATGGCAGAGTTTGGAACCAAGTGATCTTGAAGGTCCCTTCCCAGATCATTCTGTGATTCTATGATTATATTTATGCCCTAAATATTTTGTTTCCTTTTCCCTCAGCTTGTAGAAGATGACCCCTGGCCACGACTGAACTCTGCTGAGCCCATTCCTCCCCTCCTGCACAGCAACATGCTCTCAGAAAAATACCTGGAGCTGCCAAACGAGATTGCCAAAAGCAATTTACCTTCCTCGGGAGGAACCCCGAAGGATTCAGCCCCCCAGGAGGAGAAGTGCAGCAAAGCCCTGGCTTTGAGGCTACAGGAATCCTACAGCAATGGTTTGTCGGTCAGCCTCTCCCCTTCCAACTCGGCCAACTCAGGCACGGACCAAAAAGGCTTCAAGGTGTCCCCTACCGGGCACGGCAAGGCGCAGGACGCGGAGAGGCCGCCCCCGGCCAGCTTTAAGCGGACACTGGAGGAGTCCAACTCGGGCCCGGCGCTGAAGAAGCCGCGGCGGGCGCTGGCGCGGGGCGAGGCCGCCGGGCCGCAGCGCAGGAGCCCGGCCCGGATGGCCATGCGGCGCAGCCTCCGCGGGCAGAAGAAGCTCAGCAGCTCCCTGTTCCACCCGCCCCGCAAAGCCGTGTGCGTCTGCTGAGCCGCCTCTCGGCCGCCACAGCTCTGCAAGCCCGAAGCTCTTCCCGTTCATTTGTTTTTTTGTTTTTTTTTAAAGTAGGAACTTTTTTTGGTATCCGACAGCTTTATCCCAGCCTTGTACTTGCTTGTATTATAACTGTGAATTTTGTAGATGTGTAGGGTATCAGTCACTGTAAAATGTGTGTAAATTTGTATTCCTTCATATAAATGTAGTCTCTTTTCTTCCTTGTATAATTGTTACGGCGGGGCTAGGCCTTGTTTAAAAAAAAAACAAAAACAAAACAAAAAGTAAAATAATCCTTTTTGTTAATTTACTAAAGTCATCAATTTGTATACGCTTCTTGTGAGGAGAATTTCACAACTTTTTAACTAAAGTAAATTATTAAACAGAATGGAAGATATGTATTTTCGTAGTCTGATACGTTCCACCTAAAGTGTGTCTTTTAGAGAATACACTAGGTCTATATTTTGGTTTTAAATTTTAGATTTCTCTACTCAGAAATGAAATGTATGTGGAAGCAGAGATTTGAGTCTTGCTTTACACACCTCCATGTCGATTTTATGTTAATTAAAATACTATGCAGTATCTTATTTAGTTGTATTTTTTGTAACAATAATCATCAAAAAAAGTATTTAGCAAAAAAAATGTGTTTTAAAAACTCCAACTCCCCAGAGCATCCGACAAAGCCATTCCCATCCCCTGTTCCAAATGGTGGCATTTCCCCAGGCATCACTGCCCTCTTGAGATGTGTTTTCTGCTATTCCAATACCAATGGTGCTGCTAATACCTTTCAACACAAGTTCTTAAATTATTTTATGACTATTTTCATTGACTGTGTGGACCATGTGTATGTTCACCTCAATAAAACACATGAAAATTTGATGAGGATGCTTTTTATTTTTTTAATTTTTGTTTCAACCTTAAGTGCTGGTATTTATTCAGCAGTGAAATATGAATTATTATTAAAAAATATTTATCTGGTACTCATTAAATATCTGAATACTCTCCCCTTTCTCACTGTGGCTTAGGAAACAAGACATCCCAGTTAGATTTATGACAGAACAGATCTTGGCACTTTATCCTGAATGTTTGCCTGTAGCAATAATTAAATTTTTAAAATTTTATTTTGATGGGAAAGCAAAGGGGCAGTACTTCATCCCTGTGGCCAGGACGGTTATTTGTAGATCCAGTTCTTTACTGCTGGAACAATAAAACATGGCTTGGAAGCAGGCCTGCTATCTATATGTGTTACCATGGTTACAGAAATCCCAGGGGATTTTATTCCTGAAAATATTCCCTTTCATCCATGCTGGGAACACAGCGCTGCCTTAGGAGATGAAAGAAACAGCCTGTCCAAATTGGATCCTGCAAAGATTTATTTCTGTGGATGTGGGGAGTAACTTCAGTTCATAAAGTTTTGCTGTGATGTTGAAATTCTGCCCCAGATGGGGAGGAAAGGCTGCAGAGGCCACAACTGTGTGTGGCAACCGCCTGGCAACAACGTTTGCAACAACAATAATTACCTGTTTTCAATTAGTTTGCACTGAACCTTCTAAAGAGTGACTCTAACACCTCGGTTAGATGACTGTGTTACTACTTATAAGGGAAATATGCAAAAAAAAGAGATTTGTAGTGAATTTCCCAGGGTTTTGCTCTACACAGAAGCAAAGTTTAAGTTTCCACAGAATTCTGCTGCACTCAGAAATGTGAGCCTCATTGAAGTTTCCTCAAGCTGTTATAAACTCAGGCAGCAGTTTACTCCTGGGTAATACTTTGCCCACCTCTTTTATCATTTCTCTGAAATTAATATTCAAAGCTGAGACAGAGGAATTTCCACCTGGTAAGTTAACAGAGGCTGCTTTGGTAAGATCAAACCTGAGTTCCATCTTGTTCTTGTGAAATAAAGCTCTGAGCTGTGCAAACCTGCTCATAGGCACTTTGTGAATGTTTTCAGTTGCTGTTTCATTCTTCTGGTATGTGGATGATGGTGGTGTCACAGCAGTCAGGTGCATCCCCAGAGCAGGTCACCCTCTCCTGACCTGGTGCCACTGTCTGGAAAGCTGAACCAGGGCCCTGTGTGTCACCCTGAGGCATCTGGGCAGTGCTGGACACCTGTAAACATAAATCACACACTGGGCTGGGCTGGGCTGGAGGAGAACTTAAACCTCACCCATGGGCAGGGACCTTCCACTGTCCCAGGGTGTTCCAAGCCCCATCCAGCCTTGCCTTGGACACTTCATGGATGGGGCAGCCACAGCTGCTCTGGGCACCCTGTGCCAGGGCCTGCCCACCCTCACAGGGAATTATTTCTTTCGATAATCAAAATCTACCCTCTGGCAGCGTGAACCATACCCCGTGTCCGGCCACGCCAGGCCCTTGTCCAAAGTCTCTCTCCATGGCTCTTGGAGCCCCTTTGGTGCTTCTTTGGCCCCTCTTCAGCCGCGTCCCCAGCGCTGCCACAGCACCCGAGCTCTGAGGGGCACCAGCTCTTCTCCCCTGCAGATCCGGCACTACCCCTGAGCTCTCCAGCCTGGAGACACTGCAGCTGGGGGCCGCCGCGGCCTTTCCCCCTTGCCGGGACTCTGCCTGCGGCGTTCTGCTCGTTCCGCACCTTCCCCCGGCGCCTCCGAGCGAGTCCCTCCGTCACGGCCCCTCAGGAGCCCCTCACGGTATCCTCACGGCCCCTCAAGGTCCCTCAGGGTTTCAGAATCCCTCACGGCCCCATCAGAGTTTCACGGCCCCTCAGGGTCCCTCAGGATCCCTCACAGCCCCTCACGGCCCCTCACTATTTCACGGTCCCTCACGGTCCCTCACGGCCCCTCACTATTTCACGGTCCCTCACAGTCCCTCACGGTCCCTCAGGATCCCTCATAGCCCCTCACGGTCCCTCACGGCCCCTCAGGATCCCTCACGGCCCCTCAGGGTCCCTCACTGTTTCAGAATCCCTCACGGCCCCTCAGGGTCCCTCACAGCCCCTCACGGCCCCTCACTATTTCACAGTTCCTCACGGCCCCTCACGGTCCCTCACGGCCCCTCAGGGTCCCTCAGGGTCCCTCAGGGTCCCTCACGGTCCCTCACGGCCCCTCACGGTCCCTCACGGTCCCTCACGGCCCCTCACTATTTCACGGTCCCTGAGGGTCCCTCACGGTCCCGCCTATCAGACCCCGCCCCAAGTGACGTCACCGCGCGCGGGCCGCGCCCCTCCCCGCCAATCCGGCCCCGCCCCTCCCCTCCCCACGCGCGCGGGGCCGGCCCGGGCGCGCGGCGGCTCTCGCGAGATCCCCGATGTAAACAAAGCCGCGGGGCGCGCGGCTGAGGGGGGGGGCAGCGCCGCCCGCCTTTCACCGCCCCGGCCGCGTCCCGCCGCGCCCCGCCCACCGCCGGGCAGCACGGCCGCCGATTGGCTGAGAGAGGGACGCGGCCCGCCCCCGGCGCGCTGCCATTGGCTGCGAGCGCGGGGCGCTGGGTGTCATTGCCCGGGGGGTCCCAAACAGTGCCAGTGGCGCCGGGAGCCCGGCAGGTGAGGGCGGCCCGGGCCGCGCTCGGGGCAGCGCCGCGGCGGCTCGGAGCGGCCCCGCGGGGAGGCCGGGCCGGGCAGCGGGCGGGGCAGGCCCGTGAGGCCTGGGGGACCCCCGGCAGCGGCGGCCGGAGGGCGCGGGATGCGGAGCGAGGGGTGGCTGGCGGGGTGGGCGCGCTCCGGGAGGCCGCGGCCCCGCGCAGCGGGCGGGCGGTGGGAGGGCGGCCGGGCAGGGCGCGGGGTTCGCTGTGGAGTTGCTCAATAGCGGCGGAGGAGGGTGGCCGGGCCGGCCCGGCCGCTGTCGGGGCTCCGGAGGGGTGCCGAGGCCCGGCTCAGGAGCTGAGATCCGTCCCGGTGCTCGCCTCCCCTCAGGGTGCGCTGGCACCGGGCGTTGGCCCTGAGGGCTCGGCAGGGCCGGCTGTCCGTGGGGTGCTCCCATCCTTTCCGTGACATTTCGCTTTTCAAGGCTCCTCGGTGCCTGTGTCACGCTGCTATTCTGTTGTGGAGCGTTTTGTTATTAATTACTATTTTGCTACTAATTTCTGAGTGGTTGTCCTGCCTCCCTCAATGGGCTGGCCCTTGCAGGGTCTGGCCTGACGTGAAATGATGCTGATAAGTGATACCACGTTGGGGATTTGGATTTTTCTTTTACTTTGTGAACAGGTTTGGGGTGGGGGGACACCACAGGGCAACTGAGCTGGGATCTGTGGTGATCCTCAAGTGCTTTCTGCCTTTGGGAATGTTACACAGTTTTCCCCTGGAGAGCAGAAGTGTGAAGGAAAGCTTGAGAATGGCACAAAAAGCTGATATGAAGCAGTAGAACGTGTGAGCTGCAATGTAACCCATATTTTCAAGAGTACAGCACGCTGCAATTGTGATTGCTTGTTATTTTTATATAATTGTTTGCTGAGACGGCAGCCCATTAGGAAATAGTGGGTTGGTGTAATGGTGATGACAGCTGTGCACCCGTACCACTATCTTTAATCATGGAATCACAGAATGGTTTGTGTTGGAGGGCTCCTTGAAGACCATCTAGTACAGTTTGAGATAATTTTCCACTTTTATCATTCAGATCTGTGGGGTTTGTTGTTTTGTTTTCACAAACATTCCAGAAGCTGTAGTAACTGAAGAACTTGCCTGCTTGGTGCATGATTTTCTCTTTCCTCATTAAAAAAAGTGCTGTAAAGAGGCCTAGAGGCCTGTGTGAGTGAAATTTCTCTCTTACCACCTTGAAGAATATATGAAGAACTTGTGTGACAAACAATGCTGTGGAAATGTGAGTAAAAGCCTGTGTTTGTTGCAGGTGTGTGCCCAGGAACGATGGCGACAGAGTCCCCGCGCCGCCCCAGTCGCTGCACTGGAGGAGTGGTGGTTCGCCCTCAAGCTGCCACGTAAGAACCTTCTAGAAGAGCAGCCCTTACTGAAAAAGCTTTGGTTTTCTTGTGGAAGAGCCCAGCCTGAGCTGGTTTGGGTTTTTTCCCCCCCCAGAGCCAGCTTGTGTTGACGCTGAAGTTTTGGTGCGTTGAGCGTTGTCCAATAAAGTCAACACGTGGCATTTCTGTCTCCCTAAGTGGGACCCCATCCTCTGCAGTTGCACACCAAAGCTGTGTATTTAAAAGCTAATTACTGCAGATTTTTGTTGTTGTTTGCTCCATTTTGCTGTACAAACATTGCAATGTAGAAGAGTGATGCCAGCTTCTTCCTTAGGCCAGAGGGATGTTCCACATGTGATCCTCTCTTGCTGTTCTTTTAAACAGCACCTTGTCCCAGGAGTGGATATATTAAATAGAAAACTTGTCAATAAAGTCCTCCAGGAAGAATTGTGGATTTAAAAAAAAAAAAATATTAAAAGAACAAAACCAAGAAAAAAGGAAGAAGCTCCATCCTTCTGGTCAGAGCACCTGACAAACACTTTTTGTGCCTGAGCATTCTGATTTTCACTGTGTGCACATGGCAATGCTTTCATGGCAAAAGAGCTTTTTGGCTATAAGACACCCTAGAAGATTTATGGTCTTTGTTAAAGGAGTTCTGTAGCAATTTATCTTTCTTCCTTGGGATGTTTATGCTGCTGCAAAAAAGCACTGTATGGAAATATCCACTTCAGGGGGTGTTACTGTGCCCTTGGAGATAACTCTGTATTTCCAGAAACTTCATTTTTATTGAAGAGCACTAGAAACTCATTGTTGTAGCACAGAAAGTTGTGTTAGATCTTTGTCTTGCTGCCGTTTTTTAATGTGGCAAAATTCCTCAACAAATGCATTTCCTCTCTGTAACAACATTTTCTTCAAAATATGCTTTAAAAGTGTTATGATAGAAAAGCACTGTACAAAATTGATTATCTGTTCTGAAGATGATTATCTGTTATTTTTTTAAACATGGTGTTTTGTTCTTGAGGTACCTGTTTGTGCCTCAAAAATGTCACTTTTTGATGAATGTGTGTGTGCTGAGCACTCAGCAGCATTGACTTTCTACATCATTATTAAAGCAAGATTGGGCTTTTTTGTGGGTTATGTTGTTTTTAACCACTTTAGAGGCATCTCCCTGGGATTTTTTCAACTTTGGGAGAGATTTAGAGCACACACACTGAATAAAACACCTCCCAAACATCGACTTGGGTTCAAGATGTGCTTGGGGAGAGGGGAAAAAAGTGCATTCCATGAGCTGAGCCATGAAGGCAGCATGACTCTGGCTGGTTGGCATTCCCAGGGCAGCTTCAGACCCTGTATTTAATACTCTAACTGTGGCCAGGCACTTTAATAAAGGTGTGCAGGGGCAGTTTGGGTGACCTACATAAATCAGAGAAGAATCAGCACAAAAGAAACCACAGTGTTTGTGAGGCCTCAGCCCAAAGCTGAGTGGGGCAATCTGGGATGCAGAAATCCTGGGATGGCTGCTTTGGTCGTGGGCTGGAGTAGGCTTTCTGGAATGTAAAACTTCATCTTTTTGATTTATTTCAAAGAGGTGTTGCAGCATTTGAGTTCAAGTATCTTCTGTATGGTTGTGTGTAGTCCTAAACTCTCCAGAGTGCTGCGTTTTCAGTGCTAAACACACCTGGTTTTATTAAAACAATCTTGCACAACTTCAGAAAAATGCACCCTTGGCCATCCAGAGTTTCTAATTTAGAGTAAATTGTAAAGTTTAAATTAAAATTCTCCTTTGTTGCTATGAGAAATCTTGAGTTGGCACAGGAAAAATTACAGCAGCATAAAAGTTAATTTTGGAGCTGCCTAAAGAAAACCTGAAGGCTTTTCTTAGATAATCTCAGGCTTTCTGAAGGTGTCTCTTGTTGCCAGTGTGTCTCAAGTGTTCCTCGTGGCACAAAGCACCAACTTTCTGCAGGGTTTCAGCACCATCTGTGTGCTGCTCTCAGCCCACGCTGTGGTTACTCAGCACTTACACAGGGCACTCACTGCTGGGTTACTCAGAGCATTGCTTTAACTCTGCCCCAACAAATGTATCTTGCACTAGAAACCCTCCCCAGATCGATGCTGCTGATGAATTTCCAACAGGGAATAAGCCTCCCAAGCTATAAAATCTTAGCTGGAAATGCCTCTCCTTGCTGTCAGGGAATTTTATTCCTCTTCTTGCTGTCAGGGAATTTTATTCCATCCCCTGCCCCTGAGCACTGCCAGCATTGTCCATCATGCACAGGAGCTCTGGAAGTTTGTGCCACCAGGAGAGCTCCACTCATTGTTTAAATCCTCATGTTCATGTTGTAAGAGCCAATTCAAGTAGAAAAATCCTGAGGAATGATTTCCAAATCCCTGTACCACTTCTGGCCCCTCTGATGTGGAGAACGTGGCTTATTCCTTGAATGTGGATTTTATACTTTGCCCCAAGCAGTTACTCCATCAGCAGGTATCACTTGGCTTTTTTACAGACTTTTATTACTCTTATTTCATAACTCACAGGCCACAATTTATACTATCAGAATTTGGCAGTAAATTAAGCCTGCATTGCATGCTTAGTGTTCTCCTATGTGCTAAAGGTTGCCCATTCTTCCTTTTACTGGTCTAATTCAGTAATTCATGCCCATTTCTGAGCTCCTTTGGCTGAAATTCTCCTTCTGTTTTCCAGGGAACAGTCGTACATGGAGAGTGTTGTTACCTTCCTCCAAGATGTTGTGCCACAGGTAGGGTGTGGATCTTTAAAACTACTTTTTTCCAGTGCACAAAAAAAGCAGTGTCAGGAGTCCTCACCCTGCTTTGTAAATTTATTACTTCATCTAATAAATAAATAAATAAATAGTATGTGTGTATCGATATATTTTAATATATTTATATAGAATAAATATGGCACTGGAATGGTGCCTTCCTGGTTGCCCATGTGCCTCCCAGTAGCAGAGGAGGAACTAATTTTGTTTTCCTCTTTGGGGAAGCTGTAGTCCATGGTGGAGGAACACTGCAGCTGATTGTGGCTTCAGGAAACGTTCCTGATTCTGATTCCAGGGAATTATTTAGTGTCCTGTTTCCTCCTGATTTTCCTCTTAGGAATCCCCAGTGCATTTATTCTGCAATAATACAAAAACAATGCCCTCAGTAATACCAATTTGCGAAATGCATTTTGGACTCAGGTTTAAAACGAAACATATTTAAAGTTTCAATGAAGACATTTCTGCATTCCACAGCCTCCCATTCCCCCGCTCTGGTTAAAGGACACAGTCTGTGTTTTATTTTACACATCAGCTTGCCTTGGAAGCGTGGAATTGATTTGTTTTGAAAAGTAAACCCCACACTTACTTTTTACATTTGTATTTTTAGTCCATGTTATTGCTTTTCTGCCATGTATGAAGTGATTATACAAGATGTGTTCATATTTATTCCCAAATAGTGCTCAGCATTTTGGTATAATTCATTTGGAGGTGAGGGTATTTCTGCTGGTGCTCACGTTCCTGCTACCACAGCTTCTCCTGAGGACTGTAAAACCTCCAGGCTGCAAACACTGCAAGTCTCGCTCCACAATTTCTTTTTGTATCTCATCTTTTTATGGGAATCTGTAGAACACAGGGCTGAAACATGGATCTGTTCTGCTGGAATTGCAGTTTATTCTCTTTTAAATGGCTGCATTAAAGTTGTCACAAACAGAACTGAAAGGTGTCAGTAATATAAGCTGTGTAGTAAAGGTCTCTTTCTTTCCTCAGTCTGGCTTGCAAAGCTTTTAAGTGAATTAATGAGAATTTTAATGATAAAACACCTCATGGAGAACCTCCAACACTGCTGAAGTTAAAGATTGTAGAACCAATTTAATTTTATTAACTCAACTCTAAGTCACGTGGCATTTCTTACCTGCCCCAGAAGATTTATTGTTCCAAATATTTTATCATTCCTACATCAGTGAGTGATGTTCAGCATGGTTATGTTGTGTGAATATTGGTGACAATAAGGTCCACAAATCATGTTTGTGGTTTTTAATATAATTCCTTTTTACAGGGGAGAAAAACCACTGTTAATCTTCCTTGTTTCAACCATTTTTGCTTTTTGTCCAGGCCTACAGTGGAACCCCACCAGAAGAAAAAGAGAAAATTGTCTGGGTCAGATTTGAAAATGCTGATTTAAATGGTATGCCCTAATTTTCTCTCACTTGTACTTGGGAGTTCTGGGTCCATGTACAATAATTCCAGTCAGCTTTCTCTGTACTAGAACAATTATAAATATTATGATTTTATTGAGTAAAACCTCTCTTAAATGACATTTTCAACCATGAGAGAATGAACAAAGCTCACTGAAAGGATGGAAGCATCAGAGACAGAGAAGATTTATGTGGGTTGGTGAAAGATGTTTCCAGGCTCAGTTAGAACAGGCTGCATAAAATAAATGTAAACACAACATGAAGGATTCTGAAGAATATTCTAAAGAGTTTTGTTATATGAACCTAAAAAAGAAATACCTGAGATTTTATATAAAATAAAGGGAAAACAAACCTACAAGCAAAGAAACCTTAACTGGCCAGAGATGGCCATAAAGCCACGTGGAGATTATAGATAGTTTCTAGTTTGATAACCCTGATTTAGGTTCTCTCTCCATCCCTAACCTTCCTTTAAAAAAAAAGGAAGAGCTGTATTGTTCCAGCATGAAAATGTAAAGCACTTTGGTTGCTTTTAGTTCTAGCAATTGAGGGAACACCATCTAATGTTGCTGAGAGCTTGGTCCTGACTTCTAATAATGGCTTTGCTGTTGAAATGCCCTTCAGATACATCCAGGAATATGGAATTCCATGAAATCCACAGCACTGGGAACGAGCCCCCGCTGCTGCTGCTGCTCGGCTACAGCGATGGGATGCAAGTCTGGAGCATACCTGTAAGTTCAGGGCTCACCCCCTCCTTCCTTCTCCTTTTCTTTGTCAATTTGCTGTTCCAACTTTAATCTTTTACCTTGAATTTCTCCCACTGGAGTGGAGGGAGCCAGCACTTCCCATCAATGTCATATGGATTGTGTGTAATGTGGTTATCTTCAGATAATCCTGAGCACAGCTCAAACACTTCAGTTCATGTACCTGCACATTTTTGAGGGCTTTTTACACATTATTCCTGCTAACTCCATTTCCAGACTCAAACTGGGAGCAGTGTTTGTACCCCCAAAACAAAACTGGATTTTTTTTTTTTAACAGAAAAGTATAAGGGTTTAAAAAAACACCCAACAGGATTTGTTTGTCCCAGGAACTCAAGTATGACAGTATTAATAGTATTTTACAATCACATGTTTGTCATGGACATGATTTGCAATTTTAATTTTATGAAGGCCTCTGTGTGCATAAGGGTTTGATTTCATGCTCTCATCCCCACCCCCTGGGCTGTGTTGCAGAGTGGTTAATGGGGCACATGGTCTTCATTTGGGGAATTTCCCTCAAATTTCTCAAAATGAGAGAATAAAGTTGAATACAGTAGGTTATAAAATTCTGAATTTAAAAAAGCAAAATTGCTCACAACACCTTATCCTTCAGAATAAAGCAGAGAGGATTTAATTCTTTCCTTTTGTAAAATACATTGTTTTTTAATGAAATGTGTACATTTTACAACTTTCTGGTTAGCTATGTAGGACATATGTTTATATACCAGTAGCTTAGAAAATAATGTTAATTTCTACAGCAAAAGTTCAGTTTAATTGAGTTTTATGGGTGTGGTAGGGCTTTTCCCTTCCTTATTGGATCTTATTATCCTCTTGATTTCATCTCATTAGCACAAATGAGGAAAAGCTGATGAGGTTTTGTGTTTGAAAGAATGTTTAACAGAAATGGAGTGAGACCTAATATACTTCGCTAAATTTCAGTCCTTTGGAGCTGTTTGTTAAAATTTAGGAGCTTTGACTGAAACTTGGGAATATTTCAGCCAAAATGGGATTTTCTCTCGCGGTGCGTTACACAAACCTTCCACACGGGGGCGCTGAGACACCGAGCTAAGAGCGGCAGCACCACCAACGCAATCAATCAATTAATTAATTAATTAACTCGCCCTGAGCATCACATCGCCTTGAGCTCACGTATCCTCACAAAACACCCCATTTTACCCAGCTGAAATGTTGTTATCCGAATGAACCTGTGTTTTCTGCTAAAAAAACGGAGATGTGTTGCCATAGATGAATGTTTCCCGTTTTCTTTCTATTTTTTTCTTTTTTTTCCCTTCCTTGTGTCTGAATGAACCACAAGTTCGACCATGGAATACCTGATTTTTGCCTTCTTTTTTGTAGGACCATACAGCAAGACTGTCTTTTTTTTTTTTTTTTTTTTTTCTCAGTGTATTTCACTTCTTCATCATTCCTAGCTTTTGATAGTATTTGCTATTTCAGGAAAATAACAAAAATTAAGTTGCAGGACAGCTTCTCTTAGTGCAGTTCAACTTTTGCAGAAGTATGAGCAGGAGGGAAGTGCAGTGAAATGGAGAAAATGCCAAATGTGGAAATATTTTAACATCCACCTTCAGAATGTCAGCTGTGGGGATATTGCATCATTTTGCCAGCCCTTTTTTTGTATATTCTGTGAAATTCTGAGAGCACAGAGGGAGGTGCAGCTTGGACGTGGACACTTTGTGTTAGTCCAGTGTCCGTGTTGGAATGGCTCCTCTGTTAGTGCAGATTTTCACAGAAAAATGATCTTTAGCATCAGTTTTAAACGTCTTTCCAGAGCAGGATTTGTAAATCTGGAGGGAACATAAACTGGAGGGTTTTTTTCATAAACTGGAGGGGGTTTTTCACATTTTTGCTTCTCATTTGCGTTTCCCCCCCTTGCTTAGCCTGAGCACAATAAAACCTGGCAGCAATGTGATTGACTTAATATTTAAGAGCTTATTTGGCAACACTTTTTTGTGCCCTCTGCTATTACACAAACCTTCTTTCTTGGCCCCACTGACTATTTAGCTTGTAATTAAGCAATGTTATTCCAGCTAAGGAGAAAAAAAACCCAACCCTGCTTTCTCCAGCTTAATCTGCAAAAGCAACAATCTGACATTTATGTGCAAATCTCCTCAGGAAAGTCATTATCTGTAGCATTGTGCTTTTTTATTCCTACAATTGGCCTTCTATTCAGCACTTAATAACGTGTTGCAGGCAGCAGGGGTTGTGTGTGAGTGATTATGAAGTGTTTATGACAGCTCCTAAGCCCACACTCCTGCTAATGGTGTTACATGGCCTTGCCCACACCTCGCTGCTGTGTCTCTGCGAGCTGAAAGTGCTTTCACATTAACATCTCCTCCGAGGAGGATCTTTGGAGTACCAAAGTGTGATTTGCAGGATGGGAGATACCATTAGGACGGCTTCAAAGGGCTCGGGGTGGTGTTTGGGGCAGCCTGGCTTAGGAAGTGCAGCACAAGGTGTCCATCCAAAGGACTTGGCTTTGATCTCTGCTCTCAAGTGGGGGTGGGAAGGTTAAAAGTGGGTTTAAAATACTCCTGGCTAAGTGGGGAGGAATCTGGGAATACACTAGGAGTTCCTGTTTGATAATGGTGCAGTGGAGTTCTGTGTTTTGTTTGGAGTTTGTTTTTTGCCTTGCTCCCAGTTTCATGTTTCAGAGACAACTGGAACTGGTTTCTGCCTGATGTGGTTTCCAAGTCTCTGTTCTAGATGTTCCTGTTCAGGGAATGCATGTTGGCTGCTTTTTTTTTTTTTTTTTTTTGTTTCTCATTGTAGGCTCTGAGTTTCAGAAGTAGAAAAATCATCTTAATGTATTGGTTCTTGTGACAATTAAAAAAGAAACTCATCACATCCCAAGCTGCAATGCTTCCTCTGTCCAGACCTCCTTCTAGAGGGAACCACTTGCATGTAGCACTCAGAAAAATGGAGTAATGACCTGACCTAGTGACCCTGAAAAACGTCTGAGGACTTTGCAGAACATCTATGCAAATAATTTGATGAGACTTTGGTTTTTTACACTGAAGAGGCACCAATGTGCACGAAATGTGGTTTTATAAAACTTCTGATTCCATTAGCGCTGCCATAATTTAAAGTACTAGGTGCAACTTCATCCTCAGTCCAGCACCAGAGTAACATTCCTTGAGCATCTAAATTCTTACAGTCTCTAGATAATTACAGAGATCTGGTTTGAATGGAAAAGCTGAGTGAATTTCTAAACTAAAGTGATAAAATTTGTTCATTTTCTTCCAATCCTTCCTTACTTTCTCAGCAGCAGCATGGCTGGAAGTTGCCTTTAACCCATATGCAGCAATATTTGGTGGTGGTATCTATTAATTGCTTATTATCATATTAGAATATCATATCATGATATCTTCATGTATGAAACATACATCAGAATATTTAAAAACAACTCCTGATCATTCCCTTTTCCTGTCACATATTCCCCAGTCTCCATTTCTAGATTTGCACAGAAGTTTAAGCATTGAGTTCCAAACTCCATTTCGTTTCACTTTGGTGTACGTTTTGCTTTCTTTTTTTGTTTTAAATTTTTTTCCCCATGTGAAAACCATTTTCTCTGGTTGGAAGCTATTACTTGTCCTCGGTGTGAACAAAACTTCCTTTGTTCAGCTTTTTTTTATGGGTGCAAACTGGTGTGCTCCAAACAATGCCTCAAAAATTACCCAGTGCTGCAGATTCCTGGGCTGTCATGTTTTAAGCTCAAGATCTCTTAAGTGGAGGAGAAGATTCTTCTTCCTTCATTGAGGAATTTTTTGGGGGGTTTGAATCCTTTGCTTCCAGCCTTCCCTGTAGGTCTGGGGGTTGTGGTTGATCCCAGGTTTTGGGAAAGCTGAGATGTTCTACCAGAGCAGCTTGGAGCCATCATTTTGGATTCCCTCTTCCCTGCAACGAGTACCTGAAGCTGCTTTTACAGCTTAATATCCAATTCTTGAAACCTGTTTGGAAATATTCTTGGCTCTTGGAATGGGAAAGAAAAACTTTTAAGAGCTCTGAGAGCTGCCACGGGGACTTGCTACTTAGCTGGATCCAATCCAAAATGGCAGCCACAGCCTCGTTTCTCACAGGTGCTTTTTGAAGAATTTCGAGCTCTGTTTTCAATTCATGAGCTCTATTTATATTTTGTCTGTGCATGTGAGACTGTGGAGCTCCAGGGACTGGGAATGGGATGGGGGCTGACCCCCTGTCCCCTCAGTGTGCAGCTCCTGCTCCCACTGGGTGTCCCCTTCACAGGGGATGAGCGCTGGAGTGGCAGAAGATCAGGCCACACAATCTCTGTCCCTCCAAGGAGGAGCTTGCAGGCAGGTTGAATCTTTTTCCATAGCTAAAAAGTTTTATCTATAGATAAAATAATAGCAATAAAGTTTTATCCATTGATAAATGAAGGGCATTAGCATTAATCACACTTAATTCAGGGTTTTATAAGAACTGCAAACAAAATAAGAAGCTTCTGATGGTGGTGGTGGTGTTTGAAAGGAGTTCATTGGAATTAAAAGAAAATCTTGAATTCGAAGCCCTGATGTATTTTTCAGTGCCAAGCAAACCAAGGAACAACCAAGCTCTTACTAATTCATGGCAGACACACGATGCAATGTCTTCCATGAGTCCCTGTCTCATCAGAACAGTTAGGGACAACTTAAATCCCCTGAAAAAGCTGTTACTCTATGAAACTATGCTAGATTAAATACTATGCTAGATTCAATATTAGTGTTTTAATGTGATCAGTGTTGTTCTGTCACATCCAGATTTTTTGGAAACTTTATTTTGTGCCTGTTAGAGAATTTGAATTTTCTTTACAAGCGAGATGCTGGTGGTTGGGTGGCATCTTGTATTTTCATTACAAAGCCTCCAGTGGGGATGTATCTTAAAATTTGATCCTTTTTAGATCCCAGAAGTCAGCAAGTGCTCAGCACTTGAGCTGTAGAAGCTGAACCCAAACCATTCCATGATTTAGAATGCTGCAGGGACTGAGCAAAGGACCTGTTAACCTACAGTGGTCTCAAAACAGGGGCTAAATACCTTTAATCTCATTTTAGTCACTGTTGGGTCCTGTGCCTTTTGCTAATCCATTTAACCTTACTTTCTGTAATTTCCCCCCAGTATGAAATAATAAATTATCTTTAAATAATGAATATTAATTATTCAAAAGTTACTGTAGCATGATATGCATGAGAAGAGCTGGGCTGAGATTTCCACATTAAATGCTTCAGTACAAATAAACTTCATTTGTATTTGGACATTTCTAAGCTTTTCTTTGCTAGTCTCAAGTTTAAACTCTACCAGGTCTTGGCACCTCAGGCTGGATAAACATTCTGCTGGAGTTCAGGATATTTAAGAGCAGAACCTGAGTTAAGGAGGTTTGGCCCTCTCAGTGTGTCTTCCTTTGGGGACTGGAACTCTGTTTGAAGCAGGCTGGAGCTGGGGCTGCTGTGCTGGCAGGGTTAAAAAGGAGAAGGAGGTGTCTGAGCTGCTTGGGATATTTTATGGGAGTCACTCCTTCCGTACCTTTGTTGTGCTGGTTCCTTTCCCTCTTGTTTTCATTCCTAGCCAGAGATGTGCATGCACGTGTGAAACAGCATTTTCATGGTTTGGGGGAAAAATCTTTAATTGCCAATAATAATAGTTCCCAAACCTTCTGTTTTTCTTCTTTTCCATTTCCTCCTTTCCCTTTTCATAGAGCTGCTGTGTTCCAATGGACAGAAAACGTGCTGCTGTCTTAATTTTTTAAATCTCTTTATTACTCTGTCCCTCTTTAATTTTCCTCATTTTCTGCTTAGCTGTGCTCTACATTTTCCTGAGCTGTTTTTTCTGGATACAGATGTTTTCATCCAGAGGTGTTTTTTTCCCCAACACTGCACTCCAAGCTCATGATCAGTTAAAAGCCATCAACTTTTAACTCACAATTAGTGAGTTGGTGTTATTAACAGTGATTTTAATTGATAAACTGCTGGGCTAAAATGGGTTAAAATGTTATTTCCCCACTTTTGTGTAGCTTGTGTGCAATTCCAGGCTTAACAGGGAGAAGCAGCAGTTCTATGTACTGTGTGCAGCATGGTGGGTTAGCTCTGTAGTAAATGGTATTTTCAAAGTAATTTTATTTATAATTGTGCTTCATGAGGTGGGTTTCATTCTCCCCCATGACCCAGAGCAGTGATAATAAATAACCAGGCAAGAGTGGATGTAAGCTGAGAGCCTGGAGTACTGTACTTGGGATTTGCTGGTCAAACAGTAGGAGTATTTTAACTTTTTGGACGTGTGAGCTGAAGTGCAGAAAGAAATGGAAACAACCATAAAATGACATTTCCAAAAGTTCACTTGAATTTATAGTTTATTGATTCCTAAGAACCTTATTCCAAATCATGTTCTCTTCTGATATTGTAAGCTGCTTGTTTGGCAAAACTTATGCCAGCCTTGGCTGTGTTCTGGGGCTCATTACATCTGTTTTAAGTTGTTGGTTAGTTGGAAATGAGCTTCATAATGTTTGCCATTTTCCTGGAGTTTGACGTTCCATATCGGATCCATTTCCAGGCAGTTATGAAAATACATTGAGTGACCATTGCAGGAAGTCTGGAAATTCATCTTAACTGCTTCTGGTTTAATCTTTTCAACATTGCCATCAGTGACAGGCTTAAGTAGCTTGACCACCAATTTTTAAACATGGTTTTCACACCTGGTGAGTTCGAAATGAACCATTATATGAAATTCTCCCATTTTTTTCCACCCATATTTGCCACTCTTGATTGATTTCTGGTGAGCTGGCATTTTCCTTTAGAACCATGTGAAATGTGGGATAAATTTTTGTGAATTTTAGTCAGCTTCAAGCCTTGCTTCTTCCAAAAGCTGTGTGGTCGTGAGCAGTTCATTCAAGACTTCTAATGTATATTTTTAATTAGAGAAATGGCAGTGGTTGCTTAGGCAGAGTCTCACCAATGTAGCTCCCTAAAATGCCTTTCTACCTGCCTTCTTGGCTGTTGAGCAGCTGTATTTTTGCAAGTGTGAATGTGTTTTTTGCCTTTTTGCAGATCAGTGGGGAGGCTCAGGAGCTGTTCTCGGTGCGGCACGGGCCGGTTCGAGCCGCTCGGATCCTGCCAGCTCCTCAGATCAGTGAGTACCCCGAACACAGCAGCACCCACCTGAACCCTTTCCATTAAAAAGGCTTCTCTTCCACTCCTGTTCAACTAACAAAACTACAGAATTTGGTTTTTGGGGCAGCACTGACTTCTGATTATTCAATTTCTCCTTATTTTACATTAATTTTACTCACTTTGACCCTTTCAGTGGTTTGAATTTTATCATTCTTTGAGTGTAGCTCTTCTCTGCCGCTGCTTAAATATTGTTTTATCAAATTCTAAACCCAGCTGCTTAATTTAACATTATTAAATGTTAATTTAATTTAGGATTTAGGAAGAATTTAGGATTCTTCCAGAAGTTGAGTTAACCCTAAGAAGAACTTGCTGCAAAATCTGAGCAACTGTGCATAAACAAGCAAATTCCTCTAAAAAAACTCCATCCAAACTCAATCTAATTGTTGACTTCTGAACTGTTTGGGTTTAAATTAAATTGGTTGTTTTACTTTGTGGATGAAAAGAATTAGACCAAGGTGTTTGGGGATTATGCTGGTTTCGAATTTCTAGTAATATTTTATGAATTAATTAATGAACTCAAAAAATACAGCCTAAAATCTTATTATTTAAATTATTCATAGTAAATTGAACTGATTTTGTGTGTTTCAAAGAAAGTAAATGAAGAATGTTTAATGGACATATTATATATTTTTTTGTGATTTCTTGAGCAGAGGAATATGCAAAGTATATGTGGCTGTGTAACTATTAGAGGTTAAACTAACTTAGAGTAAAATACTCCCCAAGCCTGTTGTTCCTTTATTCCATTTACTGGAACCCTGGATAATTCCCAACGAGCTGCTCTCTTGCTATTATGTGTGTCACTGAGTAATGGATGTCTGTGCCCCTTCCTCTCCAGAAGGGAAAAAAAAAAGGAGAAAGAGATGTGGAAATGAAAATGAAAATGAAGTGAATTAATTGAAGAACCTGGGAGTTCTGTTTTTTTCTGGTATTAAAACAGGTTTTTGATTTTTCAATCAAGTAAATCACACTCATGAACTCCTTCAAGCAGTTATTGTCTTTCTGCCCCTAAATTCCATACATTTAGCATCTGACAATGATAGTTGTTACATTAGAAAACTATTCAAATTAGCTCATATTAAATTAAACCAAACCTTTTAAAAACATGTTTTGGTCTCTTTTTACATGGCTTGGTTTTAATAAATCTTTGATTAAAAGTACATGAATGTATCATTGACCAGTATCTGGAATCAGATAAAAGCAAAGCTGTAATAAGAGGCCTTAGATAACTAACTCATGAGCTTTAATGATTCTGAACGAAATAAAAGGAATTTGTAAAGGAGAAGCTGATTACCATCAGCAGGCTCAAACACTGTTTTACTGTAAAGCTGTAAAAAGGGAATTATTGAAAATAGGAGTCTCTTGGTGGATGGATTTGGCACGTTCCTAGAAACAGATTTGAGCTGGTGATAAGCAGCTCATTCCCAGGTGTGAAAGGAAAGCTCATGCCTTTAACTTGGTGACTTTACAGCAGCAGAACCTAATAGTTTGTCAACTATTTCATTAAAAAACTGCAGCCCTTTGATGTTAGATCCTCTGCCTCGTGGTGTGTCTGGTGGCATAATGAAGCCTTGTTTCAGAGAGATTATTTCATGCAGGGCATCTCCTCCAGCAGCTCCTGGAACTGCTGGGCCAGCTCTGCTCTGCTCTGAGCCACCAACCTGGGCTGGACCAGCTCTGCAGCATCACTGTGGTGTCCTGCTCTGCAGCCTGGAGCAGATGGCCATGAGAAATGGAGGGATTTCTGTAAATAATGTTAAACCCTCCAGATACCAACTCTTCTCCAGGGTCAGGTCATACCTACCTTCAGCAGGGCCTTCAGTAGGCAGGGCTTTAATTACTCTGTGCAGTTTAGAATGTACAGGGCCTTTTGGAGACTGAGGGGTTGCACTGTGACCAAATTTTGGGCTTGTAGAGCTCATATTTAGACTATGAGAACATCTCAGTCTGGACTCTGGCAGTCTTAGGGACAGGAATTCTGAGCTGTAATACTTCTGAGCCATCCTTGGCTCTTCTCCACTTCCAGACCTGGGTGCTGGGCTGGGGTTAGGGTTGTTTCCATGTCCAGGTCTGGATTTTCTGTCAGTGCTGAGGCAGTGATACATTTATTTCAGTTACCTTTGTTCTTTCTCCTACAAAATCAGAATATTGATGCTTTCTGAAGGAAGTGAATGTCACAATCTCCCATATTTTATTACTTATCCCAGGTCATTTTACAAGCCTCTGGCCAAATACCTGCTTTGCCTTGTGCTGTCCCATTTGTCAAGGTAGAGCTGCACAGGTTAAAAATCAGTCAGGAAACTCAGAAAGGCAGGGGAGCAGCTCTGTGTGTGGCAATTCCTGCTCAGAGGGGTGACAGGCTGGTGTGGTGAAGTTTAGATCAGTGGTTGTCTGTGAAACCTATTTCCATGTTTCAGCATTATGAAAATAAATTCCTCCAGCGAGCTGAATTAATTTATTACCATTTTCTAGATTATGCTGCTTGCAGAAAGATGATATAATAGCCCTACATCTCTCTGTGAATTTGTCTGTTCACTCCAATTGACTTATAAGGGGGGGAAAGGCTAATAAAAAAAAAGAAATAAAAAGAATTTAGAGGTACTAAAACCCATTGAGAGTTGAAATATTGCAGCAGATTTATCCCTATTCTCCACTGCTCCCATCTTTGATGTTGGTAAAATTAAGATTTGAACCTCAAAAGCTGACTCAGGTTTATGTGCAGGTACACTTAAAGAGCTCTAATATTTAGGTTGCCTTCTAAAGGAAGGCAGATGTGAGGTTTGTGTATGTTCAGCCACTTGGGTGGTTCAGTGGTTTGAAATCCCCAAAGGCCAAAATAATCCCAGGTTCTGTGTGGTGGGCTGACCCTGCCCGATGGACAAGCAAGGTTTGGGGTGGTTGTGCAGGTGTGTGTCTGAGTTTTGCTGTTCTCCCACTGTTCCATGGGGGTTTTGGGATAATGAATGGGAATGTCTGTGGATAATAGAAATTACAGACTGGAATTCTCCAAGTAAGGCTCTTTCAGAGACATTACAGGGGAGAATTTTTCTGTAAAATCCCAATTTCTTTGAAGCTTTGGGCTGGCCTGTGTTTCCTCATAACATCATACATGAAATAAAATAACTATTTCATTGTTTTTGGTGCTCTAGAGCAGTGCACCTGAAACTTTCTCCCAGCTGGGCTGAGATGGAATTCCAGCCTGGGGCGCTCCCAGGTACTGCTGGGCTGCTGCAGGACCACAAGTGCCACAAGATTTCCAAGGAAAAAATGGAAATGAGAGGGGTTTAGTGGAGCAGGAGCAGCACCCATTATGAAATGGGACTGATCAGTGGAATTACACACCAGGAAAATCCACTCCGTGGTGCCTCTGACCACTGCTAAATAGGTCAGAGTGTGAAATTCATCCAGCACGTTTCCTCCTGCTGGGAAACCAGGGGCATTTCCAGACTTCTGAGCAGCCTTTGAGCTCCTGTGACATCCACTGGCTTTCACTTTGACTCTGCACAAAGATGTGCTGCTTTTGGTGGTGTTGGCACTATTTTTATTGGCATTATTGAGAGGCCTTAGCAAAACCCTGAGGTCCCTATTGACAGTTTCATCAGCAGGACAGGGTCTAAGCTGCTTTGAGCTTAGTGTGGGTAACCTTTTGACTTCATAAACTTCTAAATGTTGATTTGTATGAAATTTCATTTAGCCACAGAGAGATTTTTTTTCCCCCCTTTTTTTTTTTTTTTTTTCAATTTTAAGCACACTAACTGAAGTTAGGTTTTTAAAAAACCAAACCTATCATTTAGCTAAATGGAGCTGTAGGTAAGGTGGTGCCTTGTTGGCAGGAAGGGCAGTTTTCATTACTTTAATTGTGTGATTTGTCAGGATTTCCAGCATTTTATAAATGCTATAGTGTTATATGACAGAGTTAAAAGGATTTAGAATAAAAGGAGTTTAAGAAAAAGACTTTGCAACAGGATTTCAATACTTTTTGTATTTGGGGGGATTTAGAGAGCTGTTTTTCATTTCAATTTTGTTAAACACTGTGTGTGCAGCAGGTGTGTGCAACGTCAGCGCCTCGCACATGCAAATAAACACAATTTTACAAATGAAAATTAATCCAGCAGAACTTGGGAGATTAAATGCCACCCCAGACCTGGGAGAGGCTCCTGCTCCATTAGAGCCCAACACATGTCACTCTGTGCAATCTCGTGGATGGGACAGCTATTAACCTGATTTAATGCCCTCAGAGGCCTCCCAGTAATGATCCTTTCCTGCACTATTAATATTTACATTCTGAAAGTATTGAAGCAGAAAATGGATTTTTCAAAATTGAGGGACTGGAGTCATTATAGACAGAAATCAGAAGTTTAAGCACCTATCACAGAAATTTTGCAGATCTGTGCTGTGGGTATTAAATCTGGCATTGCTTTTGATTTTGGGGCACTTGATTCCCTGGATTCCCCCCCACGTTTTTCCTCTGTCTTTCCCCTTCCTGGTCATTAAATTAGACCATAAGGAAACATCTGAATTTGTGTCTCTAATACATCCTAGTGAGAAAAGAAGGAAAAAAGTCGAGTTAAATACTTCAGGTGAAATCCTGAAGTAGTGAAATCCTGGTAGTCAGCATTTCACCCTCAGTGCTGGGAACAGAACAAATGGAATTCATCTGGTACCTGCATTGAAGGAAACAAATGGGCTGCCAGACTCTTAAGAAGACTTTTATGTTTCATTTATCAATTTACAGGTCAGTACATACAGTACAGGTTTGACTCACCAAAGAGCTTGAAATAATAGGAATAAAAGAAAAATACATCTGGCTGGTTTAGGTTATTTGTAAAGCTATTGTTGATGGTGGAGTTATTGATGTGACCCATTTGACTTTTTAAATACCCAAAGGTGTAGGAGGGAAGATTTTTCCTTGTACAGATGAGAGGACTCAACAGTGTTTGTTACAAATTAAATGCATGTACCTGAGTCATTAATAATTAACAGTCTGCTATGTCAAACTCTATATTGTTAATTGTTGTGCCTTTCTGAATAAATGATTTAGTTTTGTGTAGTAGTATTCAAGATATAAATTTTGAGCAGACTGTATCACTAATATTCTTTAGAGATCAAAGGGTTTGGTGTATAATGGAGAAAAAAAAATTCCATTATTCACTACACATGTGTAGATCTATAGATAGATCATTAAAAAGGTAAAGGTTGAAAGAAAATGGAGGAAAGTTAGTAGTGGTGGTATTGGTTGTTATGTTGTTATTTAAATGGGGTAGAAACATACCCTGGAATTCAGTTAAACATTGTTCACAAGCAGGAGTGAGGTTTTTTGTTTTTTTTTTTTCAAATTTAAAAACTCAATAGCTCTGACATTGGCACTCCTGGCTTCCACTTTTACAAAGTAGAAATCAAGGTGTGAGCCCAGGCAGAGCTGCAAAGAACTTCATAAAAACAATGAAAAGTGAGCAAGAACCACTTGGTGCAGTCACAGAATCCCAGCCCCAAGTGGGATGAACAGAAAATCATCCCAAAGCCTGGCCACGTTTTGCTGCTTGTGTTGTTTCTCGTTTTCATCTCTGTCACAGCTCTGCCTGTAATTTGAATTTCTGTCCCTTATCTTGCACGAGCTGGGAGTTCCGTGTTATATTCAATATACTGGGCCCCAGCCTGAACTTGGAAACTGTACAAACAGCACATGGTGATTTGCTTTTTCTTTCCTTTTGTTTTCCCTCTTGCCAGGTGCTCAGAAATGTGATAATTTTGCTGAGAAGAGGCCTCTGCTTGGTGTATGCAAAAGCATTGGATCTTCTGGGTAAGAATGTATTTTGTGGATAAAAGGAATATATAAATTGTATTGCAATCTGAAAAACCCAGCAAATGACATCTTTAAAGTTTTGTTCCTTTTTTCTTCATGGGATAACACTGGGATGTGGCTTGAAACTATTTTTCTTTGGTGTGTCAACATGTATTTTCCTATGACTTAAGCTTTTGGAAAGGAATAAAAAAGAGACTCTTGATATAAAATAAATAAAGAGGTATTTTAAGTTTATTTTATTCTCAGTGGAATCACAACTTTATGATTAACCTTTCCTGATATTAATCTGGGTCAGAATTATTATTGTGAAGTGTTTAAAGCAATCTCTGTGTCTTAAAAGGTAATTTTTCAAGCAGCAAATGAATTACAAATACCAAGCATTTCATTGTTGCAGCCACACACTTTTTATTAGCAAAATACATGTTAAACCTCCTTCCTTGAGTTACAAAAAATCCGTTTACAGTCCTGTTTTGTGCTCTCTCCAGAATTGTTGTATCACTGCTCTTATAAAAGAGGCCCTTGAGATATTTTTTGTTTGATTCAGACAATGCACAGGATTTATATCTCTACCTACAGGAAAATATTTGCTTTTCAGGAGTAATCCTCTACACGGCCATTTAATGACTGAGCAGTTGAAATAAATCTTCTTACAGTTGTAAGACTAATTCTGTGCCACACCTTTTTCAATTAAGAATTTAATCACTGTGTGTGTGAAGGAAGAACTGTCAAATCTTTAAGTTTCTCTGTTATTACTGTGCTAAATTGCAATATTAATGCTACCTGCATTAAATGTTTGAATTAGAATCCAGATAAGGCAGAGAAGTGATTTTTTTTTCTTTATGCATTTATAACTTGCAAAAAACAGTTTATGGTGATTTTTCTCCTTTTCTTCCCTGCCTTATAACCTTATAAGTTTAACTATTTATAAATTTGAGGTGCAAATACTGCTCTGTATTTATCCAAATAGTGTATTTATATATGTAAAGGATATGTTGGTTTAGTAAAAATCTTCCTTCCAGTCTTGTTTTAGAAGCTGAGATACCTGAGAAATTACCAGACCCTGAAGATAATTATTTTCATTGTGCTGCTGTATTCCTCAGTTAATGGAAAATAATTCAAAGATTCTGGGCAGTTTCTGCTTTCATAAAAAAAAAAAAAAAAGAAAAAAAAAAGGCCCCTTATGTGTTTTCAACACCATAATATTGTCATTTTCAAATATTTTTTTGTTGTTACAATTATTAATTAATTCCCAGATGAATTTCCTGATAATAGATTTTGTTTTCTGTTCTTGTATGTGATCATTTTATACTCATCAACAAAATGGAACTTTTGCCTCATATCTGATTTTCTGGTACACACATTTTTGTATTTTAAAAGTCCCATTTTTCCAGCTAGTAAAATGACTGAAATGTTTCACAGGGGGGTTGGCCTGGATGATCTTTAAGGGTCCCCTTCCAACCCAAACCAGTCAATAATTCACTGTATAATCTTTTCACAACAATTGTTTTCACAGCCCCCTGAAAGATGCAGTCCTGACACAGAAATGGGAAACAGATTGTGGTTTTTGGCTGGTATTTCTCTGCTGGTTGGTTCAGTCAACTTCAGTCTTAGATTACAAGATCTTCAAATTAAAAGGAAAGCCAAAAAAGAAAGAATATCTGACTAAATTTTGGGGTTGTGGAGGGTTGTAAAGACATGTCTGCTTGTTCCTGGTGATAAGACAAACAAATCTTTATACACACACAAAATTAATTGATGGGTTTGGTGCATACTAATGCATATCCTAGGTGGTGAAACATTAAGATATCCCTATTTTCCCCACATGGGTTATTGAAGCCATAGTTTGGAACAGACTGGATCTGTAAAAACACTTTCAAATACACCAGAGAGGTCCAAAATACATTACTTTCATTCTGTACAAATGTAAATGTTAAATAAATACTTCAGTTTAACTAATGGAGAAGTTTAAAGGGAAACCGACCAGGATAATTCTGTTTTATTTCAGATTATTACAAAACCAGCTGAGAATAAATTGAGAGATTGCAAATTTGCCCTTCAGTACATAATATAGGTAACAAGAAAGCTGAAAATAATCAAAATGACCATTCCAGGAGGGAAATAAAAGCACGTGAAGGAGCAGGGACAGGGAGCAGGAGGCAGGGAAGCCAGAGCCCTTGTGGTGTCACTGCCTGCTCTTCTAAAGCCTTTCTCCAGTTCTGCATCTCTAAGTCGTCCTTAAAAAAAGCATTTGAAATTTTGGTTCCCTTGTCCTGTGTCCAAATAGTCAAATCATTTTGCTAAAAGGTTAGTAGATGATGCCACAGTCTTACATAGGCAAGTATGATAATCAGCTAATGATGCAGGTGCAACTAATTAAACATCAGTAATATATGATTAAAATGCAAGAATTTGAGGCCTTTAGGGAGAGTGCAGGAGCTCAGGCAGTGGCTCCTTAAGCAACCTCTAGGCTGTGCTGGCTTTCCAGCTTGTATTTTTAGAAAGGTGAATTAATTTGATGATATCCAGTGGTGGAAAATTTTGGATGACTTGAAGAATTGGATGGAGGTCATTCAAGGGCATGAGAAGCAATAGATAATCTTTATTAATCATGGGAGGAAAGAGGAAATTAGGGTAAATGAAAGAAGGAGGAGTAGTTGGAGCAAACAAAATGTGTAACTTTGGCTAGCCAGCATTTTTTTTTCCCTGGTGATCTGTTTACAAGGCAAATCAATTGACAGCAGATTTTTCAGGAAGCGTGTGCTTTATTCTCACGGCTACTGTAGATTAAATTAATTAAATTAAATCCTGCTAACCTTAACCCAACTTCAGCTCAGGAATGTGTTTATGGGAGTGCTCAGGTTTAGGAAGCAGCTTCACATGAGTAACAGCACAATTAAAGCGTTAATATTTTCTCAATTAATATTTTGAGCCTGGTCTGGTCTGGCAGATCACTGGGTAGTGCTAAAATCCAGTGTCCACTCCAAGTGTCTGAAGCTTTTAATGCTTCAGATGAGCTGGCTGGGAAATGATTTGTCAGCCACAAGCAGCAAAGCTCCTGCAAGGATCACCCAAGAGGAGGAAATGAGCTCTGGTGAATGAAGTTTTTGTTCCCAGACACTGCTCAGGGGAGCTCTTCTGGAATGCCCTGAAATTTCAGAAATTTCCTCTGTTTTTTCCTAGTGGTGATGGTGAGGACTCACCTGGCTCAGCTCTGCCATGGGCTGTGCAAAGGGTGTGGTCACTGCAAGTAGAAAATTCAATTTGTTTTCTGAAATCACACAGAAAAATGGTCTGGGCCAGATGGTTGTGATTTTCAGTTGTGTTGGGCACTATGTAATAGATTTTCGTGAAGTCTTTTATTGAAGACTGTGCAAAACTTGGATTTTGTGAGGACTCTCAAGCCTAGAAAGCAAATTTTATTTAATTATTATGTTCTTAAAAGCACAGTAGGACCTTTAAAGTTGGTCAAAACTCTCTCATTTCTGTTACCTTTGGGGATCTGAGTCCCAGAGGTTCTTGTGCTGCTGCATAACTGCAAAGCCTCATTAACTGCAGAGCTGTGTGGTGTCAGCTGCCTTGCAAAGACTTCCTTCCCTTCCAGCAGATGAAAAACATTTTCGTCTCTGATTTCTTTTAGGAAAATTCAGTTTAGCCTTAGCAGGTTGTGTGGTAGCTTTTATGATCCTGAGAGAGGCAGGAATAAAGTAGTTTAAATTTCTTTTAGTGATGCTGGAAGGGGTTGTTATGTGCTAAAGATTGAATCTCCATTTTATAAAGAGCTCTTCAGATCCCAGCAGTTTTTCTTGTACGTTGATTCTGTGATTATAAAAATGTACTTTTTTGTAATGTTGAAGTGATGTTTGCTGGTAATTCTGTGAATTTTCTCATAGATTCCAATGCCAGGTGATGGAGCTTTAATGGAATAAGGTGGTGTTTCCATGTGTAAATACCAAGGGCAGGAAAGCTCTGGAGTTCCTCTGATACTCCAAATGTTTGTCTCAGTGAACCTAGAGCAAGAAATAACCTTTGAACTATAATAAACTGTTAATCTTGGATCAAAACTGGGAGAAAATGAGTATTTGGGGTCAAACCTTGACCAGCTGGTGAGAACCACGGGTAGTTTTGACCTTCTGAAGGTTTGATTTATGAAGCTGTAAAAAGATAAACCTTTTCCAAGGCATCCTTGGGATGCAGTGGAGGTTTGGGACAGCAGATTTCCGAGCTGAGGCACAGTTTTGTTTTACTGCTGTTCCACCCCCTTTGTGTGTAGTGATGCAGGGAGGGGATGAAGGGATGGGAAGGATGGAGGGAAGGAAGTCCAGATCAAACCAGCTGGAGCACAAAGCTGCCCCCAGTAACTTGTCAAAAGAAGCACCACAGGGAAAAGATAATGCACAGCACCGTTACAGGCAGGGCTGCCACTTCCAGGGCCACTTTAAATTCCACTTTAAATTATTAAATACTGTAAACGCTATAAAGTTAATTAGAAGAGGAACAAACTCTACAAAGATAAATGTGTTTTCAATATGTTTCTCAGGGAGGGTACAGTAGAAACCAGTGAATGAGAGGAAATTTATTTCTGGCAGCACTCTAGACATGGAGCTGTGGTTGAACTTTTTACCCTAATTACGTCCCCACTAATGCCTGCAGCGGTCTGGAATCAAAGTGGCCCTTCAGGCTCTGGAAAGTCTCTGATGTGGCGAGCGTTTGTTGTGTGCTGAGGGTTACTTCAGAAAAAAACAGAATATTGTGACAGGATTTTTCAAAATTTCTCAGTTACCACCCACCTCACTTGTTGCCTACAAAAATAGAGTAATTGTTTGCATCTGTGTGTTTTTGTCTGTCTTAGAAATAACTGTTATAAATCAATGTGACAGACCCGGAGAGCAGTTGAGGATTATATTTTCTTTTTTTATATATTTTAGGGTTATTCCTGTGTTCTGTAGTGTAGGAATGATTTAAAGGACATAGGAAAGCAGAAATTTCAGGATGATTGAAGCTGTTCTCTTTTCTTGAGGACACTTAAAGCCATCAGATCCCAATGGGTTCACAGAGGATGCTCTTTAATCTGTTTTTTCCTAAACAAGTGCAGTCACTTCTTGCTTGTAGTTGGAGCAGCTGATTGCAAACTTCTTCAACTTCCAGCCCATGTTTCTGTGTTGTGACACAACTGCTGCTACTCGAGTAATCCCCTACAAATTGACAGTATTTGGACTTTGCATCTGTGACTAAATGCCATTTTCTCCCTTACCATGTGCTCTCTCGAGTCCTTCCTGTGTTTTTCCTTTCTTCAAAAATGTTTAATATACAGACTAAATGTTTTGGGAGTTTGCTGAGCTCAACCATTCATGTATGGATGAGCTCCTCTTAAATCTCCACAATAGAGGAAAAAACTATTAAAATATAATTTTTAAAAAGCTAATATCATTATTATTTTTCTTTAGTTCTGTTTTTTTAACAGGATGAATGATCTTAGTAGCTTTAAATTTTAAATTTGAATGTATAACTCAGTAAATATTTCTTCAGTAAGTCAAAATAGAGATTTAGAAGGCTCCTACTTTGTGAAAAAGCTGTAAGGCATGTGCTTAAAAAAAGATCTTCCTTAACGTCTTCTTTCTTTTAATTCTGACTAGGTAATGTATGAGGATAACACCTGAGGAGACCCCTCACACATTTTTGGATGGTTGCTCAAAGACTTATTTTTAAAATTCATGGTGATTCAAATTATTGATAGAACATTTTAATGATAATATTTTACAGTGAAGCAATAATAAAATAATACAACATTTTAATCAATTTTGTCTGCACAGTTTGAGCCAGTTCATCTCCCATTTCAGCATCAGCTGTGTTAGGTGGATTTCTGGGAAGAATGCTGTGTTCCTGTGTGCCTTTCCTTAGCAATTGCAATTTCTCCTGGTAATATCAACCACTTTTAACTAGGAAATTCCTCCAAATTTAATGAAGAGTGCTGCAGTAGAGGAGATGATTGTATTGTAGTCTTCATTGAGAGAACTGATACAAAATCAACTGAAGTTTTTGATGTTAAGCAATTCATGGAGGGTTTCAACTTTAAGACCAATGTAAGGAAAAGCAGAATATTCCTTTTGCTGCTAGTGGGGCTCCACAAGTAATTATTTTCAGGTATAATTTCATCATTTCAACCCAGCTTTGGGTGAGTTCAGCTACGGTGAGAACTCTGCACATCTGTAGAACATGGTCTGTGATTCAAGTCATAAAACGGAGTAAGAAATACCTAAGAACATATAATTAATGGGCACTTGGGAAAATTCTGGCCTACCTGATGTGACCAGAACCTCAGAGCAGCTTTGCTGTTCAGAGCACTTTTCAAATGCTTTAACCATAAGATCTGAGCTCATTTCTGCTCAGCTTAGAGTCATACGCACTCTAAAACCCTCTAATTATTTCTTGGAAACTGGATTGTTTTCAAGCTCCTCAGAAATTGTCATTTGAGCCATAAACTGGCATATAAACAATTAAGGTTTAGCAGAGTCCTGTGCAGCTGACAGACATCTTCTAATGATCTCCCTCACGCAACTGCTGCTTAATGCCCAGGTGATGAAGTGTTGCACAACCCCACGGGTTTCTTACGCCGTTAATGACACCGAGGGCAAAAGAATTTTAGTTTGGACAGGTCGGGGCAAGGTTTTGTGCTTGGTGGTGAAGGCCCAAAGTGGTTCTGAGGGCGCGGGCCTGGAGCCGCCGGCTTAGCGCCGCCTTTGTTGGTGCTGAGGGGAGAGGGTGCCAAGGGGTTGTGAGGTTTGTGAATCATGAGGGGAGAGCACAGAAAGGGGAAAAAAAAAAAACCCAGCCTGAAATCGAAAGGAATGGGTTACAAGAACCAACAGGATGAAATATTTGGTCCTTCGTAAAGGTTTTAGCGGTGGCAGGAAAAGGTTTTTCAGCGCTGGTTGTTGAATGTTCAGGCACACACGAGGTGGGGTTTCTAGTGCTCACAGGGTGAAGAGGAAAATGCTTCAGATATATACAATAGTTATATATATGCTTAAATAATCAGCCATCTGCTGTGTTAACTGTACCATCTTCTGATATGCCATTAATCAGGAAATACTGCCAGTACAAATGCCTCATAATAAAGAAAAAAGCTCTGACACTGCTGTGGAGTGCTAGAAATACCAGCACTTTTAAAAGCTGAGGCTGTAAGTGGCTACAAAATGCTCAGTTCGGGTTCTACACGTGCTTGGTGGAATTTGGCTGGAGCTGAGGTGTTTCGGCATCAGTTTGCCCTCAGAGTTGTGCTCCCAGAAATGTGATCCTTTCCTCTCAAGCTGTGACATGTGGCTGTCTCTTGATACGCAAAAATTACTACATTTTTGACTTTGGTCCACCCTGGATGATTTTGGAGATCCATGTGGCTGTTACTGCAATACAAATTATGTTCATTTATTTCGGTGGTGAGTTCTGCTTCATTTGACAGCAGGAAGGGCAAGACAACTCTTTAATTTTGTCTTTTTTTGGGGGAAGCACATCAGATTGTGGCTTAATCAGCTGATCACAGAAATATTAGTTGTTGCTAGAGATATGGTAAATGCAGTTGTATTCTGTCAGAACTTAATCTTTGCTTATGTTCATGAACATTTACAGAAATGTGTTCACTTTTGTGCATGTTCACAGAATGATCAAAGACAGCTAGTTCAGGTTCATAAATTGTGTATAAAAGGCTTGTTTAGCTACAAACAAGCAAAATCTAGTCCAGCATATACCAGAAAAAATGATCCTGCTTTTCAAGTGCAGCTCCAGCTGTACTTTCCCCTCAGTGATAGCCATGGTCAAGTAGACAAACAAATCTCCAGAGATGCCACTAATCTCCCTGTATTAACCAACTGGAAATGTGATGGGACAGCTCTGCTCTGGAGCATGTGGCACGTCTCACTGAAGTGGAAAGTGTGTCACACCCGGGTCTCCCTGCAAAGGCCACAGCTGAGGAGGCAGCTTGTGCTGGGTTTTACACTCCAGTGATGGAGTGCCACATGCTGGGGACACCGAGGTGGCTCTAGGCTTTCGTCAGCTCTGTGCGTCCTGAAATGTAACAACAAACCAAATAAAACCCCCTCCAACCTAGAAAAAATCTTCTGATGATGAGAGTGAGGGATAGCAGAGAGAACACCACAGTCAAAGCATGTTATGTGCTGCTGGATGTGGGAAGAGCTGCCAAAACAAGGAGTTTGGAGGTTGCTATTCTGATATTCTTAAGGATTCCCCTTTTACTTTTCTCTCATAGAATCTGTTGCAATAATCAATATTTGCACACACCCCGTCTTAAGTTTTCCCCCTCTAATTGAAGTTTGACACCTCAGCTACAGGTGAGAGGTGAAGGAGTTGTTGGTTTCATGGAACAGCAGTGGATTAATGCTTGTTGAAAGTACTCACAACTAGAAGAGTCACTGTGGAGCCTCAGGTTCTCTCACAGGCCATGGCCAGAGTTATTCAGGAGACAGAAACCAGTCCTTCACCCAGTCCCTCAATCAATCCTTCAGCCAGTCCTTCCTGGGTCATTCCAGGTGCAATTAGACTCTGTCCTATGATGAAATGCCTCAGTGATGACCTAACAAATAAAATTACTTATGTTCAAAAAAAAGTAAAATGAGCCCGAAACCTGACTTATTTCACCTGTTACAAAAAGATTTCTGCAGACTTGGTGACTTCTTGTGTCACAGGCAAGTAATAAAAATATTTTCAGTGAAGATGGTGAAGTACACAGATAAAGTGAACTTTTTTCCCTGGGCTGATAGACTTGATCAAAACATTTGAGGAAGATGCAACAATGAAATTTGTATCTCCTGGTGTTTAACACAAGTATTTTAGTGCTGTATCAAATAACTGCCTCCCTTGTATTTAAAGGATTAGATTTAGTAACATGTGTCTAAGGTTGGTACAGGTTTTTCTTATTTAGAAATAAGTGTTTCCATGCTTTTTGCAATTTGTGGTGCACTTAAAATGTCTCTGCTGCTTTGTAATTCAGTGCTGTACACACATTTTGAGGGAAGTGTCACTTTCTGAGAAATTCTGTGCTGCTTTTCCTGATTTTGAATGAATCTGTTAAGTACCATGAACTAGAAAATTACTTCCAGAGTGGCGTTTTCAGGTTTTTATTTGAAAAGATGAGATGCAGAGAGCCTATAGATGATGAAAGTCCTAGTGAAAGCTCTTTCTGCAGTGGTGTTTAGAAAGAAATGACTGCATTTATTATTTTTTTAAAGTTTTCCTTCTGGTGTGCATCCCTCAGAAAGAAGGGGAGAATTACCCTGCTAAGGAGGGCTGAAAGGAGTTTGGTGCTAGGCCTGGAAAACAAACCTTACAACTTAAGGCTCAAAAGGTTTTTTTTCACTTTCTTGGTGCCTGGACTGCTCTGGGTAATTACTGACAAAAGGTAACTGAAGGCAATGATCCTTTTTGTGTTCTTGACAGAGACACAGAAGCCAAAAAGCAGAATATGTACCAATTCTGTCAGGCACTAAGAAGTAATTTCATAAAAATAAAAGGATCAAAATGTTGGAACCACTCACCATAAAAATAGAGGACTCATTGTTGGTCAAAGTCTTTTAAGACAAGATTAGGTTGCTTGGTAAAAAATAATTTCTTTGAGCTTCTGGGACATTTTGTGCATGGCCTGGAAAGAGAAGATGATCCTTCCAGAATTGAAATCTGTTAATCTGAGCAAACCTTCTTCAGGGCCCTTGAGGAGAACAGAATTGCCTTTGTGGTCTCACCATGTTCCTAATATTGCTACAAAGATCATAATCAAATCTCATGCTTCAACTTTCCAGTGTAAAGGTTCAGGCAGGAATTTTTCCAATATTCAATTAATTCACTCTGTGCTCTGGTTTTGTTTTGCCTCTCTTCCCTTTCTGTGAAGCACCAGAGAGGGAGAACAGGAGAATTGTAACCACCCCTGCTGATTAAAAACTTGGGTCACTGTCAGCATCTTCCTCATTCCCACATGGAAATAGCCTTTTTTCCTTTTTTTACCAGCAACTTATTGGTAGATTTGATGCTTCATAGAGTAGTAATTAAAAAAAAAAAAAAAACAAACCTTGGTGGAGTAATTTGCTGTGCAAATATTTTGGGTATACCTTGAACAGCCAGTTCCTTGGAATTGCTGTCACTTTTCTCCCACCTGTTGTCTCTACAAGTTTGGAAATTATATTCCAGTTCAGACTCTTAGCAACTTAATATTTACAGCAAATTCTATTTTTTTTTTAATCCTACAGGTTGTTAAAGCTGGGCCTAGTAAAAGATTATGTTGAATTATTAGTTACTTTGAACAGGCTTTCAGTGTAAGTTTTAATATTTTTGTTTCCTCTTAAAGGCACCAAAAGTAATTAATAAAAATAAGTTTGTGCTTTAGGCTGGGCTTTAAAGAAATTTTGTGAAGGTGGTAGAAAATGCAGTGATATTGGCCAAAGATTTTATTAAAGGCCACAATTGACTGGAAAATCCTCACATAAAGAGCATTTAGTACAGGGCAGCTTTCCCAGCAAAAGTTTTATTTTAGTTTTACACCTCCTTTCTAGACTCAAGAGACAAACCTGTCACTGAGGTCCATCTCTCTTTGAGTGGGATGTTCATCGTGTGGCAGAGTGGAGGAAAATCAACGCTTGACAGCAAAGAAAGCCTTCAAGGCACAGAAAAATTGGCCTCATGTTGATTCCATCACTCTTCTCCTTTTAATTTTTTTGTTTTCCATTAAAAAAGCACGAGGGTTTTGAGTGGTGTGTTTGTCTCTGTGCAAGCATTTTGCACACAGCTTTTTTGCCATGGTGGGACCCAGATCTGGGAGGAGGTGATGCTGTCATGGGGCACAAGCACAGATGTCACCAAGTGCCAGCTGGATGAGGCATCTGCTATTTCCCTCCATCCCTTCACTGCAGCACTCAAAGAGAAGAAGATACAAAGGCCTGAGTGTATTTATACATTTATTATTACCACATTTTAAAGTTGTTGGTGGATTTGTGTCCATTACCTTTAAAGATTGTTGCTCTCTCTGCAGTTCTTTGAATTATCAGGATCCATAATGAATATTTGTTGATAATCTGTGGGTTTTAGTCACAAGAATTTTATTTGTGACAGAATTTCAGAGTCTTTCTGGCCTATCTATATAAAATATTCCAGGCTAGGGGACAAGGAGCAACCTGGGATAGTGGAAAGTGTCCCTGTAAAGTGGATGAGCTTTCTTTAAGGTCCTTTCCCACCCAATCTAGTCTGGAATTCTGTGATTTCATTATATTCCTTGGTTATTGGCTCTTGAACTCAGGGTTTTACCCAGTGTGGTTGACAAAAGCATTGGTAGAATGGTCTTACCATGATTGGCCAAGAGATCATAATGATGATAATGCATTTGAGTGACAGAATTATTACCCATAAATTGGGAAAACTGTTCAAAACAGGCTGATGTGGAAATAGTAATCACTATTAAGCATGTTGATATAATTTTAGCTGTATCTACTTTGGAGATTCCTATTTTGAAATTCCCCTTCTATCAATATTATAATTTGCTAAAGGTAATAAATCACTTCATTTAAAAAAGTTTGTACCTAGATCTTGCAGTGGCTTTCTGTGTTTTCGAGCAGGAGTGAACTTTAATGTAAAGGAACTGACTCGAGTTTCACTGGTTTAAAGGTGTTTTTGAAGGGCCTTTGAAGTGCTTGAAGTAATAAATTGCACCCTCTAGTTATTAGCCTCGGAAAATGGATATTTTGGGCAAAATTTCAGTGGGCAAAATGTCAAAAGTTATTTTTTCTATTATTTTTCTGACAGTTGTCTTCCTGTGCATTTACTGTATATTGTACATTGCTGTATATTGTACATTACTGCATAAACCATTTTATGATCTTGAGGCATTGAGGGTAAACAGTTGGCATTTGTCCTCCCGCTTTCCAGAAAATTCTCGAGCAGCTTGAGCAGATCCAAGAGACAAGTGAGTGCTGGGGCAGGAATTGTGTGAAACTCTGTAAAATAAAACAGATACGGGCAGGGGGGAACACCCTCTTTTACCAATGCTCAGGATATGTTTGTACAGCTGGCAATTTGTGCTCCTTCATATTCCTTGACCTAGAAATAGCCAAGGCTTTAATGCGTTCTTGGAGGGGGAGAAAGGTGTTGTGGAACAGAGCTGCCACATCAAAGCCTCTCCTCAGCCTCTAAAAGGGTTTCCACCACTGCCTTCCTCGGCCCTATCGAGCACTCAGTGCTTTTCCCACTCAGGCTTTTTTATTAAGAAATGGCCTTAAAGCTTTTATTTATAAGAAAATGATAAAAGTGACACAAAGAGTTGAAAAGATCTGTACGGTTCAAACAAAAGTCCATCAGGACGTAATGTAAATTCTGGGTGAGGTGTCTCCAGTCAGGCAGCTCAGCTGCTGCTCTGGGGAGAGTCCTCCATGTAGGAGAGAGTTGCTCTGAGGAGTAGTTTTGTACTAGGATGCTTTAAAACTTCCAAAGTCTTCCTGGTGGTAAAAGAAACCAAGTGTTTGATAAGCAATTGCACAATACAGGTTGATGACCATCGTGGAGATCATAATTCAGTTTTGACCATCGTGGGGATCATAATTCAGTTTTCTTCCTTAATGTAGAAGGTTTATATTGACCCTTTGTTCTCCAGGATTCTGCTGGGATTGCTGGAATTCTGGGTCCAGGACTTGATGTTCTTGGAGGTGTTTTCCAATCTTAATAATTTTGTGGTTCTGTGACTTTTCCTTCAGCGTGCTAAGCAACATAAGGAGGCAGAAAGAATGAAATGCCAGTTTTTAAAATACCCTGATTTCCATTAAAATATTTTTTTTTATTCCTTTCAGCACCAGCCCACCCTACTGCTGTGTGGATCTGTATTCCCTGAGAACAGGAGAAATGGTCAAGTCCATCCAGTTCAAAACTCCTATTTATGACCTGCATTGCAATAAAAGGTGAGGGTGCTCTCTGCATTCCTTGTGTGTTAGGGCATGCCAGATTTTGGTAATAAATACAATTTCTGGTGTATGACCTCCCTGATTTTCTTTTTTTCACTCTCCTGTAAGCAGAGCTCTGGTTCTTTGTTTCTCAAGGAGTATTTCAGTTGGAATACATCAATGTGCTTCCCCCATGGCTTTGGTTTAAGAAGCTCAAACCAAAAAATCATTTAAGCTTCTTTCAGTTGTGCTAAAGGGTGAGCAGGAATCGCTGAAATCCTCGATGATCCACCTACAGCTGGGGAAATGGGATCACAGAGAGTTTAAACAGCGCAGAGCACTAAGGAGTTTATGTCTCTCTTCTTTGTGTTGGTCTGTCAGATTTTGCTTCCATGCACATCCAAAACATTCCTGGTGTGCAGTCTGTGGTTTGCAGGGAATAATGTTCCAGTGAGTCAAGTAACAAAGCAGCATCTCTGGGTTGGGATAGAGGGAAAATGGCTCTGGAGCTCTGAGGATCACAGAGTTCCAGAGAACAGCATCTGTTGTGTCCATGGAATCAAATTTTGCTGAGTTAATGTGAAATCCCCATCTCTCCCAGACACACAAACCTGGAGTTTTGTGGTTTGCTTTGTAGTTTGCCGCATCTTTTTAAGGCAGAAGAGAAATCCCCGGATCCTTGTGTGAGGATCCTGCTGATCCCTTGGCACTCCTGATGGGAGAATTTGGAGTGGTGACTTTGGTCCAAGCCCTGCTGACGTTGTGATCCCTTCACCCTCCTTTTACTGCCATGAGTCAGCGTGGCCTCAGGTGTCCTGCAGGAGTGGTGCAATCCAGTTCCTGGGGTAAAGGTAGAGCCCTGGATGAAGAAATTCCTGCATTTCTTTGGGAATCCATGTTGCCATGCCAGAATGGATGGTCCTTCAGTAAATAATAGCACAAATCATTGGAAAAGTCAGAATTATTTGGGGTTTGTGTCTGGTTTTGTTGCAGATGGGGAGTAGATGAGCGTGCAACTAAGTGTAAACTGCTACTGAAAATAAATAGATCAATAAATCCTCTGGAATCATCCGTCTGGGGGGTTAATTTCTGCAGAAAGACAAAGTGTCTTCAAGGAGGAGAAAACAAAAATCTCCAGGACTGGGAAATATTCCCATCAAATATCCATGGGTTTTCAGTGTATACACATTACACTTCCACCTGCAGTCAAAGCATTCCCATTATTCATTGGTTTCCTTTATTTTAGGCAATGTAGAAAAAGTCAGAATTGATATATTTTCTTTTTCTCTCCAGCAGTTTCAGCAATTGGAAGATGTCATTTAACTAAAACTACAAATATGTCCAAAACTAATTTATGTTATTTATATATCTGAAAACATCACCAAGCATGAGGGGATGGTGTATATTTTGATTTTAGTGTAGTCCTTCACAGGTATTGAGCTCTTACGGGATAAGAGGAGATGTTCTTGTGGCAAAACAGATAAAAAAGGGAAAAAGGGGTTAAAGGCTGATTTCACACTTCTGGGAGATAATCATCACCCTTTCCCCAAGGATATGAGTTGAGGCTGAGGTGATTCATCCCATTTTTAAAGGTGACTGTTCCAGGCTGTAACACACAGTCATAATGTTCACATGAAGCATTAGGTGTGTGTTTTAGCCAGTGAAAGATGTGATTTTTTTTTCTACGTTGTATCTTTACAATTAAAACTATTAAAACAATATTTAGTAATGCTCTATATTGACAGCTAATTAAAAAATACTTTCTCACAGTCTGCCTAATGAGAGAATAACAGATTATTAATTATGTCATATTGCTAAATGGAGGTTTTATGGGTTGGTTTCCCAGGTGCTTCTTTCATGTCAAGCTTTTAAAAACTTGATTTCGGGAAGTCATCATTGTGGGAGAAGCGTTCCCTGGTTCTGAAATTTCCAAGATGCTACTTTGCTTCCACATTTGCATCTCTGGGCTCTGATTTTTTAAGGCAGCACCACGTCTCCCGTTACCCTGTGGTTTTAGGCCTTTACAGTAGAAATGTGCAATGTACAAGCAAACACATAAACATACATCTTTTATATGCTAATTGACCCAAATTCTGCTTCTCTCAGCTCTGTTTGTGTGCTGATGTTCTTGGTATTACACACCCCCCTGCTTTTAGCAAATAAAATATTTCAATAGATTTGCACTGAGGTGGGCAGTGGGATTATTTCACATTTAGCTCACGTTCTGCCAGTTGTTGACTCGATTGTTGTTTGAGCCAGTGACAGGAATTCAGGGTTTTTGCAGCTCCATTCTTGCTTTTTAATGGAGCTTTGACTGCAAGAGCTGTATCACAAATGTGCTGTGCTGCTGTGGATCAGCCCCCTGCACTTCCTGAAGTGGAGCTCATGTGGTTGGGAGCAGAGAGAGCCCTCAATAACTGCCAGGGATTGCTAACCTGGCACTTCATCACTGCAGAGTTTATATTGATGCTTTTGAAATAATTACATTTAGATATTGAATCTTTAAACCAATGCATTTAATGCCTAAAGTGGACATTCCATTTCTGTGTTTTCAGGATCCTCGTTGTGGTCCTGCAGGAGAAAATCGCCGCCTTTGACAGCTGCACTTTCACCAAAAAATTCTTCGTTACCAGTACGTACAATTTTGGGCTCAAGGTGGACAAAACCAGATTTGTTTGTTTGTTTGTTTGTTTATTTCTAAATCCTCAAAGCAGGTCTCCACGAATCATTTGGAGCTTCAGAAAAATTTGGTTCCAAAAAGAAAACAACCCAAACCCAAATGCTATTCGGTGATTATTTAACTCATGCCTGTATTTATTATTGCTATAACTAATTGTAAAGGGTACCCACACTGCCATCCATCAGTAGCTGAACAATTCTTTTGTTCATTTTGCACAAATATGTGAAAAAGCCTCAGGTGGGGGTTCCAGGTTATCACATCAGCAGCAATGAAACCCATATCAACAGTGATCTATCCACTGTTCATTTTTGTTTATTCCTTAGGCACATTTGGTTTTTTCATGTGTCTTTAAAGTTCATCATTTAATTTGGAAAGGTCAGAGTTTTATGTAAAAAGAGTCTACATTTTTGTGGTTGTACTTTCAGTCACAATTAGAAAAGTTTAATTTTTTTTTTTTTATATTGTCTCTGTATTTGTGGAAAAACCTCCTTAGGAGAAGCTGTTTCTTGTCATAGGTTGAGGGAAAGCAGCTTCATGCAGTAATATTAAAGTTGCCAATAGGTGTCAGTTTCTTCCTATCCATGGATGTGAGATACTGGGAATCTGCTGGGATTCAGTGACAAGATCCTAATGGGAAAGGACTTATTTCTGTTCTAGTCACCACTCCCTTTTATTTCATCAAAAAGATTTGAGTACAAGCCTTGCTTTTTTTTAGACCAAAAGTCAAGAATACCCCTTATTTAAATGTGTATTCTGAGAATTTTTGGGCTTACTTTGTTGAATTTTTTTTAAGATACTGCAGTTTATTTTTAAAAATCAATGTTCTGAAGTTAATTTTGAGGAGCAGGAATAGTCTGTTCTTAAACATAACTTTGATTTGCTTTTTGTGGAACAGCTGTGGAATTTAAAGAGGATTAACTAAAACTTTTGGAGATAATGACGAAATTATTTTTTAAAAAGTCAAAAAATTCCTGAAATGTCACTAATGCCATGTATTTCTCCAACTGTGCTGCTTTTTAAAATGTGAAATTCAAGATTTTCTGAAACTTTCCTCTGGTTTCATTAATGATAACCTCATTTTTGGGGCATTTTGGTTGCCCCAGCCACCAGAGCTGGAGCCAGCACAGCCCTTCCCTCTGGCTGTGACATGGTGTGAGTGGGCAGAGCTGTGTTTTTTCCCTGGATTTCTGGGTTTTGGGACCTGTCCTGAGGATCCCAAGCTCAGCCATTCCCTGGATCCTGCTCCCAGGTGGGTGCTGTGCCCTGGCACGTCAGAGTTTTGTCTGAGCTTCCCCATTTCATGTGCTGAAATCTCCTCGACCTGAGAGCCTATCTTTAAAGGCTTAAATTCCTCTGATGTGTTTGAAATTGGATGTAAATGAGCTGCCTTGTTAGCTGCAGGGATTTCTGGGAGGCGGCCAACTGGCCACGACTGCCTTCTTTGGCTGTGCCTTTGAAACAAATTATTAAAGGACAGTGCCAGTATCAATTAAAAAGAATAGAAATCCTTGAAAAGGAAGCTCAGGAAAAGGTTTAGAGGCCTTTTGTTTGCATTATTGGGGCAGCCTATGTCCTGTCCAGACTGATGCTGGTGCACCTCAGATGTGAGGATGTCACTGCCTGCCCAGAGAATTTGACAGCATGAAAAAGATTCTCTGGTTGGTTTCGGTCAGAAGGGAGTGCACAAAGGGCAGAAATATTACTGATGATCACTGACTCTTTGAAGGGTTTTGTGTTGCTTTTAGAGAAAAGAAAATCTTTTTTTTTTTCAAGAAGATTTGGTGATGGTGTGGAAATCACATCTTCCATCCCTAAGTGCTGTGGGAGCCTTAGAACCTCACTGAGACAGCACAAACATGAAGCAGAAGCTCTGGTCTGTTGATTATTTATACATAGAAATGAAATGCAGAATGTCCAATTAAAAGCAGTGTCAGGAATTCTGAAGTTCCTCAGAAATGCTAATGCAGCTGCCATGCACATGAGGAGTATTTGTCTTTCTGTTTTTGTTTTTGTGGTTGGATGTGTAGCTTAATATATTGTTACAATAAATATACCATAAAATATTCAGGATGTAGATGGTCAAGTTCATGCTGCTGTTGGAATGTTTTAACTCCTGCATTTCCTGATTTTTCCTGAGTAAGTTTGACATAGAACCAACCTTTGTTTTTCCCTGCTTGGGATTACATGGAAATGTGCTGATTTGACTTGGATGGCAGGGAGCCAGCAAGTTTTATTTGTGTCTTTTTTAACAAAACCTCAGTGTACAGGTGCTCCAGACTGGGAGAGGGAATTTAAGACAGGTGGAGGGAAAACATGCTGTAACTATTGTAGAAAAATAACCAGGATATCCCCCAATCTATCCTGTGGGGTGTTCTGATTTTTAAATGTCTGCTAGGAGAAGGCAGAACATCAGTCTCATGGCAGTCACTTCCATCCATCACAGCTCTCTTTGTGCTTTTCCCTAAGAAAAGACACCAAGGGGAGGAGAAAGCCCAGCAGGAATTCCACATCCTGCACTGGTTTAGGTGCTCATGTGGCCAAACTAAAAAATAAACCAATTCATTTGATACTTCTGTTAAGAACATGTTTCCTTTACTAGTTGTGAGTGTCAAGGTGTGAATTTTAAATAGCTTCTGAAACATATCAGAGTTTAATTGTGGTTCACTTCAGATTTCTTTCAGAGCCTTTTCTGCATGTGACTGAAGGATCAGAAACCAAAGTGATGCACAGAAACCAAAGTGATGCTCAGGCTTTTTTTGCCTCTACTTTGCTCTAAACAAAAGCTGCAGAAAAGCTGAATTCCATTGATTTCTATTCCATCAGTGCTCCTCACCCCAAAACTGCTTACTTAGTGCAACATTGCTGATTATGAATATGGCCTGATGGATCCTTTCCTTCTCCAGAAAGAACATCCTGCCCACCCCCTGGGCCCTGAGTAAAGATCCTCCCAGATAACATCATGCATGTGGCATCATCCCTGTGTCTGATAACGAGGGGCCTGCTCAGCTTGCCTGGCCCTTCACTGCTCCTATTGATAAATTCTCCATCCAGGATTCCCCAGGGATGGAGACAGTTATTGCAGCCATTAGCTGGCACCACGTTTCTATTGATGCTCTTCTGTAGAGCCCTGAGAGGTAATTTTGCAGATTTTAGTCAGAGTAGTTTATTGTATAGAAAGTCTGGAAAGGCTCTCCTCACCACAAGCCAAAATCAGTCTGTGGATGTTGAATGTCCTGCACCCCTCCAAGTGAATAAAACCCCCAAAGCAAATGGTGCTGGATGCTCAGATCTGCACTTTGGATTTGGGATTGCTGTTTGCTCTCACATTCACACACAAGGAACGATTTGGTGGTTTCAGTTTGTCACAGGGCTGGTCTGGAAATCTTCAAGGCTTTTTTGGACATTTCTGTTGGAATTCCTTTCCCTCTCGGGCTCACGGGAAGCAGTTTGAGCTCTTGACTTTGAAGTAAAAACTGTGGGTGTCTTATGGAGGGGTTTAATGCCTGAAGAGTCACATTCTTCAAGAAGTTTGTGTGTTTCCCTCCTCAGCTGTGGGCATTTCTCCTGGTTATCCCACACAGGGTAATAATTGACAGGATTCCTTTGTCTGTGGGGGATCAGCTCAGAGCGAAAGTCCTCAGGGCAGGTGGGAAGGGAGCTCCCGAGTCACAGGATTTATTTTCTTGATCAGTGAAGAAGAGCCAAGTATGTCCCTGTGGATTGCTATAAGCACTTTTAATTTTTATACACCCACATTTATATGAGCACCTAGCCCTTCATAGTGTATTTCCCTGAGAAATGTTGATTTAATTTTGTTTTTCTTTTTAACAGCATTATTTATAAGAATGTTTTCTTCCTGGCTGTGGGAATCAGTGTCTCACAATTCCAGGATAATGCAGAAACACTTTTTGGACAGGCCTTTAGGGCACCGTGGTGGATTTATGGGAACAAACAGCTTTGGTGATCGCAGGAGGTTTTGCTCCACTGCAGGAAAATGTAAATAAAACAGAGACGCTGCAGAAAGCCACAACAGAGGCCTCAGTCCCCAAGATGTCTGTCTGTCATATCTCCTGGCTCTGACAGTTTTACAAATTAGATGTAAAACAGGAAGTGCTCTTTGTTTCTATATAAGTTATTTTTATCTAAAGCACCCAAATCCTTAATGTTAAAGGGCAAACAAAGGCATCTGACATTGTCATGCACAGAAACAACAATCTCAGTGGTAACTTTTATTATTTGTCACTGTCCAAGTCTGAACAAAAAAAGAAAGTAAACCTGAGATTAAACATTGCCCTGAAATCAATCAAATTGGTGCTGAATTAAACAGCAAGGCCTAATGAACATGAAAGGCCACTGATATTTTTAGTAAAAGCTCTGGGATTGTGCTTCAACCTGTGGAGTAACAGTAAAATCATAAAATCATGGAATTCTTGAGCTGGAAGGGACCCACTGGGACCATCAAAGTGCAGATGCTTCAAACTGCCATGGTAGAGTGAACAGGGAAGGAGAGCTCTGTAGTAATAATAATAATAATTTAATAATAATAATAATTAATTAAGAAAAAAAGGCCCTGGGTGGCAAACCTGATTTCTCAGTGGGTCCATCCTGCTCCTTTGCTCTTTTACTCCATTTTATGGGTGATACTTAAACAGAAGGAAGTACAAGAACAATAGAAGAGTTGTGGAAAATATGTGACAGTGTGAGAGTAATAACATTTACACAGGGCCTTTCATCTAGAAGGAACCCAGAGGAATTTATAAACAATATTGCTTTATACAGTTTATAAACAACAAAAAATTGCTTTGCTAAAAAAACCAAAAACAAAAAAACAAAACAACCAACCAAAAAAAATTAGATAAAACAACTTATATGATTTGTTTTCCTTGTAATAAACAAAGCTTTTGCTACAACAGTACCACTCTACCCATTATTTATTGCATATTCCCCCTCTGTGCTCTCTGTTGTCATCTGCTTTCTGGCTGCTCTGCACTGCAGGACTGAAGGATGGAGTTTTGTAATTCCATTCCTATGGAGAGCTCTGTCTTTCGTAAGACCCAGAAAAGCATTACAGATTGGTTATTAGAGAAGTAGCATCACTTCAGTGGGTTCTTGGAGCTATTTATTTAAAAATACACAATGGCCCTGCTTCACTGATTTTCAAAGTGATAATCCAGCAAGTCCTTTGAATGATTCAAAGCAAAGAATTTTGGTTGAAATGAGTTACTTCTTTTGGAATTTGTTTAGAAAACTGTGTTTAAAACCACTGGACACTTCATTTGACATATGTCATCTTTAATGAACTTTGCCAGGCACTGACCAGAAAAATCCTTGTTTCTCCAGAAATCAGGAAAGTTTCCTTAGGATGGAAGTGAGCCTGGGAATCTCTGCCTTCATGGCATTCCCTGTGACCCAAAAGATGCCATTTCTGTCTTATTTTGGGATTAGAGACAAAATACAATTAAAATCTATTAATACAAAAGGCTTTTGTATTAATAACTTCCCATCCTCTCAGCTTGAATGAAAACTGCTGTCCTCTGGTATGGATTCCTCATAGGTACAAGGTGTGACATATCCACTAAAATTCCCCCTCCAGGAAACAGTAAATCAAACATAGTTATAAAAGAGGATGAGTATGGACCACTGCAAAGGTAACTGGAAAGAATTGGGGAAAAGAAAGCAGTGAAAATGATGGAAAAAGAAAATTTTCTTATTAAACTGATAGGGAAAAAAAGACTGAAACAAGATAGAAGAGAACTTAAAATGTTTTTCATTAAAAAGTAAGAACAAAGTCAAGATAAAGGGGATGAAAGTCTGGCAGATACCAAAACCAGATTTTTTTTTTCCTGTGCGATAAATACTGTTGTAGGGAATAAAGTTCTTATAATGTGCTGTGAAATTAAAAATCAAGCAGTAGTGTCTTAAGATAAACATGATGGGATGTATTTGAAGGAAAGCAAGGTTAGGTGATTCTGATTTGGCTTTTTCATTCCCTCAGCTTTATTAATTCATGTATTAATTTGCTGTAGTTTATCAGATGTCATTTTACAGTATGTTTTAGTGAGGTTTGAGAAAAAAATTAAAATTGTGCTGTGGGTAGGGAGTTACGAGAGATTTTCATCATTACCACAAGAGTAGTAATTGAAAATTAATGGGAAATAAATAAAGCTTCTCTTTGCTCACTCACAAAGCAAACATTTGTGTAGCTCTTTGGAGAACTTCAGGTAATGTGGGATTCCTGTATTCTCAGTAAAACGAAATATATAAAATCAGCACTGATGAAATATATAAAATCAGCACAGCAAGGAGTAAGTTTAAAGCATTTTTGAATGCAAATAATCACAAATTATATACTTATGGCAGTTATCATTTTATAACCTAGTTATTAAAAAAAAAGGGAAGAAACTGAGAAATTGTAACAGTGAAGAATTTACCTATGGGGCTGTAGATAATATTTGCATCTTGGAAGTGGGAAAACTGAGGCACAGGATGTGAGGTGCCTCTTCAGAGGGATCCTGGAGCCCATTTCTTATTCCTCACTGTTCCTTAGGGCAACACCAGTTGGAATTTTTGGGTGTAGGAAGTTGATAAAATTAGCAGAAAAACTTGGACTTTGATTCTGATTTTCAAATTGCAATTTTTCTTCCTTTTTTCCCAGCTTTGAAGTTACTAATTTCCTCTGCAAAGAGGCAGAAGATAACTGTGTGTACTCAAAAGTTATGAAGTAGTTTCCACTAGGTTTTCACCTATATTTTTGTGAGTGATAGGCCCAGATAAGCTGGTTCTGACATAAAGTATTTTTTAGTACTTGCTTGATTTGCTGCACTTTTGGAAAGACTTTCCCTGAGTGTTCCTTTCTTGGATGACCTCTCGATGCTGTCATTAAAACTTGGAAACTTTGGTCTTCTTGACAGTTAGTTCTGCATTCTCATTATGTTCATTCCTATTGTAAACACACTAAAGTTGCTGCTGTTATTGCTTAGAATGGCTTTTTCCTCTGTTGTTTTGAAGTCTGGTAGAAATAGAAGTTAATCTTTAAGAGAGTGGGGCTGGTGAGGATTGGATGGCCCAGCTCAGTGGGTCATGCCGTGTCTGTCTTTTCATTTGCCTCATAGATGATGTTCTGCTGACTCCAGCTGTTTTTTTGGAAAGCAGAAAAACAATTTGCTTTTCCTTCCCATAAAGTATAACCCTTTGTTTATCCTTGTGCTGCTGCAAGTTTCCAAAATGCAAAGACTCGCAAAGAAAAGAAAGGGAGGAAATAGCTCCTTTTTTTTACGCTGTTTTTCGTATCAGAGAGTAGAGTTTAGGACTGAGCTGAATTGTTGACCTTTGTGGAGTTTATTCTTAGAATTGGTTGATTTGTGTGTGGAGTCTGATTGACTGAGCCCAGTTCATGGGACAAACCACGGGCAGTGGGTTTGGGGAGAGCCATCCCAGCTTTTCTAAGTAACTTTTCTGTTCAGTAATCAATTTTAGATTTGAAGAATTCTTCTTGCAGTTCTTCAATGGCTTCGGTTCACTGAAGTAATTGAGAACAGCTCCCTTTTCCAAGCTGGACTTGTTTTTTTGCTATGAATTGCTGAGACTCCTTCAATTTTCTCCTGCAGGGATGTTACAAATTTGGGAAACGCAAGTCACTGGTTCTAAAGTCACTGTAGAGATTTACATGACAAGGGTTATCATCTGGCAGCTTTCAGTGCTGTATTTTATACATAAAAGGGAAGGTAAAAGAAAGGTTTGGGGGACCTGAATTCTTTTTCTGACCCAGATAAGAGCTGCCGAGGCAGAAGTCGGCATTAAAACCTCACAGCTCCTGATCTATAATGTCATCGGAAGAACACGTTTGTATTTACAACCCAGGGCTGTATTTACAACCTTTTTTTTTGCTTGCTTTGTTCCTTAAGAGGCTCTTGCTGCCCACATTTTATGCACTCCTGGAATACAATAACAATTGTGGCATCGTCTCTTCAGAATTCGTTTTCCTTCCTGAGATCAGGCCGGCGATAAGGACTCACAAAACCCTCTCTGGGTTCTGCCTGAGATAGGTTTAACTGGATGAATTAGTTCTCTTCTTCCCTTGCTTTCTGACCTTTCAAGCTGTGATCTTTGGAATTCTGCAGTACCCTCAGTGCTCTGCTCTGGAAAATGAAATCCAGCCTTGTTTATCTCAGCAGGGCCTATGCAGGTCCAAACCCGCATCCAGAGTGTTGTTAAATGTCCATTTAACCTTCCAGAAAGGTGCTGACACCTCCCACGCCCCTTCTCAGGCTTTGCAGGTGTGGGAAATATAACCTCTCCCCTTCTGGAAGCTCTGCTGTGCTCAGGGAATGTTCTGGATTGTTCTGGAGCCTGCAGGAGCAGAGCTGGGCATTGCGGAGATCGGGTTCTTTTCCTTGCTGCGGGTACAGAGCAGTGTCAGAGTCTCATATGAGAGATCCAGAAAATAGAAAGCTTCTCTGGCACTGCCTGGCTTTGGTTTTTGTGTTTTTTTGTGTTGGTTTTTTTTTTTTTTTTTTTAAGGATTTTAAGCAATACACTGAATAAAAGTTGTGTTGTATGTGTTCTGAAATGCAGTTTGCCTGCGCTCCTTCAGCCTGGGATACAGGAGCAGCTGCCCAGGGCTCCTTTAAATCAGACACACATGTCTGTAAGGTCTTCAATATTTTGTTTCTTGGCCAATCAGTGAGAGGATTTAAATTGCTAAATGGACTGAATTAGCCTAAGAACTGATGAAAAATGAGATTAACCATTTGCTTGATAGCCTCCCCCTTCCCCCTGTTCTTTCCTCCTTATTTTTTCATGTACAAACACTTATTTCTAAATACAAATTATTTGTAGAAATACAAATTATTTGTTTTATTTACAAAAATGTTATTTTATTTAGAACATTTTATAAAAATACGTATTTTAGAAACTTTATATATGGCCATTTAATATGATTCATTTTAAGCCTTTCTATGTTTTCATTCCCAGCTATTTTGTCTAACAGGTATTTTCATGTTTTAATCCTCAGGAATAATTCTCTTTTCTATGCTCATTTTTATCACGGTGTATAAATCTATTTTTAATGATAATATAAAGGTAATGGAAAGCAGGTGAACAGTGGAACCACTGCCACAATTTTAAAGGAATTATGAATTTTCCCACTGTGTAAAGTAAGGTTTGTGCAGAAGTATATGGAGAGGCTGAGGGCTTGTATATAGAATTGTTAAAAGCATTTTGAAAGGCTGAGGGTTTGTATATAGAATTACTAAAAATGAAACCAAGAGCACAAAACATCCTTTCATACAGTAAAAATCTAGGAGAGGTTGAAGTGAGTAAACTGTTCACCAACAGAAAGGTGTCAGTCAAATAAAATTAATTAAAATGTGAAGATACAAAACCAGTCGAGTCAAACATCAATACTCCCTCACCCCAGAATATCATATTTGTATCAAAATGGTTTTAAAAATGCAAACATAAGGAGAAATTAATATTTACACATAATTAAATGTTCAAAATAACTCATCTAACCACAGCCTTATCTCTAGAAACAAAAATGCAAGCATTCACTGAGTGATATTAGCAACTGAAAGGCTTTTGTTTAGACTTTTTGTTTTCTTGGCAATAAGTAAAATTCTTTGGAAGAAGTCATTAAGATATTTCTTAATGTTGCCTTTTCAAACTTTGCAGGCTGCTATCCTTGTCCAGGGCCAAACATGAATCCCATTGCTCTTGGAAGCCGTTGGCTTGCTTATGCAGAAAATAAGGTAAGGAGGGGTTTGATATCAAAAAATACATCAAGATTCTGTATATATAGGGAGAAAAAGAAAATAAAAGATCTTAAGAAAAAGGTATGTGCAAAAGAAAGTCTGTAAGAGGAGTTGCATTAAAATGACAGTCCTAAGTATTTTAATATATTAGTTCTTTACTCTGCACATTTGTTTTAATCTCAATTTAAGGAACTTTGAGGGCAGAGAAGACAGCCATCAACATGTGTTTTCAGTGAGATAACTCAATAATCAAACCATTTTTTGCTTTAAAAGTTTAAAGCATTTAATTACAGACACTTCTGAAAGTAGGCAAAAAACACTTCCTAAATTCTGGTTGGGGAAACTGAGTCTGGACAGAACCCGGGTTTTTCTGAGCCAGCACAGCAATGCACTCTGTAGCTTAGAAAATTGCATTAAATTGGCCACTTTTGAACATCTTTGAAAAAGTTAAGCTCCAAGAAAAGAAAAAGAAAAATGTTAGACTTTTTTTTTTTTCTTCGGGCTAGAGACAAAGTAAATAGATTCCCAAGCAAAGAAATAATTGTTGCTTTTACCCAGAGGAGTGGTTGTGTATTTAAAGCTTGCAGTGAAGCCTAAATTTGGCTCCTAATACCTTATTTTTATTTCAAAGCAGATGTTTTTTCTCCCTTCCACCTGTGACTGGAGAAGCTGTTTCTAGATCTGAGCCAGAAATTATCAGAGGCAAATTTTAGAAATCTATTTGCTGTTACACCTCCTCCAGTACAGCTGATTTCTTCCCAAATTCAGGCCTGCCTTTCCTTTAGTGCCACACCTTGCTGATGCTGGAAAACTTAACCCTGCTCAGCATGGGATTTAAAAAAGTATTGCTGCCAAAATATCAGCAAAAGAATTGTATCACAAAGGGAATTTAAATGACTTGTGTGTTCCCAGGTAAATTCACAGTGGGCTTTCCCGAGTTTAGGTATTTTTTATTTAGATATAGAAATATAAGCAGGACAGAAAAGCTTTAGAAAAAAATACATTTTACAGTAATTTTAAATTTTCTTTAGCTCAAAAAGTTAAACAGGCAACATGTTCTGTGTGCAAGCAACAAATATCTATATTTTTTCTAATTTTGCAGAAAAGCACAGATTCTATTGTTACTTAGGGTTCAAAGGCAAAACCTACTTTTGTAGGGTGATGGCAGGTACAAGAGTCTTGTTTTGATTTATTGATTTTGAAGGAAGGCAATAAAAAGCAAACCCCATGTACATTCCTTTAATCTATTAAATGCAAAGTTTCAAACAACTCTTTTCCTTTGTCATTTCTTTGCTTGCTCGTCATAAAAAGGAGGGGAAAGCCACACTCGGATTCTTAGAATGGCTGATAGTTAATGTTACATACACAGGGCTAAAGCTTTTGATTATATTTATTTAAATTTATTTGTGGTATTACTGCCAGACCAAAAATCCCACCATTTCAAAGTTTATGAATTCTTAGTGAGTACTCATCTGGTAATTGAAAACTGGAGCGGAGGACGCGACAGTCTGGGTGGCACCCAGAAGATTATAAAAAGGGGTTAAGTGTCTCAGCAGGGCTTTTTGCTATTTGTAGGAAAAAACACACCACTGTACATGATAAATAAGAGCTCTGGTAATGGGTTATGGGTTTGTGTAGTTTAATAGTAGTGACTTGGTTGCTGTCTTTCTTCTTGTAGCTGATCCGATGCCATCAGTCCCGTGGTGGAGCCTGTGGAGACAACATTCAGTCTTACACTGCCACAGTCATTAGTGCTGCCAAAGTGAGTCCATCATCTGCCCTGGGAGAGCTGCTCGTGGAACATAATTATGAGGTTTCCCTGCTGAATTGGGCTGTGTGTCATCACCCCCTCCCTCCCAGAGAGGAGAGCACACTCAGAGCCATGCAGGCAGCAGCCCCGTGCCTGCCCTCCCTATCCTGCAAAGCTCTGACTAACTCTAGCTTTCCACAAAGTATTTCTGTTTCTGAACTGATTTTTTTAAAATTTCATTTATTACAAACAGCTATTTACATTAGAGGGAAGTGACAGTGGGATGGATTTGTATAATGGCTGTTCATAGTGGCACAAGTTTATATGATTAGAAATCAACATTGTGAATTATTAGTCTTTTAGCATCATGAAAAGTGACTTTACAAGTGCCTGGTGCTTTTTGGACTCCATCACACCCCCATTATACATTTTGCTCTCTCTGAAGGGTGACAGCACAGTACTGGAGCTAATTAATTACCTTCTTTGAAGGTTAGAGCTTATTAATGACTGTTTACATATAGGTTCCATTGCCTCGTTTTCGTACTTCAGATGATGTTATAAAATCCTTCTGCTTTCAGAGAAATGTCTGGGGTTTTGTACTATCAAAAGAAGCCCATGGCTTGGAAAAATCTTAAACAAGACCGAGCACAACTTTTGTTTCACTGTCTCCCTCCCAGCTCCTTTCCTTGCTGCAGCAATTTCTTTTTCTCACACACACACACAGAGTTTTGGCACCGTGGGGTGAACTCGGTGCTGATTACAAGCTTCCCTTGTAACCACCAGCCTTTTCATTTCTGATATGTGCAACAAAACAAACCTAATAATAGGAATGAAATGACAGCATGGGACAGAAGGCTCAGTGGCACCAAGGAAAACAACAGTTAGGAGAAGCCACAAAGAGAGACACAGGGCAGGCCAGCTCATGTGAAAACAAAACAGAAAAACAAACATAGTCCATCACAATCACAGTGTGGCCAGAGAAGGAGAAAAATCACAGCTTTTTACATTGTTGAGGGGAGCTGGGAATTGCTCCTCTCCTGAGGTGATTTGCTGGATCTCTGGGTAGTTTCACCAGCAGCACAGTTAAAGAGGTGTGGAGGGAAATCTCCCCAAATTCCTTCAATCCAGCATCGTGAACATCTATTTTATAGCACAGATAAGTTTGAAAAACTGAGTGGCTTAGTGTGATCAGCCACAGTTTGGATCAGATGTGGCAAAATCCTGCAAACAGATCACTGTAGCTGATGGCCTTTCCTGCTGAGTAGTACTAGCAAGGGATCATAATCCAGAAATTCTGCTGGTAAGCTGAATTTATCACACTGAAGTAGTTCTGTTGCATCATGTGAGTAGATACTGAAGATAAAATGTGTTTATAATCACAGGAAAGAGAAGATTGTTAGCCTCTGTACAGAGATAAACTCCCAGTGAGTTAGGAAAAGGGATAATCCCCAGGGCACGGGCTCTTACTGCTCTGTATTTGCACAGCACATTGCTCATGCTCCTGCCTGTTGGATGTTACTGTAATAGACAAGATTAATACTAATATAGTTTTAAATATTTGCATGATTTGGCTCTTGAGGAGTGTCTCAGCCTTAGTGTATTAATTTGTTATCCATGAGCGCACCACAGTGAATCTGCAATGTTTAATTTATTAGTGATTTCATTGAGTCTTGGCTTGCTGTCTAGCAGGTTTTCATCTCTGATAACTGCAGGGCTGACTTTCTTGCTGGCAAATAGATGCTGCATATATCTGTTGATCTTTGTCCATCTCATTGCCTCACCATCAACTTCACTCCTTCCTTATTTAAGTAATTTATGAACTTTTATTTATGCTATTGTGTCCTATCAGCTGCAGGGGTTTGTAATTCCTTTGCTTTGATTAGTGCAGGAGCAGCTTTTTGGGAAGTGCATGTCTTTTCCTTTTCCTTGCACTGCTGCTTTTTGGTTCAGAAGTGGTTCCATTAAAGTTCTTGTTTTGCCAGGTTACCTTGGGTTACAGCCTTTTCTCTATTTGGCTTCCAATTTTCTACTGAGGTGAAGAACCTTCATATAAAAGAGAAGGAAAGCTGAGAGCTTTCAGCAGGGTCAATTTGGAGAATTGCCTCTCAGAGCCTCTCTAGAAGGTCTTGGTGGCAGCACAGAATATTTTCTGTAATTGTTTTCCCTTTGCTGACCCATGTCCTGCTGGGGACAGGGGTTTGTCCTCAGTGGGGACTGCTGCTCTTGGTGCAGCAAATAAATTTCCTCCTTGATCAAATAACTTGGGAGTTACTTGGGAAGGTCCCTGTTCACCAAAATCACTGAGGTCAAAGTTGTGATCGTGTTGGTGGCTTTCTGAGTGTTCATGTTCTAAAAGCTCCTGTAGTTTCTGTCATTTGACCAAGCAGAAAATTTCAGGAAGCAGAAGATGTGTCAAGATTCACATTTGGATTAATGATGAGTGCAGATAAAAATGGATGTGTTTGGAAAAAGTGAAGTAACATTCCTTAGAGGTGTTGAAGAATGCACTCAGTGCATGCAGACAGGAAAGTTCCTTCCATGGGATAAAGATTCTTTTCAGTCCAGTTGAACAAACAGAGTGACATGGACACAGAATTTCTTTCAGAATAAACCCTATTATCCCTTTGTTCAAACTGAGTGTGAGGCTCAACCTCACTGTGTTGACACCCAAGGCAGATCTTTTTGATGTCTCTTTCTTCTTTCTATAGATTTTTTATTTGCAATCAAATAGATCATATAAAATGTATTTATTATGAGAAACAGGAACAATATATTGTGTTGTCACTAAAAGGATCCAAGGCCTTTCTTGGAACAAAGCATCCTAACAGGCATTGAATGGTGCATTTTAATTCTTTTCATCTAATTAAAGTTGTACTTACTTTTCAGTTAAATGAGATATGAGGGCATACATTTATTTTAATTAAATATATTCAAATAAATGTGAACAGTCATATTTTGAAGAAGATAGGGTACACATGAGCATATAAATAATGTGTATTTCTGCACACTGTGGATCATTGGTTACAAAAGAAACTGGGTGAAGTATTTTTATTTTTTTTATCAGCAGACTTCACTGGCGGGTTCCCATCAGTGACAAAGGGACCGGGACAGTGCAAACTTGAACCCATTTCACTTAAAATGTATTTTCTCTGTCACATGTCTCGCATCAAATTATAAACCAAGTCCTTCTCACCTCATAACTCCTTTGCTTGAGTCCTTCTCCATATCTTTTAATCCTGTACTGGTAAAGTGATTTAGCAAAGGCTGCATCTGTTTTCTCTTGTTACCTGATAACTTCTTAATGAGGACTAACAGCTTATGTGAGAGCAAGGTCATTAGCCCTAATGGATGGAGGGGACAGCTGATATGGCATGGGAAAGGTTAAAGATTACCCCAGAAGTTTTTGCAAATATACACAACAGCACAGGGCAGTAAGTGCTGTAATGGTTCTGCACTGATATTTCTGAGCTAATGGCCTTGGCCACATCTCTGCACACCTCTCCCTGCTGCAGGCCCACGCTGCTCCCACACTGGTCATTTTCTGCTGGAGAGCTGTCAATTTATGGTTGGTACGTTGCCATCCCATTGCTCTCATTATAAATATTAAAGATCTTTTCTAAAACAGGTCAGTTACAGTTTTTAGCCTTTTCCCTTGCCCAGGTATTTTGCCATGTAGCATTTACTGCTTTCTCCTCCCTGCTTTATAAACTGAGAACAGATAATTTTCTAGGATTTTAGCTATTGGCCAAAAAACTGCCTTGTCAGTTTTTGCCAGGAGAGCTGGAATGCATCCCTGTGATGGCACCGGGGCTATTTTAGGTTTATTCCTCAGCTGTCAATATCTGCTTTATGTTACCTCTCCCAGCCTCCCGAGTTCACCACTCTTAAAACCCGTTTTATTCTCTCTGCCGTAGCCGGGTATAAAAAGAAATAACAAGAAACAAATGGCAGGATATTACTAAAGACTTTAAACCCCCAAAGCCATTGCTGTGCTAAAGGCCTGGCTCGATTTTAAGTGGAAGTATCTCCATTAGCATTAATGGGGTGAGTCCATCAGCAGAGGCATCTCAGAGGTTAATCAGCCTTCCTGGCTGGCCATGGCCATCGATACCGTGTGGCGCCTGCTGCTGTTGGCCCTTCAGAGGCTTTCCTGACAACACACTAACAGACTTTGTATAAGTCATTTCCCATGAATTATTAAAACAAACGTTTGGCTGCTAATTGATGAACACTAATGTGTTTTCTAATCACTGCAGTTTGAGATTTTAGCACTAAACAAAGCAGTTGCAATTGATTTGTGGCTGCTTCTTGGTTTCAGCTTGGGATCTGGACATTTTTTTCCTTTTCAATTTAGCAGGCAGCTTAGCTTGTCTTTTTAGTTAAGAATTGGCTTGTTACAGTGTCATTCCATTCTGATCTCTTTTGCTATTTCTTATTTATATTGCATAATAAATCTGTTCAATTCTTTACAGGCAAATAAGGCACAGTCCTTGGTTCAAGGAGAAAATATTTAAAGTTGTAGTTGGGCTTGTTTTTCTTTCAGTCTGCATCTCTCCTACTATGTCTACTCTGCCTCTTTTTCAAAATAAATAAAAATAATCTTCAGCATCTTTAGCTGCTAAAAGCTGGTTCAGTGAATGTGTTTTGAAACCCATGTCTGGGAAACACAGAGAGCCTGGAAAGTCCCATTCCTTGTGCTGGGGTGTGCCTGGGAGTTCCAGGACCTCGAGGGTGGCGTTTTTAATTTTCCTGGATTTGAGTCTCATAATTATTCTAAATGCTTAATAACTGAGTAAAAAATGAGTATGTCAGATGTAACAAAAGACAAATTCTTAGTCTCTTGCACTGTGCAGAAGACATAACTCTGTCAGCTTTAGGGGCTGTTTGTATTTTTGTGTGAGCAGTACCCTCCTCACATCTATCGTGGCCTCATCTTTGATCCCTCTGACTATGGACTATGGGAGTAACTAAAATCAAAGTTATAAAAAAAACTCAGCACTGGAATACTTAAAATACAAACACATTAAATTATTTGGACATTAAAATACTTCTTTTTTCAGTAATACTTTGGCCTAATTGACTTCCAAAAGAACGGTGAACTCTTCCATTTGCTGGGATGCCAGATTTTTTCAAGCTATTTTATTGCAGCTTTCTGTAGTTGATACCCCACTCCTAAAAAAATCCACTTGCAGAAAGAATCCGAGCTGAACCCACAGCACAGCCCTCAACATCATTTGAAGGGTTTTTTTTTTCCCTGTTTTTGCAGACAATAAAGACTGGGCTGACAATGGTGGGGAAGGTGGTGACACAGCTGACGGGGACGCTGCCATCGGGAGCCACCGAGGAGGAAATCCTGGCTCACAGCAACCTCCGCAGGAGTCCCCTGGTGCCTGGGATTGTCACCATCATCGACACTGAGACGGTGGCAGAGGGACAGGTAACAGTGTGCACACTGCCAGAGCCTGCACGGCCACCACAACCCCAGGGAAATCCTTTTTGTGCTGATGGGAGTGAAAAATAAACCAGGTTTGCACCAGGGCGGGAATTTTACAGACCCACAGAGCTGGGATAAAATCCTGTTTGGGACTGAAATGCAGCCAAAATATATATTGTCCTTGCAGCATATTTATGTGACACTTTGACAAGATCAAGTGTGAAGTGTCACATTTTGTCTCCCCAACACTTGTTCCTAATTGACATTGATTGATGCTGATCAGTCAAAGTGGAGATGGAGTCTGATGATTTTTATTAATACAGAACGTGGCTGGAATGTGGGGTTGTTTGGGAATGGGGGAATTGTTGAATTCCAGGTTAAAAAAAAATGATGGTACAAGTTGGCTATGAAGTGTAAAAGTTAGAATTTTATGTAAATCTCAAATGCAGTGGAGCACAATGCTGTTTTTTTCAGGCATTTGCACTGTTTTATAATAATAGAGTAAATTTACTGTATACAAGAATTCACAGTGCAGTGCATCAGGAAAAATCATTTGTTACAAACTCCACACCATTATCAGACAGTTTTAAAATTGCTGGATTTTCCTGTCTTTATGACAGGAAAGATATCCATGTCTTTTTTTGTTTGATTCTACCACTCATTTAATTTTAAAGTGGCTGGTCCTGGATTCAGTGTTTATGCAGAACTCCCACACACTTCATTATTCTGTAACTAGCGTGTGAGATTTTTTTTTCTCATGGTCACATTTATGGAATTTAAAGCAAAAAAAGCTTTATTTTTTTCATGTTTTCACCTATCTTTATGATGCTCATTGCAAGTAAGTTGGTGAGTTATTAAGGGGCACATCAGAAGTAAAATATTTAGCTAGGTATATTTTTTTTCCTTGACAGGAAAATAAAATCTTTTACTTGAAAAAAAAAAAAAAAACAAACCGAAGAAAAACTTCATTATGGTTTTTTCCTGAGAATTAATTTTGGAAGTATTTAGCCAAACAATATTGCATTGAAAGAGAATTGTTCATAAAACAGTATAGATATTTTCTACCAAAATTGAAATAAAAGAAAGAAGATATCGGGAAAAAATTAATATCTTAGAGTCAGGTTTTAAAATAATTCTGTTGGCAGCTGGGATTTGTTTTTGTTCCCATGAAAAAAAAATTTTTCTTGGCTCTTCGTATACAATAAGGAAAGAAAAAAAAGACAAATTTGACTTCATAAATTTCTGATGAAGCTGTTTAATGTGGTCATTATTTCTGCTGGTTGCTGTCTGTGCTTTGATTCTTCTGCATAGGCCTAGGGGGGAAAAAATGATAGATCTTAGGTTTTTAAGGCTTGTTATATATGATTTAGAGGTTTTATGAACTTGTCCTCTGACCCTAACAATAGTAGGGAGCTATCAAAGCCTAAAGGGCACTCCAGGAGAGGAGCTGTAAAAATGATAACGTTTGTCTTGTCCAAACCCTGCTGCTCTAACATAAATAAGCCATCAGCTCTAGGAAAATAAGTTTTGTCTTGAACCTCTAGGAATCTGGATATCATAATTGTTTGTATTGCATTCATATTTTTGTGATCTGAAGCTTTTAAATGCTGTTAAATTATGTAATTTATTTCCAGTGCTGTTATTTGCTTTCAGAATTATATTTATTTCCAGGAAAAAAGAAAATAACCTTTCTTTTGCATTGTTAGATTTTCATGGTGCAGGCAGGAGATTTTTAAAAATAATTTTTTCTTCCTGAAATGTTAAAAAATGCACTTTGTACGTGGTTATTCCACACTGCCAGTACAGAACCTTCTCCTGTGAGGGGTGTCCTGGGTGCTCCCAGTCCCTCTGAGTCTTTTCCTGTGCCTGCAGCTCTGTTTGCAGTGGAAATGTGAATTTCTGTGCAGATGTGAGCTGGGAGATGCTGGTTTTGGCAGGGATGTGATGCTGTGTGCTGGCAGGAGAATTCCTGCCAGGAGTGCCAGTGTGGATGGCACTTGTTTGTGCTGGCTGGCTGACCCTGGCTGGGTTTGGGGCAGGATTCAGGGAAGGGTTTTAGCACCTCTGACCTCTCAGTGAGGTGAAATTCTCACAGAGCTCACAGCAGACGCTGCAGCAGGGAGCTGATCCCAGCTGTGAGCTCCTCGTGCCCAGAGTCTCTGACTTTGTTTTACTCTCCTGTGGAAAATCAGTTTGCTGGGCGTGGTGGCTGAGCTCCATCCTCACTTTGGAGGGCTGGTGGGGCAGGCTGGTGATGCCAAGTCCTGTAAAACAGCCCTCTCTGTTGTAGGGTCACTGTTTCACTGGTTTTTCTAAAGTTACTGGTTTATAGAATCACAGATTCACAGACTCAATAAGTTTGGAAAAGACCTGCAGGATCATCAAGTCCAGCCTTTGACTGAATCCTGCCATTCCCATGAAACCAAATTGCCAAATTTGCTCAGTTTTTTTGAATCCTCCCAGGAATGGGGACTCCACTTTCCTGTGGGGGAGCTCCTCTTCCAGTGCTGAACCACTCTCAGTGAAAGGATTTTTCCTTGTTTGTTCACCCCAGTTTTCAGATTCCTGAAATGAAGAGTTCTGAGTGGAATCAACAAACCCTGCTGGGATGAAATACCAGGATTGGGATGTTCATGGCTGTGCCCATCAGGCTCTTCCTCCTCTCACTGAGAAAACCTGAATTTAAAATTCCAACCAAGTGTTTCCTGGGCTAAATGAACACTGGGAAAGCCTTGAATCCCATTCAGCAGGGGTTGGTGTGTTCCAGCCTTGTCGCAGCTGAGGGCAGTTTCAGAAGCAGGGAGGAATTATTTTCCTATCATCAGTGCCCTCCTAATCTAAAATAAATACCTCACCTCCTTCAGGTCAATAAAGATTTTTATCACCTGCACAGCCTGACTAAGAATTTGGGTGTTGCAGTGGAAGATACATTTTCCAAGTAATAAAATAAGCCTGTAAGATAGGATACAGGAAATAAAAATAACCTGTTTTAAAGAGAAAGAAAATGGAAGACAACAATAAATCTAAGGCAGGCAAATAAATCAGTTGGATGAGAAATAAGAACTTTTTTTGAGTGGGGAAGCATTTTTTTTACATAAATGTGACTGACGTTTTTCAAATTAGTGATGCAAGTACTTTTTCAGTTATTTCAGGCATAGCACACAGGTTCTTAAGAGGGACTGAGCTGCTTTGTGCATGTGTACAAATATAACAATTTCTGTGCCAGGAGAAAGATGAGGGGACATGTTTTGGACACAAACCAGGAGGCTTAACTATATTTTTCACTATTTTTTTTTACTTTCTCCTATTTCAAAAGCATTAAATATGGGAGGGAGCTCGATGTGTGTCGTTCACTGCCCTGTGCTGCCATGGCAGAGGGTGAAATGCAAACTCAGCACTGAAAAATCCACAACTAAAGACCAAAGAACTCTCCTAATATAATCTTGCAGGATTAAATCTGCGGGGGAAAGTATTTTTAATAAACCTTATGAATGTAGATATTGTAGTAAACTCTCATCCCCAGCAGTTGTTTATGTGATAGCTCCTACTTTCAGAATTTATGCTACTTTAAGAAAATTTGAATTATGAGGTAATTAAATAAATGCAGAGGAATGCAGAATTATTGACATTGGCTGTCAGGAGATATTTGTAAAAGGAATAAAAATAATTATCGAGATGCCCAAGTAACTTTGTGGTAAACCAAAATATGTTAACAAGGTTGTGTGCTTGTTTAAACTTCCTTCTAATGAAGTGTTAGCAAACTTTTCAGTTAGATGGAAGGACTATTTATTTGAATCCCTTAATTAGTTGAAATGGATAAACCTAAAGCTGTACAGATGTCGTCTTTTTCAGTAATTGGAATTAAATGTGTAAGACTTTATTGGCTTGGGTTTGAAAGAAAAATTATTTTCTTTCGACCTTTGTTTCTGTATTCTTAATTAATTCATCCACTGGGCCACCCACGTGCAGGCTGCAATAATGACCTTGCTCAAAAGTCCCCAGTTTTGGGGCAGAATGTGAATCTGTTCAACATCTAACAGTTGGTTGACAGAGAAAGATATGGCCAGTTGAAAATCCAAAACTCCATGCTGGGTGTGTTCTCCAGGGCTGTGATTGATGAAATCTCACTGTGCAGCTCATCCACAGCTCAGCAATATTGGAGGGAATATTTTCAAAACAGCTCAGCAAAATAAGATAATATGCTGATCTATTTATGGTTTAAAATGTGATCAGGACTTTTTTTTTTTTTTCCCTGTTCCCTATTAACTTTTTATTGCATTAAAGAGGAATTTTCGGGGAAAAAAGCAGCTGCAGTTTCCAAAGTTCATTTTCATTTGAGGAGGAGTTGATATTGAAGCAAATCAAGATACTTATCAGGAGCCGGAATTGTTGTGAAATTTTGGTCTGAAGCAAAAAGAAGCTCAGAGAGTGAAGCATATTCAATAATAAAACTTTAACTACAGACATAATTCCACTGGTCATTAACACCAAGGCTTTTATTTTAGGAGCAGCTTTGGCAAAGGCTGATGTGATGTCCTGATGCTCAGATATTTGGCCTCAATTTTCTTCACTTTTTATATCTCCATGTATTACAGAAGAATTCTTTTTATATATAAATATAAAAAGAGCAACAGGATTCCCTCAGAGCATAATACTGTCTGCCTCACTTTTATTAAAGGAGATCTGGTTTTTGTCAAGAAGACATTTTTGTCTCAGATAAATGGTTCAGGCTGAGCGTGAGGCTGGTTTGAGTTTATGCTGGATTCTATTAAAAGGAGTGCAGTAGTTAATGCCACAGATCTATCACTTTTAGCCCCTTTCCACTGAAGTTTGACCTTGGCTGTAACTTGGGGGAGGCTCTTTGTGACTCAAACTCCAGCTCCAGCTCTTTAAAGCATTTGGGTTCTCAAGTGTACAGCAAATATTTGTTATACAATATTCATATTTATAATTATTGCCAAACCTATTTGTTTTTTATGATGATGGGATTACTCTTTTCTTAATTGTATTAAGAGTAGGACCTGCTTGATTAGATTTGGGTCCATTTTTATTTGTGTTACTTTCATGTTTTATTTAAAAACATGTCTTCACTGGGATAAGTGGTGTAATTTGCTTTTAAAGATTAAAATAATTAAAGTCATGATTACGAGTGGCTTCTGTTCAGCAGTACTGAAAATACCACGGAGGAAGGAAAATATGGCATAGGAGAAAAAAGCTCTGGCTGCAGTTATCCCTGCCCTGGCAGCAAACACTGCTGCCTGGTAGTAAATGCTGCCCTCGGTGCTTTGTCTCTTCTTTTAGGGTGAGATAAAGATGATTTGATGAATCTTTGATAAACTTCAGAGTTCTGCTGTAACAGAGCTGCTTGGGGAGCTGGTTTGGCTGCACACCCAGCCACAGGCTCTTTGGCTGGGCAGGTTTGGGGAAAATCCTCTTGCAGCTGATGATAAAATATTTTTGGGCATCAGGAGCAGCTGAGGGCTTGTTCACGAGGAGCCTTGGTAGAAAAATTTCAGTGTTGGTCCATTTTTGTGAGCTCTGCAAGGAGCTCAGTGACTCTTGATCTCCAGAGCCATGCTGATTTCTGAACCTTTCTCAATGAGAGACTTTGGAGGGTTTTTCAGCAGAGTGGTTAGAGGCCACTACCTTGGAGAAGGAATCCTGTTGGGGAGGAAAAAAATTGCAGCCTCGGGATTCCTGTGGGCTCTGCAAGCTCTGGGAGGAGAATGAGCTGTTTCCCTCGAGCTCTCTGACAGCCCCTGCATGTGTTATTAGGGAAATTGTCCCTCTGTTTTGATTTCCAGGAAAAATTCCCAACTCTGCTGTTTTCAGGGGCACGGAATCCTCAGCTGGCTGGAGGAGCTGCTGGTGCTGGTTTGATGTTGCTAAAGCACTGGGTGTTGTATCAGCATCATTTTGATTTCCTGAAGTTCTGTAAAAAAGGAAAATCCCGCTGGGATTTAAAGCTGTGCAAGGTCTGAACTGGGATGGGAACCAGGCTTTGGTTTGGTGGCATCTTTGTGAGGGACATTTGGTTCATGATGGAGTTAAGTCCAATTCCTTGGATTTTTTTTTTTTCTTCCTTCCTTTGTAGTGTTGGAATTGTAAAAAATAGATATTTGTTATGCACAAGTGCAGTGCAGAAAAGCAGGGGGAGGACCTGACAAATCCTGAAGATTTCAATAGATTAGTGATTTAAAAAAAAAACACTTTTCTCTGTTCCTAAAGGATTTATTTTTTCATGCTGATTTTAAAAAGAGGAAGGATATTTTTGCATCTTTCCATGCACAAGCATTTTTTCCACGTGTGTTCCCAAAGCCAGTTCTGTCCATTCTGACACAGACAGTGACACATCAGGTGCTGAGAAAGGAGCCCTGAGTGTCACATTCCCCACTGCCCAAGATTTCCAAATTTGATGAAGGTGCTTTTGTGGTGGCTTTTCTTGGCTTTAATTTTGCTTTACTTGGTTAATACAATGGGATGAACATACTTGAATTTGAATCTGCAAAGGTCAGTTTGCTGTACCAGAAAACTGGTGAAAGGGGGAAATCTTTAAAAACTCCTTTTGGAGTATTTTTTTTCAAGAAGATATTTTTAAACAGTAAACAACAAAGAATTGAAAGCATGGGATCAGTTAACATCATATACAAATAGAGATTTGGCCTTTTTTGAGTTCTCAAGTTTTCTAAGTCTGTTTCTAAGTCTAAGGTGTTTTGCAGTTTTTGATGTGACTTTTTGCTTGGTATCATATTTCCAGAGGAAAAATATTTAAGGATCAGGTTGCCATCCAGTGCTCCTGCCTGTTGGACAGGGTTTGTGCTGCAGGGGTGATAACAGCAGTGCATTTATCATTTTTATTTTTTTTCTCAAATAAAGCCACGTTGAATTAATCCTGCAGAAGAGGCTGCATATGAAATATGCTGTATAACCATTTCTAGCAATGATTTAGCTCCTGTGATACCCACACATTTCTGATTGAATATTCGTATTTAGCAGGCTAGACCTGCAAAAAAAAAAAAAAAAAAATCCTTTGTTAGGTGGTCATTATCATTTCTCTTTAATGAGAGAGCAAAGTGTTGAGGCTGAGCCCAGAGCTGAGCAGTGATAAATGATGCTGGAGTGCCTGAGGTTCCCTGGGTGAGGAAAGCTGTGCTCCCTGCAAATCCTTGGGAAGATCTGCAGCCCCTCTGGTTTGGTGGTTCTGGAAGGAGCAGGAAATGCTGACGAGGGAGAGCAAAGCCATAATTGTGCTGTGAGGTGCCAGAGCTTGAGGCTTGATCTGTCTTCCACTTACTTGCTTTATGTACTTGGGATCAAAATACTGATTTATGTAAGGGTTAAATATTTACTTTTCTTTCTAGGATGTCATTTTGTTCTTGGAAACCTCAAATGAAGCTTCCTGCACAGCACGGTGTAGTGAGCACTTTTGCAGTCTGCAATAATTCATGGAGCAAAATGGGACTATTTTTCTATTTTTTCCCTAATTTGAATATGATAAATAAATAAGAAATCCAGGCATAAGGTGGATAATCCTTTCTGGTTATTAGAGCAGGTCTCATGTGTCTGTATCTGAGAGAATTCCCAGGATTGTTGGTGTTGAGCTGACAGGCAGGAACAGTGAATGTGAGCACACCAATCCCTGTGTCAGTAAATGGGATTTTCCCTCTGGAGTGTTTTCCCTCTAATCTGGCTGTGCTCTGTCCCCAGGTCCTGGTGAGTGAGGACTCGGACAGCGATGGCATCGTGGCCCATTTCCCTGCTCATGAGAAGCCCATTTGCTGCATGGCCTTTAACCCCAGTGGTAAGAGATTCTTCTGGTTTTTGGGATGGATGTAAACAAGGCAGTGAATCCCACAGGAACGAGTCCCCTGGCTTTGGAGGGAGTGCTGGTCCCACTGGGACACTGCAGGTGACCTGCTCTGTGGAGTGTTGGATGTGTGATTTGTCTTCTCTGGAAATTTCAAACTTTAGCAACTCTTTTACTGCCAGCCAGGTGCACACATGTTGTGATCCTCAGGTATCCAGAGGATCAGCACATGGATTAAATTGTAGTCCTCCCTAAACACAGAAATAAAATAGTTTCATTGGTTTTTAAAGTAACTTATTATTTCTTTGCTAATTAAGAGTTTGCAATCTTACCCTCTCTCCTGAGTGAAATCAACTAAAATCTGAAAATACTTGTAAGAAACTCCTCAAAAGTGCTTGTTTCTCTCCTTCCTCTTTATACAAGTGACTATGGGCAGCAGGGACAACTACAAATCTTGTATATTAATTGATCTTATTAGTCTGACAATTAACATTTCATTATCTGCAGATAAATGATGTTCTGGCTGATTGCAGCAGCACTCAGGGAAATGGTCAGGGAATCAACAGCTTCCAGTACCCAAATTAACAATTTCTAAAATGCAGCAAATGCCATGAAGATCAGGAGGGTGAAGTCACATTTCAGAGAATAAAACTAAATGTCTGTCATTTATGTTTTCACTTTTGCTGACCAGTTGGTGTCATTCTGACACCCCATCTGTTGTGTCAGAACTCTTTAACAGTGCAGTGCAGTTCACTGGGATTTTGTGACAGAAAAGCTGTATTCTCATCTGCCTGGATTTTCTTGGAAGGGAATTTTTCATGGAGCACTGTGCAGTGAACTGAGAATCCTCAGTTCAACTGAGAATCCTCAGTTCCAGAACAGTCATTTTGCTTTGTGCTCTGAAAGAAGGATGCTACCTAAAGTGTACCAATGCTAATTAAATGAAATAAATAAGTTAAATAAATACAGCTGCTTAAATTAGAATGGTAAATAGATATGAATTAAATGCCTTCTTAAGAGAGTTTCTAGGATTGTATAAATTTAAAAGGCCAGCAGAATGTATATGCAAAACCAAATTAACTTGTTATTTTTCAAAAGGAAGGCTATTTTTGCAAATTGCTGGCTACTTCTATTATAATGAAGTTCTTTGGTTTGCTCAGGTACTGGGACGAGAATAACTTAGAGAGTGACACTTAGATCAAATGGTGTTTAATGGCAAAGCACTTCTTTAAGTGGTGTTGTTTTTGGCTGCTTGCAGATGCTGTGTGCTTGGGAGATTTGCAGGAGGGATGGGGACAAACCAGCAGAGAACTCTTCCTCCAGTGAGAGCAGCACTTAGCCCAGGATTGTGAGCTCTTTATTTAACATCAAGGCAGGATTTTGTTTGAAGCCAGGGCTGTAACATCATCCCAGCTCATTCTCCAGTGGTCACTGGCAATCAGGCTGAGCTCATTACAGAGAACAAAACAAGGGGTGGCTTTTGATTCTGTCCTTGGCTGCTTGCTCTGAAACCCCACTTTTACTCCTAATTTCCAGCACACAGTGCCTGCAGAGCTGTGCTGGGGAGGCAAACAGGGAGCACTGCTCTGATTCACTGAAAGTTTTACTTTCTGGGTCTGATAAACCCTTTAATCCCATTGTGTCTCAGTGCAGGAACTGCACAGGTGCTCAGGCCTGAGTTTTGGGAGGATCCCTTTATAGGTTTTTATTGTGTTAAAAACGAGCAGAATCCTCCTTTCATTTGGACAGATCAGAGGTATAAAGGCATTTATGAACTGTGATAATGAAAACCAACTTGTGTGTAAATGATCCACATCTCTCCATACTACAGGAATTGTTATTTGTGCTTTTGAGAGTAATTTTCAAGTCTACTGGGCTGCAGCTTTATTTCAGTCAGTTATCTTTACTTCACCACATTTAAAAGCAAAGTATAGATGTTTTATTTGTGCTAAAACTGAGTTGCTAAATGCATTGTTGTCTACACTTGGGCAAGTTCTCCACAGCCAGTGGAGAGTCTGTTCTTTTAACCTATGAAGTTTCTTCCTGCTGCCCCTGCAGAGGGGAGGAAGGGCCAGATCCTCTGGGCTCCCCAGGGAAGGTGGGGATGCAATGTGGGAATAAGTGGAACATAAAAACCTGTAGAGATGCTATTTTCACAATTTATAGATGAAACAAAGGTTAGAGAAATCAGCCCTAAATTTTAGATATGATCAATAATTCTGGAGTCTTGGTGTTTGAGCGTTGAGTTTGGTGTTGGAGGACACCAGGACATTTTCATGTGGACACTGCTGCTCTGCCTCTGGAGTTCTACTTTCCATGGGAGCCTCGAGTGATGCAGACCAGTAAGGAATAATTTTGGAAGCTGGGCTGAGCTTCTGAGCCCACCAGAGCAGGGGATTGTGCTGGGATCCCAGTTCTTGTGGGAATTCCTGCTGTGGTCAGTGCAGAGCCTGAGCTGGACTTGGCCTCCTGGCTCCAGATGGGATTTCCAGGAGCATCCATAAAAACATCTCCATCCCTTGTATCTGGTCTGGGGGGCAAGTTAAGTGTGGAAGTTCTCATGTCTGTTCAAAGGTTGATTAAATAATTCACTCCTGGTTTTGGAAGGTTTGTGCCTCATTTCCCTGTCAGGCTGCACTGCCAAGAATTATATGTACAACAAACCCTGTGGGCAGCCAGGAAAGATGAGAATTATCCTGTTGGATTTTTTAGAGCTTCTGCTTCAATTTCCCATTTGTTAAGGCAAGTGAGTAGCCTTAGAGCCTCTGAAAAGGACATTCTGTTACCTAAGCTTCCTGGTGGTCTTCTGCTGGGACAGCTTTTCCCAATAAAAGCTTTTTTCTGGACTCAGATGCTGCATAGAGGGGTTTTCCAGCTGCAGGACTTGATCCTGGCTTCTACAGGGAGCAAAAGACACAATATTTTTCAATAAAAGCCCTTAAAACAAACAGAAAATACAATGATTAAAACACTTCTGTAGCTATAGCTAAATCCACTCTCAATTTGGGAGTCAGACCAGCTTTTAAATCGATGGGATGGGTCAGGTACATTCTAATTTTAGTGTCAAAGAGGAAAGTTTTCAAATAAGGCTCTCAATTAATAAACAGCTAAAAAAAATGCTCATTTATAAATATCTGGGGTTTTTTTTCTTTTAAATGTGGTAGATAAATGATCTGCTTTCCAGAAGTGTTGCTCCTGCCAGCTTGGCAGCTGAGAGCTGTGAAGTGCAAGACATTGAAAATTTAAAATAATTAGGCTTCCTTGGCTACAAAAGAGATTTTCCGCCCATTAATAACAAGAAAATTAATGTTGGGCCAGCAGTAAAATAGATTAAACTGTGTCCCCCTTGGGATGCCTGACTGCACCTTTAACAGACCTGAAATTCCTCTGATTATTTTAATGTTCTATATTGAAATGTGACAGTGGCCTTGAGTTAATAGTTAAAGAGGCTGAAATTGGAACACCTCTGCACAAGTTTTTTCCCATTGATCAGAGAAAGTGGGCAGGAAAACTCTCCTGGAGAGTAAATCAAGCTGTAATTATTTAATGACAGAATAATTCTTCAGTTTTTCTGTTCATTTTCTTCTGGTTTTCAACTTGAATTATTGCCTTGGAAGACAAATATATTAAAATTAAGGCAGTTAGATGAGTTGCAGGTATAAATGTTGTGTCTCTATGTCCCATGTCACCAAAAGGAGGAATCCCTGATGATTGATGGCTTGATCAGGAATTGCATTTTGGGTTGGTTGTGAAGGAAGAGCTGTAGCCATAGATTATTTGAGGAGTTATTAGAGTCATAGGGAGTTATTTATTCACAAAATAATATTTTGCTTCTCTTACTTTTGGCTTCTTGGGATTTTTTAAAATATTTACATTAAATCTTTACGTGCTTGCATTTATTTTGTGGTGAATTTTGCTAAAATCAGAATTTCATTATTTAGGTAAGATTTTTTTGAGACCCAGTTTTGTAACTGCAGCACGTGGTCCACTTGGGAGTACCCAGGGGTTGAGCAGCTCTGATGTTTGGCTGTATTTTCACTTACCTAGGAGAGGGATTGAGTGGGTATAAATAAAGCTGCTGTTCCTGGCTCAGGCCAGATGCCTCAGAAAACCATGGGCCGTATAAACTTTGTCACATGAATGCAATTTCTCAGCCCAGGGAGCTTAGTGGAGCAGGAATCCTGTCCCAGTGAGGCTGTGGAAGGTGGCAGTGCCAGGAGAAATCCGTATGGACTGAACCAGGAGCTGCTCTAAGTCACTGTGGTTCCCCTGAGAGCTGTGAGCCTGTAATTTGGGAACCTCCAAAGCTCAGTACCAACCTTGTGTGGGATCCAAGTTCAGATTTCCAAACTGAAGTGTGAGAGGCTCATATCTTTTATCACTTTTTGAACAGGCAGTGGGTTGGTGCAGTGGCTGGACTGGGCATGGAAATCTGAGGGTTGCATTCCTAAATCCAGACTATCCATGGATCCACATTTCCTCCATGCCTGATTCCCAGCACTTGTGCCCTTGGTGTTTTGAAAAGAAAGCCAACACAGCTTGAAAGTGTCGAGTCCTTCAGTGAGGGCTGGCAGAATGACACAGTTTGGGGAGGTGGAAAACCCTCTGAAAACTGAAGGGAAGCTCCTGGTGAAGCTCCAAACCGTGTGGACCTCATTTCTATGCACGCAATCAACAGCTCTGCAATTAGGGAGGTGTTATAAATAGGATGTGGTGGGGCTGCCCAGCGCTCTCTAATTTGCCCTGGTGCTGCCAGGAGCTGGGCACTCGGTGTCCCAGCAGCAGCTCCAGGCCCAGCCTCGTCAGGCAGGGGGAGGAAGCTCTGCGATAAACACGGCGCAGCCTCAGCTCCCCATCGCTCCTGCCTTCCGCTTCCAGGCCCTATAATTAGAAGTCCTTCTTTTCCTTGTATTCCCAGTTGACGCAAATGCTTTTTGTGGCTTGGCACCTCATTTAGGGTGTGGGCTTAGTTTATGGCCAGGCCAGAGTCTGGTTTAGTCTTCTGATACTGCATAAATAGCTCTTAACCCACAGTCTACATCTGTACTAGTTTTTCCTTTTATGCATATATTCCTCGTGTTTTTATTTCTATCGTGAAAGAAGCTGATTGTTTCCCCAAACAGAATGCAGGAAAAGTAGGAAGCTGTAAATTAGGGCAGGTAAAACAAAGCTTTGCTAATTTTTTTCCCCCATCTAGGATATCTGTTCCTTTGAAACTGGATTTTAATCATCTCTGTGGATTTAAAATAACCACACAGTAAAACAGTCATTAATTTAATCTGGCTGCACCCTCGCACTGTGGATAAGCAAAATCAGAATTTTTGCAATGAGATATATACTAAATGAAGTCTGGTTTACACATAAATTTCCACTGGGTCCTGTGTATGCAAGGCTTCCAATGGATTTCAGCTGCTATCTGTTAAACAGGGATTAATGCCAGTTGGAAAAATAAGCAGGAAATCCTCAAGAATTATTCATTTTTCATCTCTGATTATTCACCCATAAAGTCCCTCATAGGAGAAGACATTCGGACTGAACTTAGCAGAGCTTTAACCTGTATTTCCGTCTGAACAACTTTTTGGGAAAACTGTCACAAGGCCTCTTAAGAAGCTTGAGTTGAAATTTCCTGCACTTGAAAGTGAAAGTGAGGTAGGACCAGGATTCCAGTTCGTGTTTCTCTGCTGGAATTAGGAATTCCTGCTGGGATGCTGCAGGGAGATGGAGAGAGAAACAAAATGGCTGAGCTGTGATAATGGAAAACTGGGATTCTTCAGTGTGAAGTAATGAGAGCTGGAAAATCCCACCACAAACCCCAGGCCAGTGTTCTGAAACATGGGTGATTTATTGTTTGAATAACAGGGGCGAGGAAGAGATTTCAAAATGCTGTTTTATAAATACACGTTCTTTCCCATCTGTGGTGTTGTGCTTGGGACCTCGGTGTTGATACAAGTCCTGCCAGAATATATTTGTACTTCAAATGCAAATGTGGGTGTGAAAGGGCCTCCTTTAACTTACTGAAAAAGAGTCTCTAATACAAGTGAAGGGCCTGTTTTCCCTGGGATTTCATCTAATAAATGCATTTATTCCAAACGAGACAGGCAGCAGGGTTTAGATACGAATTGCCAAATCAGATACCACTCATCTTTCTATTTTTAAGTCAAATCCTTTCCAGCCACAAATGTATTATCTTTCACCTCTGTACTCCTTCAAGTTAGCAACAGCAGAGAAAAGAAACCCCAAACCAAACCCAGAAAACCCAAAGGCAAAGCACACATGGAACCAAGAGCTGGGAGCATCATCTGGAGCTGCTCAGAGCTGCAGGTAGATGAAATGTCACAGCTGTGCCTGTGGGGATCCAGGGTGTCACTGAAGGCACAAACAGGAACCACCATGGGTTCTGGGGGCTCGTGTGCCACAGGTTTTGGTGTTTGTGCTCAGAGTGAGCCCTGCTCTGCCTGAAGCAGCGTTGTAGGGTTGGGAAGAAGCCTGTGAGGAGCAGGGGTTGATACCCTCCCTGCACCACCCGCAGACACCTGCAGCTCTCGCCAGCGCTGGAAATCAGATCCTGCTGAGCTGAACACCCATGGATTGCATGGATAACACAGGATGGTGATCCCGGTGTTTTCACTGGCTCAGGGTCCTTACACAGCATTTTGTCTCCAGTTCCAGACAGATTTTTGGCAGATTTAGGTTTTTTTTTTTACCATCTTCCATGCTCCATGCTGTGCCGTGCGCTCGGATCCACACGAAGAACGCTCTGCTGGGATCTCTGGGTGCACTCAGCCCTGGGTCTGCATTTATAAAAGACTTCTCAAGCCTTGGGGGAGGAAATAATACCTTGTCTGTTCAGTCTTCAAAGTCTTATGGACCATCTCCTCCAGCTTCTTCTCTAAGGTCCTTTCCATTTGGAATAAGAGAGAGCACAAAAGGACCCAAAGCACCCTCCGTGTCTATATAAAGCTGTCTAATGCACGAGGAGAGACAAACACATAGAGAAGGTAAATTGTTACTGGTTTGAATCAGATCTTTTGGAATATCCTTGTTCCAGTAACAGCAGCAGCACAATTCCAGCGTACAAACCCCTCTTTGCTTCCAGCTTTCTCTGCTGGAAATGCTATATATTATTGAGGACCGCACACTTCACTAGAAGGGAAGTGTAGTTTGTGATGTTGCAGAACAGAATTAATGCAAATTGTGTGCATAATCCCACACTAAAGGCTTGGCTGCCTTGCACCGGAGCAACTTGAGCTGTATTTCCTATCAACACAGTCACTACAAATCAAGGAAATTGCCAGTTAAGCCAACATTAACATCCAGACCAACCTCAGCTCACATGCCTTACCGCCCAAACATAATACCCCAGTGCTCTCCCGGATTTCTCAGCTCCATAACAAACTCCCTTTCATTTCTAACACTCGGGGCCGGAGGAACAGCCGGGAACAGTAAAAGTGTGTCTGCTGGAGGGAATCTTGCTGAGCTCAGATGTGAGATGGTGTGTTTGTGCGAGCTGCAGGAAATGCCTGGGTGCAGCGTGGGTGGCCGGGCCGGGTCTGGCCCTGCCAGCCTCAGTGGTCAAGCCGAGGGGAAGCTTGGAGGCAGTTTTGTCTCCGAGAGCAATTTGGATTTTGTACCTTGCTGCTGGTGGGCCTCAGCGCCTTGGAACTGTGTGTTTGCCTTCACAGGATCCTTCTTTCAGAGGTTTTGGAGAAGCTGAGGTGTGCCCTGTTGGTGCTGTGTTGCCCTGGGAGGGGTTTCTGGACATTGGACACACAGGGCTGAGCCTTCGGCCTCTGTGGCCTAAGGAATTTTTCTTTCTAGGCCTAAAAGGACCAGGAAGAAAAGACAGAAATTTTTCTGTCTGGGCCTAAAGGACCCAACCTCTTGGATTCCAGGATTGCCATGGAGGGAAAACACTCAGGGTACCAGTCTAGTGATGAAATGGTGAAATGAAATTAGCTTTTCCCATAGAAAAGCTAATCACACTTAATTTTTACTCTGCTGCTTGGCATGCTTTTTACCGTTTAACACTAAAATTTTCCAAGTGTCATAAGGTGGGGAATCAGTGGTAATGGGTGAGAGGTTTCAAATGCGTGCTGTTGGTATCTGGGACAGCAGAGGGATAAGCAGTTTCTGCTATCACCTGTAAATAAATGAAGGCAATGGACACTCACTTATGGCAGAAATAAAATAACCATTTATCCTCTGAATAAGTGTCACGTAAAACATGGGGACTAAGTTCTCTTCCTGCAGGGTAAAAGGTTTCAGTTGTGCTTTATGTGGAGAAATATTACAACAGACCTGAGTGGAAATTCCTGGTTTTTCTTTAACAGATGGGTACCCTGAAAATTATTTAGAATGTCACTATTAAATTGCTAAAATCACTTTGTACTTGATGTTAACTAAATGTCAGAGGGTTACTTTGGGTGATAACCTATTAATTTTCATTAATAACAGAAAAATAAATCTGTAAGTTGTTACTGTAATCCTAAATTCTGCCATGATGCTGTATTTCCTTATATGTACAAAAATGCTTAAGTTTTTGTATAAATGGGTATAAATTTATGGCAAATCAACTTCAAATACCTTTGTAAATGTTTAAAACTGGGTTATGGGCTGAGACATTGTGGGATGAAAAAGCAAATAGCAACTGTAGGTTACTGTGGTTCTACTGATCTAATTGAATAATTTCAGTACCTCCACCAGTGACCTGTTTTTAATGAACCTGGTACCTCATGTAGTGTTTCATTTGAAAGCTCTCAACTCTGCTTTTCACCAATAAATCAGACAGTTTCTTTCATTTATAAGGAAGATGCTTCTTCAGGATTGTTTTGGTATGGGCTGCTTTGGCTGGATTTCCATAATATCTTCTTCCAAAAATTGCTATTGTGGAGACATCAATCTTTTTTACACTGGCTCTTGCCCAGAGAAGAGCATTTGGGGATTTTGCTGTAACATTCATCACTTCAATGTTTCATATTGGCACACAGTTCTCAAGTTGAGTTGGAATATTCAGATTTTTCAGATGTTTTTATAGATTTGTTTTGTAATACTATCTTAATATATTAATACTTAAGTAGTAGTACTGTGAATATGATCTCAGTTGAAGTCCTGATTCATTTTTATGAGGTGAATCCCTTTCAATTCAGTAATTTTCTGTGTTTTCTTCTGTTTCCAAACCCCAAATGTAAGCCACACTCAGTGTTTCTTAGACAGACACTTTAAGCCTCTTCTTGTGCAGCGATTAATCTTTTGTGCTTTTGTGTTTCTTTTTTTTTTTCTTTTTTTACCCAGGGATGCTGCTGGTCACCACTGACACATTAGGCCATGATTTCCATGTTTTCCAAATCCTGACACATCCTTGGTCATCATCACAAAGTGCCGTCCATCACTTGTACACACTTCACAGGGGAGAGACCGAAGCCAAAGTAAGTTAAACTCTGCTGAAGAATAATCCCCAGACACCTTATACATTCTGTGTATGTTGGCACTTTAATGTTTGTTTCAGCACACAAAGAGCCTTTCTTGTGCTCCAGCCACAGAAGGGATAAGAGCAGAGCGTTTAACCTGGACAATAATAAATTCTTGCCCTTTGCAATGAGGTGCTGTCAGATTTATTCAGATCTGGCACTGCCTCCAAAGAGCCCCGATTATTGGCTGTGTTTGCACTTAACCTTTTCTCATGTAACATGTTCAGCATTTGTCTCGTGCCCGTGAAGGAACTGTCAGCGTTTGCCTGACTCTGGTGGTAAAAGCCACAGACAGACAATTAAAGAGTTGAAAGGAAGAGTTAATCAAAAGGCTGTGATTAGCTTTGTGGGGGGAAGCTGCAGAGACTCCCCAGTTTAACTTCCCTGTTGAAAAATCCCCCTCTCAGAGATGGAGGGCTAAGTTAGGATATCATCCAAGGGCGGAGAAGCCTGGAATTGTATTTTAAGCAATGCTCAGTGAAGTGATTTGCTGGTGAGGTGGGGGAAAGGGATCTGCTCCCACTGCAGAGCTGTGGCTGTGGCAGCAGTGAGTTCTGCTCGAGTCCTTCACAGTGAGCACCAGCAGAGCCTCACCTCTGGAGCTCTGAGGAACTGCTGAGGAACCTGCTTTAAATACAGGAATAAAAATGTCACCACAGGGTAAGAAATGAGTATTGCACTTGCTGATGCAATTACACACGGGAAGCACAGACTTGTGACAGCCTGGCAGATGTAAAGCACTGTGACAGGGACAGCCTGGGGCTCTGTGACTGTGGCCCTGGCACTGGGAGCTCGGGTGGTTCTGGTACCTGATTACACATCCTTCAAACCTTTTTTTTTCCCTGGGAGTTGAGCAGTTTCCCTCAAGTTTCTCACCATACCTTTGTAACGAGTAGAATGTGAAAGCTTTATTGAATGTAGCAGTGGTTGATCAAGTTTTGAGCAGGGTGAATTTACATTTCTGGTCTTTTAAATACTCTAAAGCTTTCCTGCTACCATTCTAGAAAAGTGGAATTGGTGTTACAGGCAATGGTTTGCTATAAGTAAGAATAACAATCTGGAAAGTGAGAGGAAATTAGGACAAACTGTTCATTTGGGATAATATATATAGTACTAACAATTAATTTTTATACATATTACAAAGAGCAATGAGATCTGTGTGTATACACGTACTCTGCCATCTACTTGGGCATGTTCCATAATGTGTTCAATGTTTTAGAGTTATTTTTGTTCTTCCTTCATACAAAGTCTCAATATTGAAACCCAAAGCACAGGACTTCAGTCATGAGGAACAAAGATGTTCTTCTGATTTTTACAGCTGATAAATTTGTTTTCAAGGCACACATTGGAAACCAAACAGAACACGTTTTAGAGAAGAAACCTTTATTGATACATGTTTTTTTGGGATATAGTATTAGCATCTCTGTGAAAGCATTGCATTAAAATTCTCAGAATCAACATAGTAAAATTTTTTCCTAGCTTGCCACACAGTTTTCATTTGGGATGTGAACAGTATAGCTTTTGGAATGGCATAAAATGGAGAAAATTCTTACCAGTCTGAGGTGTGTTGGTGGATTTCACAACTCCCTGGATAATTAAACAATAGTGCATTGGTATTTGTGATTCTCAACACACATAGTTTGAAATACTTACATAATATGAGGGATTGTTTTACTTTTTTCTTTTGGAATAACAGCACTTGTAGCTGTTCAATGAGAGGAGAGTTTGCTGGTGCTGCTGTTCTGTTGTGTGAATTTCATGTATGAGGAGCATTAGACAAGAATTTTGGAGACTGTTCAATATAAAATTCTCAGTGCAGCCCACACTGGGAGCCTCTCTACCTCCTGTCTGATTAGAACAGTATTTATACATTTGCTACCAGACCTTTTTCCTTTTTTCCTTTTTTTCCCCCCTGGTTTAAAAGTAACTGTGAATCAAGGCCAATGGTCTTAAAGGTCACCTTCTGTACTGGAGCTATAAAAAGTTCTAATTTGTGTTGATGGACATGAGTGATTATCAGTGTCAGAATTTGTTTAGCTAGTACCCATTATAAATTGTTTAAACATCATCATTATGGCCCTGTTATATGTGGGATTTTAATGTCCATGCTGAAATCAGCGCTGCTTTTGTATGTGAGGTTTTGGCTGACAGAGCTTCACCCCAGTTTTCCCAAAATTTCTTTTTTGTGACTCAGATGCAGATGGGGTGGGATGGAAGGTGGACCTCTGCCTCAGAAGGGAATTGTGAAGCAATGACCATGGTAGAATGTGAAGTGCTCAGATAGTTCACTGAGTGCCAAGGTCACAGTGTTCAAAGTCACTGTTCTGCAAACACAGACAGAAGTCCCTGTTTTGGTTGTACCAGATTGAGATCTTTTAGCCTTTGAGTGCCACTTGTGCTTTAGATTTTATATTTTTTTCACTTAAGAGGACAAAGAGCAGCACTGAGTAACACCAGGAAGGTCCATTGCAAGGGCTGGTTGTATTTTACTGAGTCAGAGAGGGAACTGAACCTCTCAGAGGACCTGTGCTTGCACAGTTCAGCTGTAAAGAGGAGAAATGTGCATGTGTATGTGCTGCACATTTTGGTTAAAGATACATTTTCTTGTCGTCCAGCTCTTGCATTGTGGGGCAACACTTACTGCACTCATATTTTTACCCAAGAGCATTCTGGAAGGTTTTTAATGAAGGCATAGCATGTTCTGAACTGAAGAAGCTCATTTACTTGCAGATGAAAGTTAGCCTGTCACCTGATGATCCTTTCTCTTTGATCTGAAATTGTAAACAGCAAAAACAAAATCCCTGAAAACAGCATTATCTCAGCCTAGGACAAATAAACGTAACGATAGCATCAGCTGGCTGCTGGCCAGCTCCTCTGTAATCTTTTACTCTGTCCAACTTTTGTTATTCCCACTCCCAAACTGCAGCTAGAACTGACTTCAGTTGGAGAAGGTAAACAGGGAATGATAAAAACGTTCCAGCCTGGCTGCCACGGAGCACGTGTGATGTGACACTTTTCCAGGGAACACACGAATGTTTCAGTGACGTGATTCCACAGAGACTGTTCGAGCTTGTGCCCAGGTAGTGAAACAGTGGAACAGCTTCCAAATATTGGATGTGAATCTCCATGGCCATGAGAAATTCCTTCCTGTGTGTGACATGCTCATAGTTGGTTATTGAAATAGACTCTGTAAGGTTAGGAAGATTTTCTTATTTCTAGGGAAGAAGCTGCGGATGGGCTTGAAATAATCAAGATTGGTTTGGGGAAGTGATCAGTGGTGGATGAGAGCTGACAAGAAGCTGCTGCAGTCAGAAGTAGCTTGGCTGCCCTGGGGAGATGCAGCCCTGAGCAGCAGCATTTGCAGGCTCAGCCATCAATAGAGAGCTCAGCTCTGGTTAAAGGCCCCACGTGAATCCCTCACTGTGCCCACATTCTGCCCTTGCTTTTACACAGAACTGAAATCAGTGTTGAGGACTTGGAGAGACACAGTTGGGTCTGCATGGGTCTGATAAATCATATTGTGTAGGCCGTGATTTTATTATTTTTTCATTTATGTTTGTTGCGACATCATTTCCTTAATTTTCTCAGCCAAAAAAATTCACATACAGACCAGTTTTCTAATTTATTTTGACCCTTACCTCCTCAGGACTGCTGCTCTTTCTCATTGCTTAATGATACTGGTTTTTTCTTTCTGCCATCTCCCTGCACAGCATAATTCAATACTTGAGTCCTGTGCTTCAAATCAGGGTGTTTTGTCTCTGTGACACAGCACAGTGATCATGAACAGGTCACGTTCCTGTTGCAGCACTGCTGGTCTTACTCTCCAAGTTTAATTAAATGCAGTAAAATGCACAAGAATATACAGATTGCACCTGGTGTAACTCCACATGACTGACAGAGGGGTGGTAGGAAGGAAAAAAAGAGTGCTAGGAAGATCAAAATGTGGTTTATTTCTGATCATTATTATTGAGATCCAAGGTTCAGCGTTGTGAGGTTGGTTTTCTGTTATGTGAATTACCTGGAAACAGTCTTGTGCTGGGTGCTCTGGGCTGACCCTGTCTGAGCAGGGAGGTTGGACCAGAAGAGCTTCTGTGGCCCCTTCCAACCCAACCCATTCTGTGAGTCTGTGATTCAGAAATTGTTTTTCAATCTGTACAGTATTGAAAGCTGATCCTCAGCAGAGTTGTTGACATGTGCCAGGTCCTTGGAGGACTCTGTATAATTAAATTACCTGACTGTATCACTCAGGGCAGACTCTGAGTGGTAGCTACATTTTAATTCAGTTTTCTGGAGGATTTTACATCATAATGTTCAAAACACAGGGCAATAGAGAAGTGGAAGTTATAAAGAAGCATAGAAGAGTAATTGGAGGGAAACAGGAGAAGACAGGAAGCACATTGACCTTTTGGAGGAAATCCAGAGGAGGCCACCAAAATGTTTAGAGGGCTGGAACCCCTCTCATATGAGGAAAGGCAAAGAGAATTGGGATTGTTCAGCCTGGAAAAGAGAAGGCTTTGGAATGGTGTATTTTGTGGCCTTACAGTACCTGAAGGGAGCCTGCAAGAAAGATGGGGAGTCTAGGACTGATAAGAATTTGACAACATCTTACGGGTTCCCAAATTAAACAAAATCTCAGGCCTGTAATTCCCTTTACTGGTCCAGACAGAAAAGGATAGATAATATTTTAAAATACAGACGTGAGTATTAAATGTGACATTGACCTTGAGCTATAGAATAAACTTTGCAGCGTGAGAGATCTGGTGTACTTTGTACTTTATTAACATATATCTGTAAACACTATGGGGTCTTGATTGATCTTTGGTATCTAAACATTGCATCATAATTAACAACAAATCCAGAAATGTATTATAAATACATGAAATAATAGTACATTAACCTAAAGAACAGCAATAAACTGCAACACTTAGCATAAACTTGAAAACCACTAATGGGCCACTGTGCAGTTTGTTTATACTCTGAGCAGTCGAGAACTCGGCGTAATGTACAGGAACGTGGTGGGGAACAGCACAGCCCAGGGCATAATTTATAGGGCTTTATTCATGGACACAGCTGATTTCTGAAGTTGTTTCTGAGACTGCCACGATGAGCATTGTCCTTTCAGCCTTCTTCCAGTTCTCATGGAGAGTTACGGGCTCCTTTGCGTTGCACAGATGGATTTGCGCTGGTTTGATGTGAGCGTGTTTAATTCATGCCCTTGGAATTGGGAATGTTCTCTGAATCATCTCCTTGGACTGCCCGTGGTTCTGCTGCTCCTCCTGTATCTGTGACGGACAAACGAGGCCACGTTTGAGAGCAGTGAGCAATAGGTGAATCACGTGGAACAGCAGCTTCCAAAATACTCTTTGCCACTGCTGAGCAGGGTTTCATAGCTCTGTTCCTGTAAATCTTAATTCATTGCACTCTTCTGTCAACGCTTTTTCCATGTTATTACTGAGCATTAGAACCCTTCTGCCTTTGTGGTTTCAGCCATGTTTTAGGGAGCCGTGCCCACGATGCCCGCTCTGACTGCAGCCAGTGTTTGTGAGCGCTTTTTTAAAGAGAGCTTTTGGGATTACGGAGTTCCACACTTTATTCCTGTAGATCAGGAATACTTTTTTTCTGTGTAATGTTTACACTGAGGGAAAAAAAACAACATCCTGTAGTGATTGTTTCCCAGTTTCTTGGCTGGGGTTGTCATTTGCCAGGGCTGTTGTGTGTAGTTTCTGAAAGAACATAACCCTCAGGGTGCCAACTGGAAACTGAGTACTAAAGTAGAAACACACAGTTTTGTTGCATGCTACAGTGCGATGGAATTTTTTCTCTGTCATCTCATAGTACTGTTGTAACTGAGAGTGGCAGTTTCTACGCAGTTCATATGTTTGGTTTTGACCAGGAGAATTTGCCACTTTAGCAGCAAGTACTGAAATACTCTTGGTGCTGTCGTTTTCCCTGACTCCACAGCCTTTGGGATTTTTTTAGGAGCCCTTATTAATCCCTGTAGGGTCTCTAATCCCTTCTGAGCAATCTGTTAAGGTGAAACACTTTGTAAGCAGACTCAGAGCTCGAGTGCTGCACTGTAGGTCGGTCAGAGCTGAATCCTGAAGTGCCAGAGCTGTCAGGTTTGGGGAGCTTGCTGAGCTGCACCATTGGCAGCTCCTTTGGGGATGTCACCAGGACTGAAAGGAGCAGGTGTGGAGCGCTGCTTTAGGTTTATCTCGCTAATGCTGATGAGGCATTTTATGTTGTGACAGTCTGTCAATCAAATATCTTGTCACGAGTCACCAGACTTAAATCCTTTTTTTATCTCCGAGGCTTCAGGACTCTGCTGGAAACTTGCACTTTGATGAATACTTTGCTGCTTTTGTCTGGAATAACTGGAGTGCATTTCTGGAATATTTGTCAAGATTTTATCAGTGTTTACTCCAATTTGAGTACCTACTGCATTGTAAAACTGGCTTTAGTGAAAACTTAAAGAATTTTATTTCGTTTATGCTGTTTAATAATATAATGAAAACTAATCCTACGTCTATATGTTTGTTTGCCGTGGTAAATCCCACTTGTGTCCATGGTTCCTTTTAGTCAGCTTTTACCTTTAAAAACATTTTTGGAAGAATTGTTTCGGGACTTTTTTTTTCTCTATGATAAATCATTTTAACTTCGACTGCTTGTTTTCTTGAGTTGTCTGCCAGGACGGGCTTGGAAACAAACTTTAATCTCTCTTTTAAAGCATTCCTTCAGGAACAAGAATTTGCTTTCCATCAAAGCGTTGTGTAAAGCACACTTGAAAGAGAATTAAATCCTTCTGGACTTCGTATCTGAGATCTATGCAAGGAGTAACCATAGTGGAAAATGTTTAACTGTATTTTTATATTTGCTTCAAAACTGACCATTTTAAGCTAAAATAAGACTTGTACCAGTATTTGTCAAAACCAGGCCCAGTGGTGAGATCTCTCTCTTTTCTTCTCATCCCTCCCTTTTCCCTTTTTTGGGCAATCTCTAAAGATTAAACAAGCAAATACAAAACATGTAATTGCAACAATTTCCCAGCTCTTTTTAAAACAAAATTATGTTTGAAACCTACATCAAGATCTTGTGGCTTTCTGCAGCACTTTGCAGCATGATTTGTTTTCATAATCTCAGAATATTTTGAAAAGTACACAAAATTTGGAACTGTGAATTACAGTGTATATACTGAATACTAAGTTCATTGATAAGTGCACCAAAATTCAAATTATTGCCTAAATGTGAGGGGTTCTTTTCCCATTTCCAGTTCAGATTTGTGTTTGGGACATGACCCCTGTGTTGGAGGTGTGCACGTTGGTGGCTTCATTGCCCTGTCACCCCTTTTTTCCAGGTACAGGATATCTCCTTCAGCCACGACTGCCGCTGGGTGGTGGTCAGCACGCTGCGAGGCACTTCCCACGTTTTCCCCATCAATCCCTATGGGGGCCAGCCCTGTGTCAGGACTCACATGTCCCCACGGGTGGTCAATCGCATGAGCCGCTTCCAGAAGAGCGCGGGGCTGGAGGAGATCGAGCAGGAGCTGACGTCGAAGCAGGGCGGACGCTGCAGCCCCGTGCCCGGCCTGTCCAGCAGCCCCTCTGGCTCACCCCTCCATGGTAAATCCACTTTCTTCCTTTCTTTCTGTCATCAGGATAATATGAATTTCATAAAATGCTGTAGATACTGTGCAAAAATATGTGATGTAAGCAGAGGAATGAGCCAAGGTGGAAACACTTTGGAAAGACAGTTCTAGTTATGTATCTTGCTCTAAGTAAATGATGCTGTCACAGGTGTGTTAATAATTTCTACTCAAAACTGAAAGGTTGGGGGTCTTTAGGTTTCAAGTTTTGTTTCCATGTAAAGCACAGTCAGTAAACTGGTCTGTTCAAATAATTGTATTGCTTAAAATTCTCATTGTTCATTGGCCTTGATGATCACAAAGCACATCTGGATATCTGCAGTAAATACTGCTCAAGGAGAAATGTGGGAACAAGGCAGTGGGAAGCTGGTGGCACAGATTTATGTCTACTTTTTGTGTGTGTGTGGGAAAAACGTGACAAATAATGTGTAAAGGTAAAGAAATCTGTAAGAACTGATCTGTCCATCCTGTTCCTGTGGTGGATGTGCCTTGGAGAAATCAGAAGGGTGTGAAGGGGAGCTTCAAAACATGTTCAAAAATTATCAATGTTACAGCTTTTCCAGTTTTTCTTTCCTTTCAGCCTTCCTCTTTCATGAGATCTGTGCTAGCAGCTGTTTTGTTTGCATTCAGGATTTGCTGCATCCTTTCTGTTGAGAGTAAGTCACAAGTTCCATGGAAGTGAAAGTTTGAATAGCAGTTTGTTTGGGGTAGCCACCCTTTTCCAGTCTGAGAGTATTAAAAATGGCCAGGAACAGTCCCTCTTTCCTAATTATGAGTAGAATTAGGAGCTCTTGTGAAAGCCCAACTATGTGCTGGGCTTTCTGCTATAGAGAGAACCTTTGTGGGATTTCTGAATCAAAGGAGCTGTTTTATGACTTGGTGATTATTAAGGGAACCAGACTTGTCTCAGAACAACCCTCTCTGTTTTTGCCTTTCTTTGGACTTCTCTGAACAAAGGTTTGTGCGTGGCTGTTCTGGAGCCATCCTCTTCTGCCTGGAGCCACTGGAAGGCACCCAAAACGTGCTCTGAACTTTCTTCCTCTTTGGACACAGTTGTGTATCTACCATTTCACTTCCTCTCATCTCTGTACAGCAGCTCAGCCTGAAACAGGCTGGGGAGTGCTCCAAAGGTTTGCTATGGCACATCCAACTACTTTTAACTGTGAACATCATGGAGAGGAGAGGAAGGAACTGTCAATTTGTGTGGCTATCACCCAGCCAGTTCTATTTTCTATCAAGGGAAATTGCAGTAAGTTGTTGCCTTTACAATACTCTGAGGCACATTTGAAGTTTTGAATAGATTTGACACTTTTTAAAAAGAAGTCTCAGCAGTTTCAGGATGCTCAGTGGTGGAGGTAGGACAGGCGTGCTTGGACAAGTCACTGAGAGAGAGGCAGCAGCTTTTAGGGGAGTGTCTCAAGAGTTCTGGGCCTTCAGTTTGCAGATGTCGGTCTTGAAAGATAATAAATCAGATTTCTTTCAAGATCTCTGTGCAGTCATCACTGCCCGAAAAATAGGTCTGTTTAAACAAACAGCTCCACTGGAAGTCTGCACATGAGTGCTGAGAATGAAGGCAGGAAGGTGACTTTGATTCCTGGAGGACTTCACACAGATTGTGCTCATCACTTCCGCAAGTGCAGAAGTTGGACACGTGCTGTGATTGTGTGTTGGTAATTTGCAAAACTTCATATGAACATTTTCCATGAGAAATTTGTGGGGATTTATAGAGGAGTTAGCATAGATGCCTCAGAATAAATTAGGGGAAAAAAAAGTTGTGTTTGAAAGAGTCCATTTGGTAAAATACTGTAATATTTTCAGTAATTTCATTGCTGCTTTTTCATTTCAGTAATCTTTCAGTTCCCCTGGCTGAAGCCAGGCAGGATATTGAACCCTATTCTAAGCTTTTTATAAAAAGCCATTTATCATCAACTTGTAAAGACCCCTGAAGTTCAGAGTGACTTTCAGCAGAGGGATTGTGTGTGTGTATGTGTGTGTGTGGCAGCAGGATTAGAGACCGATGATTATTTTAATTTGTGAGCTAAGATGTGTTTATTCAGATTGTAACAGCTCCTTACCATATTATAATGTTAAATTATTGTTGTTTGGAAGAGTCCCGGCAGTCTGGTGACAGAACTGTAAACGAGTCCTCAAAACAGAAAAGAGCAGTTCTGGGTTTAATTCTTTGCTTTATTTCTAACGCGCTCTGCAGCCCTTGGTGAATTTTATTCAGCTGATTTTGTCTGTCAGCTCTCTGCTGTGTGACAACAGTAATAATCTCTGTGTTCCCTGCGTGTGGAATGATTTAAATTTTGCAGCCTTCTTCAAGAAGAATAACTGTTACGTTCCTTAATCACCCCTCTAAGAGCAGATGATTATAATGAAAGTAAAGCCAGAGACTGTGTCCTGGAGAGCACCACTGCTCTGGGACAAGGTGTTGATTAAGTGACTGATTCAGAGGAGATTGTGGCAAACTGGAGGATTTTTCTGTGTGGAGTCATGTCATCACGATTTTCCTCCTGCATATTTTCCAACTTGCAGTAAACCCTACATTTAAAAACGGCTTTTAATCTTTCTGCTGACATCTGTCTTATCTTCCCTTTTGCTTAGCAATTGTAACTTATTGATGGTAACCTATGATTAGCTTTTGTTCTTGTAAATATTTTCAGAGCTCGGGCTCTGTCGTATTTTTCTCACTTGTTTTTTTCCTCCTAGTTTCAAAATGAAACTGTTTGCTGTGTATATAGTAGCAAGGCAATCTATTTACATTGTGTTGGAGCACCCTAGGACTGTTTACCCACACAAAGTCAGCCTTTGCTGGGGGTAGGGATGATTTCATTTCCAAATGAATCATTGTTTGGCTTTGTTCTTTCCTGCAGAATGAAGTAAACTGTTAAATAGAGGATGATAAAGAGATATTTCCTTTGCACCTTTTATAACCGACTGAGATTTTGTTTGGGCTGTTCTGTCTGTTAATGCAGCGAGGTTGTATTTTTATCATTCCCTTGTATTGCCAGAGTGTGTTGTCGGGAATATCTGAGTTATGTTGGGATCCTTTTATGGGCTTTTACTAGTATAAGACTATTGCAACATCGGTTAGTAGTTGGGGTGAACATTAGGGTAAACTATGGCCTTATGTGACCATTTCACTTATATAAAATTGGGTTTATGGCCCTTACCTGTCTCACACAATGAGGATTAAGGGATGAGTCGTCAAAGCAGAGCAATGTCCTTGGTGTTGCAAACCTCTCCGTGATCTCTTGAGGTCACATATGAATAGCAAGGAGCATTTAGCTGTAAAAATGCAATGCTTTACTTGGACGGTTGAAAACTACACATAACTTCAATTATTTTAATCCTGCAAATTAAAATGTACAGAATGTTAATAATTCTTGCAGCGCCAGTAAGTGAAATAAAGTCTGTGTAGCTCTGCTCGCTCGGTTTTCTCTGCTGTTGGCTGCAGGATTTTCCAGCACCAGAACAAATAATAATCAAGTAAGTTAACATTGGATCTACAGCTACACATCCACACCTACTAAAAATATTCCATAATAATATGATACTCTCTGAATTTGCCTTGAATTTCATTGGGGATTGAAGTATTTATTTATTTGCCAAAAAACTGTTCATAGTACACCATGGTTCTGGTTCAGATTTAATGCTGATGCTGAGAGGGAGTCTATAAATTTAGAATTATTAAAAAACCATGTTGTTCTCTATACAGTGCATTCAGGCTTGTATTTTTCTCTTTATAAGTATTTTAGTATGGCACTTTTTCATTGCAGAATCTTTTCTAAGTTTAAAAATCAAAAGCTTTTTCTTGCTTTTCCTTCATTTGTCACAATCACAACATGATTAAAATCCAAGCGTAAAACTGGAAGTTTGAAAAACATGCAGCTTGAGATGCTTTACATATTTTCACGTTAGTTTTCACTATTTCCCAGAGTGAAACTTCTTTTACTAGAAGAATTCTTATGGGAAAGCAGAGTTGAAAGGACTGACATCATCAGCCCTTCCTGAAAAACAGATTGGTTTCCTTTAAGTAACACTCACTTAAACCACCTATTTAGAGAGAGGCAGACAAAAATAGTTTCAAAGAAAATTAACTGTGTAATAACTTAAAGCACTGGAGGGCAGTTCCTTTACGAAACGCTGGGAACACGACCTGACAACGATTCTTGGAAAACTCTCTATTAAGTTTAATTTTCCTCTTTGCAGCGTCCCACGATAGAAACACTGTGCGGAAACATCAGCGCAAGCTGCAGCATCGCCCCGCATTGTTTTATCGTGCTTTTAACATTGTTATTTGTGTCATTGTCGTGTTTCTTCACGGCGTCACACTCGGCTGTTTTTTAATTTAAGCGTAATTTCAAATAATTCCTTTTGCAGCCGCGTTTCTCAGCGCAGATTTCGGCTCCCTCAGCGCTGCCGCCGCGGCCTGCAGGGGGCGCCCTGTCCCCGGCCATGGCGCCTCAGGCGGGGCCGGCCCTGAGGGGACCTGGCGTGGAGCCGCCGTGAGGCGGGCAAATGGTGGCGATGAGGATAAACCTCTCTCTTTTTCACTAATATACCCAGCCGCTCGTAAAGGCATCGTAAATTTTTATTTATTTTCAATTATAAACCCTCCACATTCTCTGTGCTGCCTGAAGTATCCGTCGAGCGATTCTCATCACATCTTCACCTGAAGTTTTATTCTTCATGGTCTTAAGGCAGTTGAGAAAAAAACCCCAAAATTAACTTACCTGGTGGGAATTTTCTGTTAATGACTTTTAGAGACCATTCTGTGATTCTGTGATGATTCTTTCTTTCTCAAGCAATCCCGGCGATGGAAGGTCCCACATGTGGGGCTGGGAAGAGCTGGAATCACCAGTTTGGGAAGCATCCAGCAGCTTACTGGGTTTAACGAAGCTGTGTTTGGTGTGTTTTAACTGCCTTTTTTCCCCCTTTCATTTCTTTTTTTTTTTTTTTTTTTTTGTAATGGGTAGAGAATCAGTGGAGTAAAAGAAGTGGGTGGTGTATTTTGGATAGTTTCTGAGGTGGAAGGGAAAGATCCATTCCCTTCAGATAAGTAGGGAAGTAGACTGATAAATTCTGTCACAAGGGAAGTTCGTGTCTGTACATCTGATGTTTCTGATGCAGGTTTGTGTAAACAGCATAGATCGAAGACTTGGGGCATGTTTGTGTTGATATTTGAAAGAAAAGTTTCAATTATTCCACACAGATTGAAAATTGAACGAGACCGACATCAGAAGGGAGTTGCAGCTCTGGAGATAGGGAGTGTAAAAATCTATGGCTGAGTGATTTAGCACAGCAAATGCTGTAGCAGTGGTCAGAGCAAACTGTTTCAGAAGGGTTGTGGGTAGGCAGACAGAGGGGAAATAATCGGCAGCGCACAGGAGACTGTGATGGCAGAGATGGATCACGAGGTGAAGGGAAAGGGGAAGGCAGAGAGGAGTGGGATTACCACAGATGTGAACGTCCCACTGAAGTTTTCCTGTCAAGATGGATAATTTCAGTCTTGGTAACATCATATGGAAGAAAATTTTGAGAGGGTCAAGTGCTGATGTGTCAGAGTCAGGTACTGAGGGAGTCCACGAAGTGGTAACTGGAATTTTAAGTGTTTATCTGAAAATGACTTACTGATTGACAGTTCGTAATTCTATGGTTATTTCAATTGTTCCTTTGATTACTCCCTCTTAGTTTACAGTAAACCCATTTTTTTCCATCCACAAATCTCCCCAGCTAACCAGGTATATAAAAGACAGGCTAGTGCATTTCCTTTTTGTACTGTGCAAGTAGTAACGACATCCTGCAGCTGATCCCTCAGCATCCAGTTTGCTTTGATTGGGCTTTGCAGTTGCCAATTGGAAATTGATAAATAATTATAATAATGATCCATGAGAAGTAACATGCTTACCTTTTCTCAGTGCCTCAGTTCAGAGGGTTAGGTACACATGTGTACAGCAGAAATGAGTGTGACCAGCATAAAAGCCATTACTAGGATTGAGATTTGGAGTAACAGCTCAGCTGAAAAGAGTTGGTCACTGAAGGAGTGACGCAGGAAAGATTCTCTGCATGGTTCATGGCCAAAGCACAAAGGAGAAGGGCTGGAATTAGGTCAGGAGAAGAGTGGTCTAGCACAGGGGAGACACTGCAGTGCAGACATTTGTTGGTGGGTCAAGGAATGTAAGTGGTTCAAGGGAGCTGCCATCAGTGGAATGACAGAAAGTCGCTTTGCTCACCTGATACAAGCCTGTAATATGTTGGATCAGAAGGTGAGAAAGTAGAATCTAGAGTTTTTCAAGAGACCGTATCAGCTGAAGGAGGAGGTTTAAGTATGGAGGGTGTTGCATGACAAGGGAGGTTTGGCATGAGGGAAGGTGAAAGCATGTGAAGCTTCATGTAAGTAACCAGCGAGGGGAAGGAATGGGGTAAGAGCTGGTGGGAACGATCATTTTATCTGATGGACGTGCTGAGTTCAAGCCCAAACACCTTCTGCTTCCCCTGGCAGTGGGCATTCTGGGAATCCAGGGCTGCTCTCTGGTGTCTGCAGCCTGAATCAGACTCCCTGTCTGTATGATTGGTGATGGATTATGCAGTAAATGGGTGTTGCCCTTGCTGCTCTCTTTTTTTATTTTTCCAGTTTATTATTCTTAAGTAAGACATTTAATCAACTGTGCATCTTTGGTAGCCTGAAAAATGTAAACACTTTATGGAAAGAAACGTAAGCATTAAGATTAGAAATAAAATACACTTCTATCTTTTAAAAGGTTTATCTTTACCCTTAAATATGCTGATTGAGCTTATTCTGTTTCGTTTAGCCCTTGTGGGCTGTTAAAATCAGTTGCTTTTTCCCATCTCAAGGAAATGCATCTTTGACACTTCTCATGACCTGAGTCACGATGCTGTCACGGAGCCAGAAAACATCCTCAACGGTCATGGGTAAAAGAGCAGAGCTGCCAAGGGTGTGTGGTGGGTGCAAGAGGGACAGATTTCTTCAGTTCCTATCCTATGGGTGTTTCAGACAAGCCATTTATTATAATTACCCATGGATATTATTATCACGTTCTCAAATGCAGTGGTTCTCAAGGCACTTCTTTTTTTTCCACATAACTCGGGATAAATCTCATGTATTCAACCGGGATTGAATTCAGATGCTAAAATATTTGTTCTTATCATTGCAACTGGAGGGAAAATAAGTCAGAGATGGAAAGGTGAGGATAAAAAAATCACAGATGTATTAACATGTAGTTTATCATCAAAATAAATTGTAGTTAGCTCAGCCCTTTGGGTAAGGGGCTGCCATTAAACTTTCCCTATTTCCTCACTGAACACATTTGCACACAGAGATGTCCTTCAGAAATTCCCAGCCCAGTTCATTTTGCAGTTTCTGTGACCAGCAGATGAGTTTTTCTGACTGTGCTGTCTCAGTACAAAAAACATTAAGCTTATAAAGATAATTTTATTCTTCATCATTTGGAAGAGAAGTCTGAGACACCGAAATTTTCCAAAGTTTACAATGTTGAGGCATCTCGGAGTCGTTCTGAAAGAAGGCTTTGAATTGAAATCTGTGCTGATCTGAATTATGATGGATGGACACGACGAGGAGCAGCAATAGTGCATTCTTGTTTTCTCAAGCGCTTCATCATTCACCAGCAGACAGTGTTAGCAAAATTCCCATGTGCAAGAAATGGGAGCAACAGAGCCTCTCCCCAGCGCCCGGAGGCTGCCTGCACGATAACCTCATTAGTGCAGTGTTAGCTCAGAGTCCTGTCCTCTCAAGAGTTTGCAAACTCCAGCTCAGAGCTGTGGTAGCCGCAGCCTCTGGCTCAGAGCTGCTTACAGCCACGTGGTGGGGAGGATGGCGCTGCTCCTTTATGCTTGTTTCCAACATACTCTGCAGTTACACCTGTAGTAGTTATAAGAAACTAATCTTGCCCTGTTCCCATCCGTGGTGAGCTGAAGGTGCAAGATCCCTTTCAAAGCAGATGGACTTGGCCCTGGCCTTTGCTGGAGATGACCCAGGAAAGGGTGGCCAGTTTGGCTGTTCTGGCTGGTGACACCATCTGGAAGAGCCCAGCTGAAGCGTTGCCACCGCTGCCTGTGCAAAGCCTGAAGCCAACAGCTAGCAAACCAGTTTGGTGGGTTTATTTTGAGTTTTGCCCATACATGGACTTGAGCCTTGCACAAACAGTATTTTTAGTTAAGTAAGTCCTGAAAGATGATTATTATCCCAGATCTGTGTGTGTGATGGTGGAGGGGTTGTTCTCTGAGGAAATCCATCTTTGTCCAGGTAGAGGCACAGGCAGAAAGGGGACATGGGAGTTCCTTCTCCTGGGCACAAGTGGAGGTTATTTGGTATCAGTGAGTGGGACGATTCTTAACTGAGAGACAAAGTTCCTGAAACTGAAGATAGAAGAACTCCAGAAGAAGGAAGGGACTGTTGTGAGGCCATGTTCAGATTTTGAGTGGATGTTGCTGAAGTTCAAGGAGCTTGGGTGAGAGGGCAGGGGACGGTGTCCCAGCAGTGACTGAGACACTTGGGCTGGTGCTGGCGTGTTTCTGCTGAGCACTCTGACTTCGGAGCTGTTACCATCACATGCCTTGCCTGGATGCAAGCAGAGAGCAAGCTCTGCTTTCTTAGGGTGACCGTGAGATTTAGAGCAGCTGTGTTTCCAAAGGTTCCATATCAAACAGATTTAAATGTTACAAAAACAACCGGATGCGTTATTTTCTTCCATCCATTCCAATGGAAGCAAGTTAGTGATAGGTTTAGCTCTGAGTAGCTACATGATATGTGCACGGGAGCTAAGACATAATATTCCTCCTTTAATGAGTCTAATTGTACTGGAAATATTGAGGGTTAGGGTGTGAAATGAGTTTAAATTTGATAGGACACAATTCAAGGAAATGGCAATGTAACTTTAATTGAGAGGCGATCGTTAACTAAAATAATTAGTTTCCTGACTTTTTCTAGGAAAAGATCTAACATTCTATAAAGAAAGATAACACATGTTGGACTGAATAAAACAAAACATGAAAGCAAAAGCCCACTTTGGCAGTAATTAAGACTCGTGGTGCTGGGTGTGTTTCCAGGGCCGTTCCTGGGTTTGTCTGTCAGGCTCTTCCAAGGACTCCGTGAGCCAGCATTGCTTCCGCTGGGTTCTCTGCTGGGGTCACAAGGCAGCATTTCTCACCAGGGCGCTGCTGTTTCCTCTTCCGACTGTAGTAGATTACAGATTATACTGGAACATGTCTGAGGAAAGGTCAGAAACGAGGGTGAAAGTCTTGGAACAGAAGCTGGGAAGCTTTCCATTCTCATCCGGGAAACTTTTTGTATTGAATAAAAAGCAAAGCAAAATAAACCACCACATCCATGACACTTCTGTTTTTCCTGCCATTTTTTGCCTCGCAGTTAGAGAGGATTTTATTTCCCTTGCATTATACAATTAGGGAATGTTTAGCTGAGGAATCCTCAGTGTTACACTGAACAGAAATAATGGCCAAACATGGTTCATTTTTCTGTAACTTGGCCTCCACATGATTGCATAGCCTGGAGTTACTGCATTTTTATTTACCAAATTATAGATGTTTATATGTAGTGTTAATGTCAGTAGACTTTGTGGTACCCTTTGAAATGGAGTCTGTTAAATACTGGAAGATATAAAAGCTAATCAAGTAGGGTTTGAATTTTAATGACACTGCATTACTAAGCTTTTTGTATTGGAGTAATGGAAGAAAAATGGAAAAAATCAACATGGAAGCATTTTATTGTAAGGCTGAGAGGTGCTTGATACCACTTTAGTTTTTCAAATAAAGTGTATAGAGAAGCTAAAATCCTTCTGATCATTACTTTCCTACCAGAAAAAAATGTCTGGGCCAAGTCCTCTTTGCTTTGCTCGCTGACAGTTTGCACCAAAGAAAATACTGCAGCACTTGGAGACATGTCATACACATGCTGAAATCTAATGGGTAAAAGGGTTTAATTTCAGTTTGTTGATAAGTTGGTGTGAGGGTGTAGTTTTGGTTTTAAGCATGGCTGTGATTTAGGAGTTCCATTTCCATGCACAAATGGGATCTATGGTACTGATAGTTTCAAACTCATTTGAAATCAGATAAGAAGTGATGTGGTTCCATGCTGTGTTTGGACTAAAGAGCAGTGGCAGGGGCTTCTTCCACATCATTCTTTCAGGATCCTATGAAGTCTTTTTGCCACACTTGCTGGTGAGTGTAATCCTTGGGGCTGGGGAATGTCCCTACCAAGCTGCATTTGGATGTCTAATTGTGTCATTAGTAGTGCCAAAAATTAGGGTGTTTCTCCTCCTCTCTCCTCAGAGATGATCTCTGACAGCAGTGCCCTCGAGTGCTCCGTTCAAACACTGACCAATTTGAAATCTGGCCTGAATTCATCAAGGCTCTTAGTTGATCAGAAGAGGACAAGTAACTGTATTAATTGCTTTCAGTTGATTGATTGCTTTTTGAACAATTTTACAAGCTTGCAAGTCTTGGATGTTTTCCCCTTGATGTACCTTTCCTCTCTTATCCAAACATACAGATTGAAAACTTCATAAAGTGAGAGTGGATCAAATGTTGTAATCTCATATTCAGGCCTAAAGAGTAACTTGCAGATTTACCATTGGAGGTTTGTGGAGAGCTGAGGGTGTCTCTGCCCAGGGGTTGAGGAGAGAAGCGATGCCGTGGGACCCCGAGCCTGTCCGGCCGTAACTGGGAGCTGCTCCTGATGGCTTTTCCACAGATGTCCAGCTTTGTCAAAACCCACTAAATCTTGTGGAGTTTATTTTCCTTATAGCATCTGTATTTTATAATGGTGCTTTTAATTTGTTTTTTCTTTGTCTGCTGGGATTTCTTTTGTCCGGCACTTGCAGGCCTCCCTTTTTTGCTGGGTGGAAGTGAGTCTGTCAGTGATGGCCGGTTTGGGAATACAGCTCGGCCCGGCGGCCACTCCCTCCCTCTGACAACAAAGCTCATTGTTGTTTTCTTTCTTCACTTTTATCCTCGGTTTAATCCGTTTCTCCTTTGAGTGTCAGTGGAATAAAACGTCTGGAAAAGAGTGGCTCAGGTTTTGGGGGGATGAGATGCTGGTGCTTTTGCAGACTCTCAGCAAACAGGTTCCAAACCAATGGATTGGGTTTTCCATGTCTCAGTAGGCAATGTTTGCCCAACATAAGGCTGCACTTGCAAATAAAATTGTCTGACTCCAGAGCCATGGCGTCCCCAGCTTTTTGGAAGTCCCTTAGTAAAATTAGTAAGAGATTTACCAGCCTAGACTGGCTTTAATGTATCCCATGCACAGCTCTGTATGAAAATCTCCTCTATGGCAGCCCATGGAAAGACAAATACTTGACCCCATGCCTTGCACAGGGTCCTGAGGGCTCTGGGTGATCACCAAGGGACAGTGCCTCCTTGCTCAGGATGCTCCACTGGAAATGATCCTTGAGAGGACACGTTTGCCCTGGAATTGTGATGGTGATGATTGATTGCAATAAAAGCATTCCTGGAGCAGCCTCTAGGATGAGATCTGTGTGTGTCGGTCTCCAACCATTTACAGTTAAATGCACTGTCCACATGTCAGGAGGTAACTTGAGTTCAGCATTCTGCTGGATGAAAAAAACTGGCTATTTCTACCCAACTTCAACTTTGGCTTATTTGTTGCTTGTCCTTTGACAGTGAATCAACAACAACTTGAGCTGTAGAAATAATGTTGATGCTTGATTGCATTCTTTGTGCTCTTTTGGCCTGATCTGACTGCCCTGTGCACACAAACTCCTGTTTGCTACCGGAGTTTCCTATTGGAAGGGCTGGAGGAATGGAAGGGTAATTTTTGGGATTCCTGGATGGGTGCACCAGCACACCAGAAAATTAAAGAGTTTTCTTTAACCTTAATCATCCCCACCATCTTAATACTATTGTAGTCAGATTTACAAGAACAACTTTCCTGTCAAAAATAATTTCTCTCCTCTTTGTAGCATTCCAACTTTTAATTTTTGACTAGTATCACTTTTAATTACAATTTTTGCAGTGAAGCAACTGACTGTTGCAGCAGAAAATGCAGGTTGGCAGGCAATGGTTATTGTGACATATGTTTGGTATTTACAGCTTTTCCATTTGTCACAGCAGAATTTTTTTATCATGTTTGTGCTGTGAAGTGCTGCATGTTTTGAGGTCTGGTTTAGTTAATTTTTTATTGAGGTTTGTATACATCAGATTTAGATATACTTCCAAATACATAGTTACAAATTTAATGCTTGACCTCCTGATGTTTTTTGGTTTCTTTCTCAAAGAACAATCCTCTTATATTTTAGTCCCTTTCAGAATATCTTTTAAACATTTTCATTCGTTTTTTATTGTTTAGTACTTTTTTGGGGGGTTTAATTATGTTTCCTTATGTATGAGCCTAAGAATTTGTAAGGTGTTGTTACTACAATTAATAAAAACCTCTGAAGGGATGAGATAATCTTGCAGTTTTCTAAGTATCCTTAACTGCTCTGGGAGTCCTCAACTTGTGTGGAAGCAAAACAGCTCATCCTTGTGTAGGCAGGACGATGTAAATTCCTCATTTCTTTGCATGCAAATAATCCATTGAATCAGCTGAAGGCTTTGCATATGGAAAACCACATGAAGCTGGGAGCAGGGGCACTGAGACATGAAATGTGCCTTGAGAGGGGAGAGGGGGCTGTTCCAACCCAGCCTGTGGATCAGTAGTTCAGAGTTAATAATTAGATTCTGAACAAGTGATAGAAAACAAATTACAGACATTTGGAGCCCCCTTTGGAGTCAGTGTTTGCTGTGCCCATGTGGGTTCAGGGGAATATGGGAGAGGGAAACACTTCCAGAGAGGCCTTGGTTGCAGGAACAGTGACTAATTAGACAATAATGCACAAAACTATTCATATGCCTTCCTGAAAAAACCAAAAATGCCTTATTAAACTAATTTTAAAAAATTAATTGCATCTCAGTCTTATTTAAAACTGAGCTGTTTTTTTTTTTTTTCTCCTTTTTCTTTGTATTCCAAGTTGGTAGAGGAAAATTGCTATTAATGAAATCTGCTCTCTGGGAACTTCAATAGGCTTGTTCTTCATTAAAGCCTTTCTATTTCTCTTAAAATGTATTGATGGATGCTCAGGCCAGATACTTATCACAAAATACACTTTGTAATTTCATCATTTCTCTTATTGTGCTTCTCTGAGATGCAGAGGTCTGGGGGCTTTGCAGAAAAACCCAAATAAAACCCCCAAGCTTACAGTTATATAGTATTAAAAGAAGGGTGAAGGAAGCATTGAGTGTCTTTAGGATGATGAGACATTCATTAAGATTTTACCGCCTTCCTTTTCCTATTTTCAGTCCATCTGAAGTACCATTAAAGCTTTTCAGGCAGCTTCCTGTGAGAAACCCTTTGCTGTGCTGTTTTTCTTCCTTGAAAAAAGGTGGCTGCTCTTGAGGCAGATTGTATGGATTTGGCCTGGGATTTGTATAATATCTGTGTAGAATGCATCGGTTGTTTAGGAACCTAATTCCCAATATGGTTCCCTTTTGATTAAGAACAAAGCCAGCGTTTCACAGCATTATAGGAACACAGAAAAACAAGTTAATGATCTAAACCTTTTAATTCATGGTTGCTTGTCTATTTAAAGTACTTTTGATTCTGCTATAAACAGACTGGCCCCTTTTTTTGTTTAACTTCTTTCTTTGGTTTCTTCACATTTCTTTCTTTACTGTCCATGAAATTTGGAGCTAGTTTCCTTTTCCAACTGAAGAATGAAAGGTTGTGACTACAGAGTGATACAGCGAGTAAGAAAGCGTATCCAAACTGGGCGTTCATCCAGCACAGACCTCTTTGAAATCAGCTAAATTTAGGGTTGTTGAGGGCTTTTTTGTTATGTTTTCCCTTTCCTTTTTTTCAGTACCTGTGTTTCATTTTCATCTTTTTTGAATGAATATGAAATTTGTTCCTTTTTTGATACTTTTTTGATTTTTACATCTAGTTTGGCGTGGCTTTATTTGACATAGTTACTTGATATTTCCCTCCAGCCTTAGTTCTGCAGATGATTATTCTGTATGTCTTTATCCGTCGAGACAACAAAAGCGACCTTTTCAGGACTTCCAATTACCAACACTGTATGTGGTACTTTAGGAAAATAATTCCCTTCTAGCTACTCCTTTTTTTTTAAATAGAGAATTGAAATCCAGAGCTTGTCCTTCAAATCGAACTCGAAAACTTTTCGGTGAACAAAACTGCCAGGCAAGCAGCAGCAGCAGCAGGAATAATTTCCCTTGCATGGAAAGGAATTCTTCCTTATCCCCATATGTAAAATTAGTAATTGCTTCTTCCATTGTAATTTATTCTTTATCTGAAATGAAGATTATTTTTTTAGATTTTTTCTTTTACTATAACAAGAGCTTGTTTGTGGTTTTTTGTGGGGTTTTTTTGTCTTTTTTATCTTATTTCAGGCACATGTAGAAATGATAAATGAAGAAAAAAATTCAGTAATGTGTTTTATTGCATCTCTATCCCATCAAGGTAAATTGAACAGCCAAGACACTTACAATAACTTCACAAACAACAATCCTGGCAATCCTCGACTCCTGCCTCTCCCAAGTTTGACTGTGGTGTTGCCTCTTGCTCAAATCAAGCAGCCAATGACATTAGGGACCATCACCAAACGCACAGGGTAAGTGGCACAAACCTTCCTCAACCTTTATGATTCATGTGGAAATCATTTGTGTTATTAGTGAGAATTAGTTTTAGTCTATATTTTAATTTCAGCGTATGTCATTTAATAGCAGCAGAAGAGGGGTGGGAGGAAGAGGAGACTGAAAGCATCAGATAAATAAATACAGCCTGAAAACAAACCTCTGTAAATTCAGGAATATTCATTTGAGTGGGTCAGGAGACATTTTCACACCAGGAATTGGAATGAAACGTAAGCAGAGCTGTATTCAATCAGAATAAAATATGGCTTTACTTTTTTTCCCAAGTTTGTTTATTTTGGTTTCCAACCTTTTCAAGCAGAAACGATTTTTGACCATCAGAACTAGAAAGACAGTAAGCCAGGTTCAGCAGAAAGGCAAAACTTAATCCCACTGTTTTCTTGACCTTATTTTTCCTCTGTTGTACAGTTCTGGACTGGGTGGATTTCCACTCCAGAGTCAGCTGCACTTTGGTACTTCTTATGTGCCATGATAATGCACTTCAAAGAATTTCTTGGGAAAAGCTTCTCTAAATATATATATTATAAGATTTTATGAGCTCCATAAACCACAGCAATTTTAAATTAATTAATACTGTCCAACAGCTGACATTTTTCTCTTGCTAAACTTTAAATATTCTTTCATTATAATTAAAGCTACAGGGTGATGATTATATTTTTCCTTTCTCATTTTCTGGTTTTTTGATTTCCTGAATATTTTCCAGTTAAAAATCTGATTGATCTGTTAGTTTTCAGAGGGCTTTTATATTTTTAAGGAAAATAGATCCAAGCATGGCATGTGGTTGGACAAAACAACTGCAAGTCCTACAGCTTCCTAACCTTTTCCTGCATTTTGGCAAACACAGGCACTGCCTCCCTTGCTTCAGTGCTTTCTTGCTCAAGCCCTGCTCATGAGGTGAATTTTCCCTTGTGTTTCATCAATTGGGAATTATTTTTCAGGCGAGAGCTGATGGGTATTCCCTCTCCCCTTGTGTAATTCCCGTATTTGCTGTAAAATCTCTTGGGGCTGGGTGCAGTGGCTGGGAGTGCTGGCAGGCAGGAGCTGGGCTGTGCACGTGTCTGTCCAGCAATCCTTTCCTGCCCTTGCCGTGAAACGGGAATTTCACAGCGCTCACGGAGCCAAACGTGAGCCACAGACACGCAGCTGCCCCAAGCACCGAGAGCAATTCCTGAACTTCACAGATAATTGTAAATGGAATTTAAGAAACACTGAAGAAACACTTGGAGGGTCACGTTGAGGTTTAGCTTCCTCCACAGACACAGTTCAGTTGCTTATTTTTGCCTTTTTAGCTTTCTGCTCAGTTTAAGCTGAGTGAAAAAAGTTTTGCTGCTGCTCAGGTGAATTTTGGAAGCGTATTCATGTGTGATCCTGGATGAGGATGCGAAGGGAGGTGGGGTCAGGGGGAGGTTGTCACAGGGCAGGGGGTCACAGTTCCTCAAAGAGGGGAAATACAAAAAACCTGACTTGAAAATACGGCCAGTGAAGGACACAAATATAAATGTGGGCTCCCAAAACTGGAATAGACACTTAGAACCAGGTGGGACACGGCAGAGAAAGAAATTAAAAATTTACCTGAGGGACTTCCAGGGGAGGTAGGTAATAGGAGCAGTGAGGGGAAGTATTTGGAAAAAAATCTCTTGGTTTGCAGTTGTATTTAATGTGAAACTTTTTACAAAGGTTTCCTTAATGCTGTGTTATACCAAGAAACCTTTCTAAAATTATTGCAATTGTAATAGGTCTGCAATATTTTATTTAATGTTTTATTCTTAAACATCTAAAACATTTTTGGAGTGCTCATATTTGTAGTTTTATGGTAGATTATGCTATTCACAAACTGTCTCTGTTCCATTTTATGTAATTTTTAAAACTAATTAAATTTAAAATGCTCAATGAGGCTTATGTAAGGGGGGAAAACAACAGTCATGGGAAATACCCTGCTGTGTAAATAGAGTTTTCATGAATGAGGATCATAATTTTCAGCACAGCCCACGTAGCCTTGTAACGGTAAGCCGAGAGCTTCCTTCATTTGTTCTGCATCCAAAATATTTGATGAAAGTACACAAAATTAACATGAAAAGCTGTTATTTATAAAGCAGGGATTTAAGAGGAATGCCTAGGATCCGAGAAGCCTGGCATGCCTAAAATGACCAAATTGAGACAGCAGCCTTAACTTAAACCTCCAGGGGGCAAAGCGTGTGTTTAACATATTTAACATCTGCCCTCATATTTCTGCAAACACATAGCACTGGAAGTCTGTGCAGTGTAAGATTTCGACAGGACAGGGACCATCTGCCTCGCTGGGAGAAGTGGAGGAGGCATGTATTACTGCAAATGGCAAAAGACAGATGTATTTACACCTACATGGTCAGCACCTCTAAGCACTGCTCCGAGGAAACAAGGCTCTTCCTCGGGAGCAGCTGCTGAACCTCGCCGTGGTGCGGCGATCAGAGAAGGAGCCGGCATCACTCAGCTCCTGCATCGCCCTCAAAGATTCTCTCCCGTGCTTGTGACTTCGAAAGAATTAAAAATTTAATCTGTTGCACCATATTTAAGCAAGGCTCAAATTATTAGAGGGCCGGATTTGTCCGTTTGATTTGCTCTTAACCATCAGCTGCTTTAATATTAAATCTTCATGAAGTCTTGTAGATTTTATTAACCAAAAAACCGAGTTGAGGTTTTTTCTGCCAGTATCCAAGACAGCAAAATACTTTCCGGGTACTGGAAGGACTGATCAGTGCTCTTAATATCATGTGTCTGGAGCAGAGCTGCAAAGCATGTCGTGTTGCCTGACAGGTGGAATGGCAGTAAATTTTTAAAAAGTGTTCCCTGTAGCCCTATGGGAATGAAAGATGGAGTCTGGAATTGTGTCGTGACCGTGCTGTTCATCACAGATGCTTTTTTCTTCCCTCTGCAAACATGCAGGTTTTGGAACATGTTCTGATCAGTCACTGCTCTGAATGCAAGTTCCATTGTCAGCATGAAGTGCCTTGGAGCATCCCCATCGCTGTCCTTCCCTTCTTCCCTGCCCTCTGCTTCTTCCCTTGCCTTTTCAATCTCCCACTGTAATTTCTGCACCTTCATCAAGCACTTAATTTTTGTCCCTACATTTTGTCATCCCATTGACTGGCTTTCCTGTAGTTTGTGCTGTCAGCACATTCGGGCTTTCCCAGAGGGGCTCTAATGCTAACGAGTGAGGAAGCTTCTGATGTTTTAAAGATTAGAGGAGGATGAATGACAGCACAAAAGCTGGATTTAATAAGTCTTTCTATATCTGTGCCTCAGTTTCCCCTCTCAAAATTTTGATAGTAATGCTGAATTCCTTGTCAAGGATGGTGAATGGGTTAATTCATTGCTCATTTACAAAGAGCTTATAGACTGGAAAGGGGGAGAGCTGTGTGATCCATCTCGTTGTCTATAAAAGGCAGTGACTCAGAACATTCTAGAATTCAGCTTTGTGCCCCACAGTACTCCATAAGAGTTCCCTGGGTTTGTGGAATGAGCTGTAGATAGTTTCCAGTGGGGACATGGGTGAGCTGTAATGGGAAGGAGGGAAGGAAAATATAGAATAATTGCCCCAAAAGAAAAACTATTGTCAGAGTTGGCTCCTCTGACAGCAGCATTTGTTTTAATTTCTCAAGGGACAGGGTCATTATATTTGTATCATACTGCACTCCCAAATTCATCCTTGCTGGAGTGAGCAGCAGGATGGAGCTTGCATTAGCTTAGTCTGGTCAAAACACAGAAATCCAGTGTGCCTTGCAGGAAAGGGATAAACCTTGCTTTTTTTTCCAGCCAGGAGATTTAGATAGTGTATTTTTAAACATGAAACTCTATCCCTTCTTCACCCCATCCCTCATTCCGCCCTCAGTGAGGAAGGGGGAAGTAGGTAAAGTGTCTGATGCAATTTTATCATTTTAATTTTATATGCACAGAAAGTCACTCATATATCTTGGGTTTATTTTGTCTCAGGGAGCTTCATTTATCCCGGAGTCAGCTACTGCAGCAAACAAAAATAAGTGGTGCAAAATCCCCACATTATGGTAAAATTAATAAAGAAAAAATAACTGAAAAAGTAGAGAAAAAAAAAGTAAAGCTAAAGAATTCAGCACAATTGTCTGAAGTCAGACATTCTCTTTCTGGCACATTTCTCAGACATATTTTATATAATTTTTCTTTTTTATGATACATTTTAGTAACAAAGCAACTGTTGTAATGATTTGTAATTGATACAAAATACAATTATTTGCACTAAAGTTTGTTCAGGTGTCACTGTTTATGAAAGGATTCTTGATTTGGCATGATGAGGGTTAGACTAAATGGGTATTGCAAAGCTTATTAAAAGCTTAAATACTTTTATTAGACATAACAACATGAAATCAAAGTATTTCAGTTTTCAATTTGCTAAAACTCAGAATCAGGTAAGAAACTGTGAAAATTCTGTCAGAACTTTGAATGGTAAATCACCTTAATTGCATGATTTCCTTTGGAATTTCTCCCTGGCTCTGGGAAAGGGGAACCTGGGTGAGTTTTTGCCTTGGCACTGCTCTCTTGCTGTCACCGAGCGCAGCCATCTGGTGCTGTCTCTTCAAGGCTGCGTTATCCTCTAATTTGTGACTTTTCTCTTGCTCTCAATTAGCATTCCATCCATATTATGTGAAGGAAATAGGGGAAAACAATTGCTTATATAAATATCATAGGGAAAATTGATTGTCTTTAAAGAAATCAGGTCTTTTGAACAGAAAAGAGGTACTAAGTTGGTTTTCTCACACTTAAAGCATTTTAATAAGACTCTGCTGTAGTCTTTGGAAGTGTAATTATATTTTCTTCATGATACAAAATTTTCTATCAATTTCCATCCATTTTCTCTCCAAAACCCACTGAACAAACCCTCAGTTGAAGCCCACCCATGCCAATTTGTAATTAAAATAAAGAGAATTTGTTCATTTGCAAGTGCCATCAGGTCAATATAGCAGTTGTGGAAGAAGAAAATCTTGGTGTTATCTTCTGCAATATTTAATGGGCCCAACTAAGAGTTATTTGCCTGAGGTTTGAAGGCAGAGCAACTGAGGCAGACAAGAAGAAAAAGAAAGAGTGTCCAAAACATCCATGACCACAATTTAGAAATTGAATTCTGAGCTCTCAGTCAGATCTGACCACTCTCCAATGACTCTTCAAATTTACACTCGATACAGTCTACATTTTAAATTATGTTGGCTTTGGGTTATGCAGGAGATTTAGCTTTCAATTAAATATTTAAGCAGTGCAATAGTGCTGGGCTTAGACTGGCCTTTGACTCGGGGACTGGATGTGCTGACTTTATAGGAGATCATTCAGTTCAGACAATATAATTGGGTTTTACCACTGTTCAAAGATGATATATTAGGTCTAGAAGGGTGGTTGGTTCTTCCAAATCAGCTCTGTCCCCAAAAATGGCAACCAATTTATTAAATACAAGAAGTTAAAGGCCAGTCTCTTATATGGAGCTCAAAAACATTGGGTTTTTGGTCTGTAGTAGTAAATAAAAATAGGGTTTTTTTCTGTAATATTATGTTCTTTATTGGATGTTTGCATCTTTGCATGTTGAAGAATATGTGCCTTAGGTTTGTACCTTCACCTGAATGTTTTTTGAGAAGATCCCTTCATTCATTGATGTTGTGCTCATGTCAGATTTAGTTCACTGAATTATTTTTTATCAGGCTGGTAACCTTTTAATTGTGTTGGTCTATGGCTGAGTGTTTATACATCCCTCAGTGCTGGATCTTTTCTGGTAGTTCATTGCCTGGAAATATTTCACCTGTTTCAACTACCCAGAACTTATCGCCGAGTCAGAGTATGAAAAGAAATCAGAACCATTGGCATTTACAAAATCAATTATTTAGAGATTTTGTGGATGATGTTACATCCCAAATGAGACTCAAAAGAAGCCTTGAGCCTGTGAGTAGCTCTAAATTTTCCTCCTTTTGCTCCTTTTCAGATTTTATGCAAATGTCACTATGGCAATGCCTTTTTAAAGGGAGATATCCATTGAAAATTCCCTCAGATTAATATCGGGTTAAAAACTCTCCACTGTGCAAAATACTTGAACAAAACATGAAATCAAATCATGGTGTAAGTTGTTGGGTGGCCAAAAGCACTCAGCTCTAGATCTACTGGTTGAGCATCAGATACACTTGAAGTAAGTTAGGCCTCTCTTTCCTGCATCTGTGCAAGCTTTTAAGGGGAGAAGATTTCTGGGTGAAACAGTTGAATTTCATGGGGTGTTTCTGTCCTAGCAAAAGGCTGAGTAATTGTCCCTAAAAGGTTCTGATTGGTTTTATTTGACCTCTTCTCAGTAACTTCATAAAACTGCCCCACTCAACCCCTCAGTGCTCCGTGGAAATCACTCACCTATGACTGATTTGGGTGCTAATTCCCTTTTTCTGTCAGTTCTGATTCAGGACCTGCTGCAGCCCCAGCTTTGGCAGCAGATTGAGGGGGGCCCTGAGCTGTGCCTAACCCCAGCCCTAACTCTGAGCCCAGCTTGCACTGATGTCCCCAGCGTGTCCCAGCGTGTGGAGCCCTGCCGGCAGCTCCCAGCTCTGGGACTGTGCCCTGGGCTCTGCTGCTCCCCTGGCAGCCCCTCCAGGCCATCAGCGAGGGTGTGACAACGATTCTGGTCACTTTCTGCATAAATCTTAATAGCATGATGTATAGTGTACTTGTTGGGAATTGAGTTCTCATCTAATTTCTGTGCATTTTTCCCCTTTCCATGAAGACCTTACCTGTTTGGAGCAGGATGTTTTTCCATAAAAGCTCCTTGGTGAGTTCCCAGTTCAAACCCAGCATGCCTGTACTCCATTTGCTGTCCTTGCTGAAAATAACTGTGCTAAGACTTTTTAATTTTGGATTAATTTTTCGTTTTAATTTGTTTACCTGCATGGCTGATCCATAGGTTTCCACACACATAATTTCACTTTTAAACTATGGATGCGTGTTCACCATCAAGCATTGCAAGGAATTGAATTTACTTTTTTTCCCCCTTCTTTTTACCTTTGAGAGTGCATTTAATTTTTAAGTACCAGGGAAGTTGAAAAAATAAATTATTTCTAAGTGGGCAGAAATGATTGCAATGTCTTTCCAAACAAGCCTCTCTCCTTTTTTCTATATTGCTTCCTTTATTATTGTAGCACTAAGTTGCTTACAGACAGAAAACATCGATGATGACCTCTGAAAAATAAGCCAGATTAGCAGTGAGTAGGCAGTAAAGTACTGCAGTGAGAGGTGAAGCAGTAAAATGGGTACTGAAAAAAAAAAAGAAAAGCTGATTACGCTGGAGAAAAAAAATCATGGAACTGTCTGGGGTGAAATGGACCTTCAAGATCATCTTGTTCCAACATGGAAAACAGTTCTGTTAAAACTGGGATATTTGAAATAAAAAGGGATTTCATTTTAATGTGAAAACATGCAGCATATTGTAAGAATACAGAGAAGAGAAAAAGCAAGTTTTAACAAGTTTTTAGATGTTGGAGTTTGATTCAGTATTTGAGCAGTGCTGCATCACCTCAGTCACCATTTTTTAACAGGACTGGGCTTAGATGCTGGAAGTTGTGGATAATGAGAATGGGAGAAGTAGGAACACCTCTAGAAAATTTTAAAACTTCCAGCAAGAAGTTTTCTGGGGCTTGGGTTTTTGGGGTTTTTCTGTGGTTTTGGGATTTTCTCTTTGTTTTTAATTTAGCTAAGGATATCTATTAACTGTGCCCACCAGTATCTGTTAGAATATTTGTACGTGGCTCTTGGCTTTGCTCTACAAGTTGGCACCCCGTGTATCACCTTCAATGTCTCTATCAGAATATTCTCTTCAGGAAAAGAACTTGTTAAGAGCTTTGTGGGACACAGAATTCCCAGAGAAAGGCTGAGGAGGGATTTGGGAGCTGTGCCAGGAGAAGCAAAGAGTGGGGAGGGGGAGAGAGAGGGAGGAAGAAGAGAAAGGGAAAAAAAGGGGAAAGGGAAGGGGAAGGGGAAGGGGAAGGGGAAGGGGAAGGGGAAGGGAAGGGAAGGGAAGGGAAGGGAAGGGAAGGGAAGGGAAGGGAAGGGAAGGGAAGGGAAGGGAAGGGAAGGGAAGGGAAGGGAAGGGAAGGGAAGGGAAGGGAAGGGAAGGGAAGGGAAGGGAAGGGAACTTAGCCTTATTCATGGAGAACTTCTAATTCCTGAAGTACCTCCCTAAGAACCATTTCTAAATGCAGTTTATGGTGCACCAAAGAATTTTGCCTGGTGGTGATCTAAGAAGTGCAGAGGCTCTGGAAGAAGAGGTTTGGCAGTGGATTTCTGAGCAAAGGCTGTGTGGGTCACCCCTGCATGAAGCAGGAGATGTCGTCAACCAGAAATGTTTTTAGATTGAAGTAAGATTAAAAGACTGAGATTAAAGAGGGGAATATATGAAATAGGCTCCAAAATTGTTGCCTGTCTTTCACAAGATTCTTTTTGTGGTTTGTTTAATGCCAGTGCTAGCTCAAAAATATGGTCCTTACTCATCTACAGAGAAATTAGGATAAAAAACACACTTTGGGTGGGGGAAGAAATCATGTTGTTTCCATTAAGGTCTTAATGAGACCTAAAATTCTGTAAACAAAATGGATGTTCATTTGACAGCTAAGTGCCTGGTGAATAAAGGATCCTACCATTGCATTTCGTGCTTTTCTTTGCTTTATTCATGATCTGACAACTGGAAACATCTTTGTTTTCATGTTTTAGGTACAATGATAAATGAAGTAAAATTTCTGGACTTTGAGACAGATTTATTTTTTTTGTAATTTTATGTGTAATTGCAAATCTCATGCAGTATTTGTCTCCTGATACTTTTGTTGCTGCTTATGTAGTCAAGATAAAACTTTTTCCATCAGCAGTCATAGATGTTTCCATTTCAGTGGGTTTAGTGTGGAATAAGTGCTTTTGTTTTTATGAATCTCATATATTTGGAGCCTATTTGTTGGGAGCATAAAATCAAAGTGGTTTTCAATCTTTGCAGACTGGTATTATTTGACTATAAATATTTAAATATATAAGGCAGCTCCTTCTTATCACATATATGCAATTTATTTATTGTTTTAAAGTCATGTCACTTGTTTGACAATGGATTTAAAGATACATTTAAGAGCCAGAAGAATTTTGTGAGACATAAAGCTCCATCATGAACTATGCAGCCACTGGTTGTCAAAATATTTTAAAAGTATTAATTCTTACTAGTTAAATAATAATATTTAACTAGTTAAAGAAATAAATATTTATTAAAATATTAGTAACTATTTAGTATTTTTACAAAGAGCTACCACATTGCCAGAGATTATGGCAGAGTTTGATGCGTTACAGAGTTGACAAGTGGGAGCTCTGAATGGATTCAGTAGGTCTTAATCTGTTTTTACTGTGTTGGCAACATGAAAGAACTTGCATGCTGAGCTCAGTCTCTTCATTGCTTTTTAAGCTCTGACAAAGTGATGTCTTCATTCTCTTCAGTTTCCTCCCGTCTCCTTTTGTGCCATTTCAGTAGAAAATATCAGTTGGCCATGTCTGTATCTACATCTTGGTGCTCTGGCATTTGAGATAGAAATAATCCTCCAAAATAATGTGAGAACATTTAATAATAATTCAAATTTCCCTAGATACATTCTATTCCTGATAGAGATTTCTGTACAGATCTAATTGGGGTAGAACTACTGCTGTGTCTTACTGCATCCCAGGTGTGGTTGCACAGTGGAGTAGATCCAGAGAGGGAAAAGTAAACTAAACTGCCTTTTCATCCTCGTGGTGTCTTCAATGCAATGATCTTGTTCCTAGGGGTTGGGAGAAGTGAGGAGTGAAATTATAATGGGGAATGTTTTGGTCCCATGTGCTTCACTGTCTTGGTTTTAGCATTGACTCCCAAAAATCTGAATTTATTGCTGCATCCCTTCTCCAGAAAACTATGGTACCACCTTTTGGAAGTGACTGTATTAGATTTGTTTTAAAGTAACTGTTTTGTAAAAGTGAGGCCAAATGTGCCTAAATTTCAGCTCTTGGAAGAATTTATGAAGTGCTGACAAGCCAAGAGCAAGGCAAGAGCAGGAGTTCATAGCAGAAACAAGTCATTCACCACCTACCTTCAACATTATTGTTTTGTTATCATTTATAAAGCTGAGAGGGCGTTTGCATCTGCAGAATAATGAGGATTTATAGTTTCCAAGTTGTTAAAATATCACAATGACATGTAAAGATATTTTTCTAATGACATTACTGTTACTGAAAATAACTGAGCTTTGGAGGTTTGCTGAAGGAATGAAATTTGTGTTGGAACGTATCGATGAAAACTCAGGAATCGAGTAAAATGATGCTCAAACAAAAGATTCCTCAGCTACAAGAGACTTCAGAATAGACTTGTTGACATCTCAGCAGCATTTTCAGAAATCTGTCCAAACCAATAGGATGCACAAATCTTTTTTGTTTGTTTGCTTGTCTTTGTTTGCTAGCAGGGCTGAGTTTAACCACATGAGTAATCTTGTTTTACAAGGTCTGCTCTTTCTGTCTACAAAACATCATCCTCGAAGGGAAAAGCTGCTGGCACTGAAACCAACACTTAAGTGCTTGCCTTGAAAGATGCACATCCTAAAGACAAGATGTAAATAGAACTGAGCTCAGACCATTTCCTCTAAGGCTGTTTATAATTGTATTTGCTTGAACACAGGGCTGGGGACTCAGAGTGTGGAGAACTCTGGAAAAATGTGTTCAGTCCCAGGTTCACTTCTGCTTCAAGGCTTGAAGGCAGTTCTGTCTCTGTAGAACTTTACTCCAGTTTGTAGCTGAGAATAGCAGTTGTTTCCAATTCTTTTTGTCCATTTAAAATTACTTCATTAACCTTGAAAAATCATTTTAATAACCTCAGAATTCGTTCAGTAAAAATTGAGAATATTAAGAATATTAGGACAGGACGGACAAATAGTTTTGTCAAGAGGAAGTGAATATGGCAGAGTCATACCTGTGCTTCTGGTTTGCTTTGTGGTGATTGATGGGTGACACTGTCCTGAATTCTGTATTAAACCAAATCATTTTTTAATTGAAGTAAGCAGCAATTCACTGATACATTTATATTTTCATTCCTGAAGGAATATGGTTATGTGAATACTTGAAAAGTGAGAGCTAAAATAATTCTCAATATACAATCAGGTTAAAAATACTCTTTCTGTGATAGATTATTATTTCAAAGTGAAAGAAATACATTCTGATTTTTTTTCCGAGTACCTAATAAAAACTTACTAGTTAACACAATCACAACTTAAATATTCTAATATAGAAAAATGCTGTGCCACAGCAAGCAAGGGAATACATTTATATTCAGAACCTTTTTGGAACACAGATTTCTGACCCAGTCATCTGTAGCTGTAGGTTTAACAGTTGGATATTAAGTGCTTTGTGGTGGTTCAATACCAGAGTTACTGACTATAAATTCCAACTGCTCTTTTGGGACATTCCAGCTTCTCCCACATGTACAAGAGTTTCAGCTCTGATCCAAGTCCATGTGACCATGGGCTTGCCATGTATATCATCTGTTAGTATGAATTAAATATCATTATAACCATACCGTGTTTTAATGGATTTCTGCTGTTTAAAAATATTCTTCTAGTGCTGAATTCCATGCACCTATACACACGCTTCTCAGAACTGGAGATTGTTATGTAAAAAACAGGTTAATGGGATGGTCTGATCACAGGCTGAAATTGTGTGGAAGAAGAAATCAGTAGAAGAAAAATGGAAAGGAGGGGTGGGTAGGAAGAAAAGGGAGCAGTGAAACAGTGTGAAGAGAAAAATATAAAAGAATTCAATTAAAAGGTCTAGAACAAGGAGGATATGAAGAAAGAAAAATCCTGTGTGGTTTTGTTAAGCAGCTTTTATCTTAAAGAAAGGGTGAAATCCTGATTTAATGAATTGAGGCAAAAAAAAAACAATGTTCTGCCCATAGTTTTGTCAGGAGAAACACCTCAGAATGTCTCAATAAACATCCTCACAGCCCTGGATCTGCTCCATGCGCATCATGGGGTCAGTGTGTCAGTCTGCTTTTCCATGCTAGAATTCCTGCTGTGTTCTAACAGTGGCTCATGAGTGTGTGCATCCTTTGCCTCTCCCTGTACCCTCTGCATGCCCTCCCCTGCCCCCCTGTGTCCCTCAGATCCCCTGGGTGTTCCTGACTTCCTCTGGAGAAGACAAGGAAATATCCAGCACCTGGAGTGGCTGAGCCAGAATCTGTATTTTCATTCCCAAAGGATTTAGGATTTCTTTGTATTTATTTCAGAAGTTGTTGCTATTTAATGCAAATGTTCAGTATTGGGTCTTTTAAACAATTAATTTGTTCTGTTCTTCAAGTGAATGAGTTCAGTATTCCAGGGGAATTTTGGACCTGTTATTGGGAAACACTAAGCATTTCTAAATCCTGCTCAGCCGTATAGGAACTGCAGATATTCCCCTTTTCTGAAGTAATTTCTTAAAATTGTTGTTAAGCAAGAGACATCTTAATTTTTTGAGAATTAACGTCTATAATTTTAATTTTGTTCTTTCTTTAAAGCAAATCCAAGCCAGCTCCACAGATTTCACCCAGTAAGTCTGTGGGAGGGGAGTTTTGTGTCGCTGCAGTCTTTGGAGCTTCCAGGTCATGGTTTGCAAACAATTCCGGTCTCAAACGAGAAAAAGGTTGGTACTCATAGAATTAGGCCTTGCATTTAAATTAAATTCTTATTTTGCGACAGGTACTAAGCAATTTGTGGATTTTGTTCCTTAAACTCAGGGGCAATCGAGAATTTTAGGCACATGCTTCGGTGCTTTTGGTAAAATGAAAATATACAAGAAATTTTAATTAGTGAAATGAATAATTGATCTTTTATTACGATACAGTGACAGAAACCCAACTTTGATAGGTCAGTCCAAAGGTACTGTGTGAAGTGGCACTGAAAGAAATATGAGATAAAGATGAAACACCTTTGCTAAAGCAAATGTACAAGAAATGTTTGGAAATGTGTAATCACCTGAACACACCTTGGTGAGAAACTTCTCTTGTGTGAGATATTCATACTATTGTGTGAAAATTGTGTGTTCTGTACAATTTTCTCTTTGTCTCCTCAGCCCTTTTCCTACTTTTAATTCACCTTTTTAGCTGCAAGCAAGAGATTTAAAAGAACACAGAGCGTGCTATTTCTGTAAGAGCTTTCTCTGTTGCTGCTGTGCTGTTGCAATAAGATTTTTCTCTCTTTTTGCCCCCAGATCAGTCCAAGCAGTTTGTGGTGGAGTCCCTGTACATCATCAGCTGCTACGGGAGCCTGGTGGAGCACGTCCTGGAGCCGCGGCCGCTCAGCACCGCGCCCAAGATCAGCGACGACACCCCCCTGGAGATGGTCACCTGCCCCAGGGCCAGCTGGGCTTTGGTCAGGTACCTCATCCCTGGGACTTCTCCTTCCTTTCATGCTTGGGATCTTTCTTTTTGAATGAGCTGCACGGTGATTGTCACTCGTGTAAAACCTCACAAAGTTTGCTGTTGAAGGAGAGAGATTGAAGCCTTGATTTCCATACAGTCCTGTCACTGTTCATGTGCCTCAGTGGGAGCTAAGCTTCTAAACCCTTCTCTACACGTGGAGCTAGGCATGAACATATCTGTGAATCAATAGAGATCCTTATCAATTGGTGATTTTAAATGATCAGGTTGTAATTTTCTTTTTCTATAAGGGCTAGGAACGATTATTTTCGTAGTGTTGAAGTACAGAATTCTGCTGTGAGACATGAGCAAGGTTCCCATGATGAAGCATTGTGAGTTTTCCTGTGAGTAGCTGAAGGTACCATTTCCAAAGACAGTAGAAGAAATTATTCCTGACATGTGGAAGAAAGTAAAGAAAAATTGATGAGAAAGTGTTGTCAGTGCTTTTGACGTTTTAAAATATTTTTCTATCGATTTTTCTTGGCTCCTACATTCCTTAGTGCTGCTTATGGCTGCACTGGAGTGATCAATACTTGATTTACCAAGTTATTTAGGAATGGCCCACCCTAATTAAAATTACAACACAGACTTCGGGACCATTATTGTTGAAATGAGTAGGTTGTAATGGAATTGAAAATTCTAATTGGATCAATAATCCATAACTTTACACAGCTTTATTTTCACAGTAAGTGCTCAATGACTTCACAGGATGGAAGCAGTGGTAGTTAACAGAACAAAAAAGTTCCCCAGCTTCTCTTGTGTGTTTATATAACGTCAGCATGACATACAATGGTCCTAAACATATTTACCAACTTAATCTAAACCTCCTTCCTGGGTTTTTTTAATGCAATCCCTGCTGCAGTCCACAACCAAGTATTGTCTTTGACTCACAATCCACACGTTTTGGCCCTGCTGTTCCACTGCCTGTGGTGGATTGCAGTGTTTGAACAAGCTAATTTAAATAATTACAAACATTTTGTGAGCTTGTATAGATAATTGCATGTGATGACAGAAACACTGATTTACATTCTCTGTATTAGCTGAAATATTAATAGTCTTGTGTTTTACCTCAGAACTCCTCAGTGGAATGAACTCCAACCACCATTTAATGCAAACCATCCACTGCTCCTGGCTGCAGATGCTGTGCAGTACTACCAGTATCTTCTGGCTGGCTGTGAGTAGCTGACAACTTCTTGTCTTGTCTCATGTGCACGTTTTCAGCAGAGGGTGATTTTCCAAGTTGATTTTTCAGCCAATTTTAGTGGATGTCCAACCCCACAGTAGGGTTGTGTGTAACTGTGTTAGTAAGGATGGAGCAGTGAATGTAGTGTTGGGATTTTTGCCATGAATCAGAGTTGTGATGCTGTGAGAGTCACCCACCAGATCCCATGAAATCTTCAAGGTTTCCTCACCTCATTCCTGCTCATGCTTTTGGCCATTTCCTCCTGTGAATTCCATACCCAGTAATGAGTGCATCTGCATTTCCCTCTCCTTGGGAACTCCTGGTTGCTGGGTTCCTTCCAGCCACAGCCTCAGACAGCTGCCTCCCTCAGGAGCCTTGGCACTGCTGCCAGGGATGCTTGCCCACCTGCCCTGGCCTGTGTCTTGCCCAGCCACATAATTAATTCTCAGAGAGCCAATATTTCATGGCATGGCATATTCAGAAACATTCATGCACCTATAGCTCTCTATATATGATGTATCTATACACAAACCCACACATTTTTATAATGGTTCTGTAGAAAAATGAGTTTATTTGACAATTTAAAAGTGAGAAGAGTAGTAACAGTGAGGAGTAAGTCTCTGTTCTGTCTAGGATCAACGTGTTGTAGCAGTTGAAGTCTCACAAGGGAGCAGCTCCTGGCATCTGCTGAGGTTCTCCTGGGGAAACCAGAGCTGTGCACAGTTGTCAGTGCAGGCAGTTTTATGTGACAGGGGCACTTTAGATGCACCAAGTGGCCATGTGGGCCAGGAGGCACTTTGGATGGGACTGGTGAAAGGGACACTGGTGCCAGATTGGATCTGCTGCTTCTACCTGTCCATCTGCTGCATCTGAGCGTTATGGAAAGCTGCAGAGTTTGAGTCTTCCTTCTTCTGTGCTGCACAGAAAATCGGGATAACACTCAAAGGGTGCAAAAGAATATGAAAATATATTTAGTAGTGTACAGCACCATTAGATTTGCATTTTGGCTGGATTTTTTTTGCTAGATTCCTGCCTTGTTTCACTTGTATCCCACAGAGTGAAACCAGGGATAGATGGGGCTCATTTTTTGTATTTTATTAACATTTTATTAACAGCTCAAATACTGTTACAGAGTACAGTATTCATATGAGTACCAATACACATTTCAAATGGTTTAGTACTGAAAACTTTTTAAAGAAGAATAAGTAGAAGCTAAATTCCAGCAAATTAATGAACTTAAAGGGGTTTTGTATATTTGATTGAATTATCCTTTATTTCCTTTGTGTGACTTACATACCTTGCACATGTTGTTTACATGTTTGAATTCACACAGTCCTGTTCATGGCACATAATGGAATTGCCATGGAAATAGGTAATTCTGCATCACCAGAAAGTCTGACATCCTCGTTTCATGTTTATTTCCTTTCTTCCTTATCTCTCCACTTTGAATTCATTTTTCCATTGCACAGTAGATGTAATATCTGAAACATGGCCAACTAAAGAACTTGTGTTATTTGAATTATAAGACTTTTAACTCAGATTTTAATTCCTATATTAGGAATTCTTTAAGCTGGATGTGAAATAGAAAGAATAATAGAATAATAACCGCTAAAGACAGCAGAGGGTCTAGAGGACATAATGCACATGGTAATAACAGAGAAATTTGTGTCTGATTGTCTTTGAACTTTTGTTTGATTTATTCAGACTGAAGCTCCTCAGTGAAGTCCCTGACAATGGAATCCAAGCAGCTTTCCCACAAAAGCCACCTGTTAGAGAGCTGCTGAGCCCAGCTCCGTGGCTGTCCTTACCTGCAGCTCTGCCCTGGGCTGGCTTTAGCTGCAGCCTGGCTTTGCTGTGCTGTGCCTTCCGTGGGGGGCTCTAATTGCCAGCAAATGGCTCGGTGGGGCTGAGGGGGGCTGGTCCATCTGTCTGCCACGTCAGTGCTGAGAGAGCCGTGGCGCCGGTCAGGGTCATTCTTTGGAGCTGTCTCTGGAGGTAGAATGCAGCAGTTCTCTCCGTTTCTCTATAGCATTGCTGCCGATTGTTTGGCTCCATTAAGTGTGCAGGGGAAATAAAAGCCTCAATGACCAAGTCACAAGGGGGTATGGATAGACCCTTTCTTTGTCCACACTCAGAACATTGCATTAGGTCTCATTATCCATTTATAATAAGTGACCTTTGCCCCCTGGGTCATTGAAAAACCCTGTGTGCTTTTTAGCACAGAGTACCTCTGTCAGCAGCCGGGCAGAACAATGAGACGTCTGGCAGGCTGCTTGGAGGGCTGCACAGCCAGGTTTTCATAAATAAGAGGTTTGATGCCAAAACACAGGGCCAAAATCTTCCTTAGTCTTTGAAAAATATAAACCAGGCTGATGACTTCTTGTGCTTAACAGAGAATATTCAAAAAATCCTGTGTTAGGTTATCGACACACGGTTCAGCTTTTAATATTTTTAAAGAATCTGAAAGTTTTATTTGCAGCTAGAAAGGAAGGAACAAGGAACCATTGTTTGAAGAAATGTTTTGTACAACAAGTGTCCAAGACCTTTATCCCAAGGGTATTTGTAAGTGGATCAGCACAGCTGTTTCCTTGCTTTGAGGTCATCTGTGACATCTGCTACAGAAACCTGCATCAGTGTGTGCAGCTCGTGTCTACCTGAGCATGTTACCACAGCTCGGGCTGCTGCACAGGTGAGAAAGTGGGAAGTGAGGGATTTATAGATTTCTGTAAGTTCATGGCTTGAAAGTGAACTTGCATGTTAAATTCCACAACCTGCTGGCCTGCAAGAAGTGTCAGGATCCTGATCCAAACTCTGCAGCAGTTCAGAGAGAATATCACCAGTCCTGAGAGCTCCTTCTGACAGAGCAGATTCCAGGCTCACTTGTTCCCATGAGTCCATCCCACAAACCCCTGGATTAATTACAATCCTCAGGTTTTCAGTGCTGGGTTTTAGGTACCAGATATTTGTCTACACTCCTCACATTTACTACATAATATTCTATCTTATTTGTGTCTCTGATATTCCCTCTTTATTCACCTGTGTCCTGAGCAACTTCCAAATCTAATCACAACAGAAGGAAATCTGAGTCACGTTTTATTCTTCCTAGATGTTTTTGCTATAACATAAATAGCATCATGTGGTGTAAAGTGTTCTAGCAGGCCTGGCAGGGAGGAGAGTTGTGCCAGGCACTGCACGTGTGCACGGGAGGGTTTTGGTGTCCACAGGAACTTGCAATGTTTAAGTTTTCCTCACAGAATTGCCAGGTTTTGTCATTAATTACTCTTTAAATCCTGCCTTCTTCCTGCTGTTTGGTACTTAAGAATTAAGGTGCTTTGGGTTGTATAAACTCTTGAGGATGCTGTTAAGATGTGCTTTCCATGTCCATGACAATCCCCTGGCTGTGTTTCTTTCAAATTAATTCTTTCCTCTCTTTTATCGGGCCCTGAAGTTTTGTATATTTGACCAACTTATTCCTTGTTTCCTTTGTGTGATTTCTTTCACAAGTTTTTTACATGTTTGAACAGTCACGTTCATGGCACATAATGGAATTGCCATAGGAATAAGTAACTCTGCATCACCAGAAAGTCTGACATCCTCATTTTATATTTATTTCCTTTCTTCCTTATCTCTCCACTCTGAATTCACTTTTCTATTGCACAGTAGATGCAATATCTGAAATGTGGCCAATTAACACATTAATAAATAAACCCCCTAAAATTGACCAAAAACTGCCCCAAAAAGGGATTGAATAATTGAGATCTGATTTCTCTTCTCTGTCTTTGCAAAGAGCACCTTCACATTCCAGGCAAGAGTTTTGGCTCATCAGGACCAATTTCATGGACATGGCCTACAGTTGTCAGAAGTGGGCCAGTGACAAGAATTAATATATTAACTGGTGTGCAGTACTCTGACAAATTGCTTACTAAATACATCAAAATTGATTGGGCATTCTGTGTTTAAATTGACAAATGACTGCATTAGGGGAAGGAGGGAAATCCATTAATTACAGCTGCCCTCAACCATAGGAAATGTAATCGTATAAATATAGATTTTGTTAAAACAAAAGTCTGTACTTTACTCCCGTGTTGCTGGTAAGTGTACTTGCACCTCTTTGCTATTAAACCTGCAATAGGAGGTTTTGAAGACAGATCTTTGCAATTGGCTTTTAAATAATCAAAGAGCATTTCTGTTGTGTTAAAAGGAAAGATGCAGTGCTTCTGCATCCCGCTCTGACCGCTTCTGGAAATTGTTTCTCTCTCAGAAAAATGGACCTGTAGCTGAGGCTTCTGCTGTCTCATTAATTGTTTATTCTAAATGCAATGTCGTTTGTATTCCAAGATGTGAGCATTCAAACCAGCACTCTGTATACTCTTTCCTTGTCCCTGTACTGCTCTCCAAGTCATACTTGCAGGGCTGTTACATTTTTCTGAGAAAGAATTTGCACTTGAGTTAGGCCTGAAGATACAATCAGTTTTATAGGCTTCGTTAAGGGATTCTTGAAAAGATTAAGGCCTGTATTTATAGCTGCCTTTGACTTTTGGCTGTTAGAACAGATTTTCATTTCTGGACCAACTGTTGCACATATCTCGTGTTGCACTGAAAATGGCTTTCATTACAAGTCCAATTTAGTAACTGTCCATTGTCTTCAAAGGGAGGGGGTGAGCCTTTCCCTGCAGTTTGTTTGGGTTAAATGATAACACCATTTATACACATAATCTCTGTAGCTCTGACATCATGTTTGCACTTCCTGCTCCCTCTAATGAAAGCTGCTCACCCTGGGCAAGACTTCTGTCTCCAAGCAGCATCGTGGTTCTTCATGGCCCCTTTTATATTCCTTTAATACATTCCATTGACAGAAATAATAATTACATCCACAGATCTAGTGAGTATTGTGGAAAGTCTGAGGGTAAGATAGTGTAAGAGTGTATTAAATAACTGTGAATATGTGCTGTGAGCACAGACACTGTGAAAACCAAGCTGTGATGCCTGGAATGACAGCCAAGGAGTGCCATAGGAGGAATCTGGACATTCTGGTCCTGCAGCCCTCCTCAGTCACAGCAGAGCGTGGTGCTGTTCTGCTCATAGCTGAATGAACTGGACTGATAACCCCATTTTGTGTTGTACCTCTTCCTTTCTCCATGCATTCTTTTGAGGGTGCATCTTTAGCAATGGTTTTGGGATGGAGGAATGCAGGTGCTGGTACATCCCTTTCTATATGTGTAACTGTAGAGTTGTGTAGCATTTCTGGGGAGGCCAGAGCTGCTCCTGCTCTGGGTATGTTCAATGTCTGTCACAATGGGCTGGATTTCAAACAGTAAAACTGATCAAAAGCAGAGCCTGTGCAGTAACAACAATTACTCTGCTGTGTGGTTACGAGGTGTTCAAAGCCTCTTTCTGCTCTGGCTCTGTGGCAGGGCCACGCTCAAGCAGGAGCTTGGGGCAGTTTCAGCTGCTCCATTCCAGCCTCTCTGCTGGGCTTTGTTGGTTCTGCTCTTGGACAGTTGAACATAGCCCATTTCTGGAGTCCATTGCTATCCAAACCCAGCTCTGAGCTTGCCCTGGAGTGGGGGAGTTTCACCTGAGTTCACCTGAGCTGCTGTGGAGAGGAGCTGGAACAAACCATGGGAAATGGGTGAACATTTCCACCTGCCTCATTTTCCTGTGCTGGTCATATGAGTGGTGCCCAAACTCCTGCCCATCAGCTGTACCCAGTGCCACAGGTGAGGGCCTTGCCACCAAGTTGTGTCAGTTGAGTGTTCCAGGTTTAAAACTGCAAAACCAGAGTGCCAGAGAATTTTCTACATTCCCACTTTGCCATTTTATTCTTTCTACCCAATGTTGCCTCAAATCAGTGAATCATTTTCATGAAATTCTACTTTATTATAGTGTTACTGTATTATATATATGTGAGTATATATCTATTTATGACTAAGATTACAATGTTCCTGGAGAAAACTGATTCCAAGCAGGCATTTCTCATACAGAATGTGTTTGGGTTTTCCTGGAAAGAGTCACAAATGGTGAAAATGGAATTTTCGAGTTTGCTTCTTACACTTGGAGGCACGACAGATTGCAGGTTAATCTGCATCCCTTCCTCTTCCAGAAAATATGTTTCTAATGAAATTGAGTTCATGTTTTTTTTTTTTTTTTTTTTTTTTAAGGGAAAACTACATTTCCCTAAAACTGTAGCCTGCACTTTCTGCTCCCTGCAAGAACCAGGGCTGAGTGTTAAAAGAAGCAAATCTAATTTCTCGTGGAGCACTGAGTGATTGGGGTAAATAGGTAAATCCTTGAGTGAGCAGTGGAGTAACTCACATAACATTCTCATTAAATATTTGTGAAATAATACAGATGACAATGAACTCTGCAAGGTGCAGTGGCTGCTGGGACTGTGTTGTTGAGGCTGTGATGCAGGGACACACCCGGGCCGGTGCGTGGCTTCACCAGCTCAGCCCCAGCTCGCCCGCCCCGACGCTTTATAAACCGACCGCTGGAAACAGCGCTGGCCCAGCAACTCAAACACTTTCAGATGTGTACAAACAACAGTAATGAACAAGGGCACATGCTGAAATGGTTCTTTCCTCCTCTTGCATGGTCATCTGGAAGTCCTTAGAGCAGGGTCCGTGAGCACGCAGGGGTCAGTTTTCAAAGCGGCGTGCGGGGATTTCGCCGCGCGCCTCCCATTGCCGTTAATGGGAGTCAAACGGGTAAATCCCCACGCACCGCTTTGAAAATTTACTACTAAGCCTCTTGACTTCTCACTACATACTTTGATTGTAACAGTAATCCATGGTTAACATAATTTTCCCGACAATAATGTCAAACATACTTTTGAAGTCGGTGAATTATAGAAATAGTTACCTCTTCCATAATTCTTTAAAGATGGCCATCAGATGGATTTCACCGTGGGTTCGTGCAGTTAAAATTATTCTTTAACTCAGAAAAGAATATATTTGTTCTGTTGTGCCCAACTGATTGTCTGCTCACAGGCTGAGTGTTGAGCAGCTTTAAGGTGCTCCATCTTGTGAATAATATCGGGTTCTAGCTCTGCACAGGTTTAAAAGTGCGTTGTACTTGACTGGCCTCCTAAGGGAGCTTTGGAGACGGAAGCTGAAGTTAAGCCCAGGGAATGTATACCAGTCTTTCTTGGGGAAAAAAATCCAGGCTGTTGACTATCAGACCACTGTGAGTAAGGAGCAAGTAAAGCAGTTGTCAAAAAAAGAAAATCTAAGAAGAATTAATCTCCTAATTACAGAGCTACCTATGTCTTTATTAAAGTGCTGATACAGAGAGTGGATGGTCCATAAAGCACCAAATAAACTGTGGACAGTACACAAATAATGAATGAATCCAGCTCTAATCAATTGGTTGTGTGAAATAACTGTCAGTCTGGCTAAACTCCTGCTTTGTAACCCTTTTTAAGCTTAATTTTACTATATTTATGCATACAAGAATCTCAGAAAGTCCTAACAGGAAAAAAAATGACCAGGGAGTAGTTTTGGGGAAAAGTGGATATTTTAATTTGCGTGCCATGCTCCTGTAGGAGTTTACAAGCTGAAAACTGCATTAAAACCAGAACTTTGTTCAGTAACGTGCAGCCACAAGAAAAATTACATGGAGCATATCTCCAGCCTACAAACAGTTTATTGTTAACATGGCTGTGAGTGTTCTGCCCAAAATGAAATCCTGGCCTTTGCTTTGTTGTCACACTTGAGCAGAGGTAGAGCCGGAGGCACAGAGCACCAACTCTGACACAAACCCACAAAGCACGTGCTGGATGTGAGCTACACAGCTGTGGGACACCAAAACCAGCCCCTGCCAGAGCTGAGATCACATCACTAACAGGGAACAAAGGTGGATGTGGTGAATTTGGTGTGGCTCCGTGGAGACCTGAACCAAAACCATCACATTCTGCTGGTGATGCCGTGGAACAAAGGCATAAAGGAAATAATTCAAATTGTGGAGCTGAATCCCAGCACAAGGACCCCTGAATTTGTTGACAATCATGTGATTACCTCAGGTCTCTACATCATCTAGATGTAGCTGAGGAACCAGAGAAAAAGCATCAGAATCAGGTGTTAGAGTGGGGTTCTTGTGAAAAGAAGGGATACGTCATTTTTATCCTGTGTACCTGTTCACCACAGCCATCACTAGAGACTGGAGGGGCTAGTTAAGAGTACATTGACCTGTTTCTACTGCATGTTAGAAACTGATTTGACAGTATTAATGTTAATTATATTAAATTCTAATTATGGGGATGGAAAAGGCAAGCTCTTTGGGTGTCTGCAGGCATGCACATGGCAGGCAGCATCAAACAAACAGGCTTTGTGGTGCTCAGATGCCTTTGTTTGCTCTTAATTTGGACAAACATGCAGCCCTTAGAGAAGAGCACATTGGGAATTTCATATATAACTCTCAATTAAATTGAATTGTGCAAAGCTTATTTCTATAAATGAGAAAATGAAAACCTTTTGGTTTGAGAAGTACACATAACTAAGTAAAAGTAATGATTTATTGTTCCCAAATTAAAGCCATAAGTGCTCACACTACAATTGAACTGTAGTGGTTCTTTGTTCCAACACTTTTATGCTGCTGAAAGATGATAATTTATGATCTTTGAAGGAAGATTTGTCTTAGCTTTAGGTATTTATTGTATAATTAGCCCATCCATGAACAAATCCACTGTGTGCTAGTTCCAATATTCCTCCAATGTGTATTTATCTAGGTCTTGCTCACGTGGCAGGAATGTCTTTGCAAATTATTTGTGATTAATACAAATTGTTTGTTTTCTTCACTTGTCAGTAAATATCATGGAGAAGTTTTTAAACAATTAGGTTTGGTTTTTTTTCATACTTTTTCACGGAAGTGTGTGAGTCAGGTCCTGGAATTCCAGACAAATATCAGCTCTGCTGTATTTCAACCTTTGCTTTGGCTTGTGTTGACACTTGTGTCTCCACAGTCCCTTCTGTGCAGTTTTCTCCTTTTTGCCCCTTGCCAAATATTGCTGGCAAAACTCTGATTTTTGCTATAGATATCAGTCCAGTTTTTCAGAAGTGTCCTTGAATGCTCATTTTGGATTTATTTATTAAGCAGACTGTAGGAACTTGTGTCCTGTCATACTGCACAGACAGAAGTTGTATGTTTGAATTCTCACCTAGATTTTTAATTAACACTTATTTTTTGTACTTTTTCACTTTGTGTATTTCTAGGTTAAACTCAGTTGTAGATATTTGTTGTGTTTGTTCCAGATGTTGGTGTGAGAACAGGAAAAGTTAAAAGTTAGCATAGCTCAGACACAAGGCATTGAATTGATTATTTTAGGAAGGTAGAAACCACCTGCAATTGCAGTAAAATATCACTGTGCAGCCAAAGCTTTCTTGCTCCTGCTCTGTGTCTGCTCCATTTGTGACTTTTCTCAATGAAAGAGAAATTACAAGAGAACCAGTAAAAAACATTTGCCACAAAGCTTTGCAAGAATTGGAATTTTATTATTTGTTATCTTGCGTGGTTGGGAAATTCTTCAGAAATTTAAAATACTCCATGTTGGAGCATCAGGATAACCTCACTGATGAGTGAGAGTCTGTTGTAATTTCCAGTGTGAATTCAGATTTTCAAAGAATTAAGCTGGAAGATAAAAGATTACTCCTGAGCTCAAATTCCTGGAAATGTCCTTCCAGGGTTAAATTAATCTCATCTCAGAGTTTGATACCGATGTGAGCGGTGTGTGCCCAGAAAAGGGGGAAAAGAGGAAAAGGGGCCTTTGCATTTTTACACCATGTTTGTCCCTACAACTTCAAGGGCATTTTTAACTTGGAAAAGCATGCCCATATGTACATGTGTAACAAGCAGCACGGGGATGGCAGATCTCCAGCGAGGATCACTTGTCTGGGAAGGTCACTTCTCCCAGCACACTGCGCATTCCCACTGGGAATGGTGGGAGTAGGAGCTGGGATCCCCCATCCCAACCAGCCCCTCGAAGCTGCTTTTGTGATAGGTGTGGCACAGAAATGCTGCTTTATTAAACAGCCAAATAAATGACTGAGGGCTGACCTCAGCTGAGGCTTTATCACTGCTGCCCCGCTGGTGAACTCTCAGGCTGAGCTTTTCCATGGAATTCAGCATTTCATCACTCCTGGGTGGAAAGAGTTAATGCTGAGCTCGGAAGCTTCGTGGAAACACAAGACCTGTGACTCCTCAGGGAAAGGCTTCCAGTGGAGCAGCAAAACTAATCATTGGTTCAGCTTTTTAGTTGTTTTTTCAAATTTCTTTCTCGCTGTAAAGCCATCTTGAACCTCCAGTAAAATGTAAAAGTATTCCTCAAGGGAGAAATACAGTGACCAAGCAGGGGGGATGCTGCTCCCTGGGCTGTGGTTTTGCAGCTTCCCTAATCTTGACAGCTCTGGTAGTTGCCTCTGGGATAGAAAGAACCAAAAAAAAAAAAAAAAATCAGATCAGTCCATAAAGTTCCTCTTGGTTTGAAAGCAAAACCATCTGCTGGAGCCATGAAGTTAGTTAGGGAGTTCAGTAACAGGAAAGCCTGCAGTTGCTCAGCTGTTCTCTCTGAAACAGGCAGGAGGTTTCAGAGTAGGGAGCCAGGAGATGTGGGGAGCATGAGGGCAACAGCAAAATGGGTCAAAATGATGGGTTTGTTTCTTTGGTTTTAAGTATAAACTTAGAGGAAGAGAAGTGGGTGCTGTGATTTAATATTCAGATTGTACTGTGAATCCTCAGGAGGGAGTGTGTGTTCTCTGACAGGAGTTTGGACTAGACAGACACGTCCCTCAGTCATGGAATTCAGTCTGTCATGGATGTAAGGGAGCAGATGGAGGGGATTTCTGTATTATCTGAAAACTGCTGAAGACAGAGCTGAAATAACTCCTGGGGCTGTCAAGATGTGGGTGTGCATAGGCACAAACTGGGGATTGCAGGGAAAATGGAGGATCTCAGGATGGTTTGGGTTGGAAGAGACCTTAAAGATCTTTTATTCCACCCTTGCCATGGCAGGGACACCTCCCACTAGCTACCCCATCCAGCCTGGCCTTGGGCACTGCCAGGGATCCAGGGGCAGCCACAGCTGCTCTGGGCACCTGTGCCAGGGCCTGCCACCCTCACAGGGAGGAATTTCTTCCTGATATATCTCATGGGAAGATCTTGCTGCTTTATCATAGAAGCACAGAACCGTTAAGGCTGGAAAAGACTTCCAAAACCATAGACTCCAAGCCATGCCCACAAAACCATACCATGAAGTGCCATCTCTGCTCACTGTTTGAGCCCTTCCAGGGATGGTGACTCCACCACTTCCCTGGGCAGCCTCTTCCATTGCCTGACCACTCTTTTTCAGGGAAGAAATTTTTCCTAATATCCAACCTGAGCTTCCTTTGTAAGAATATGTCCTAAGTTTTCTGGCACTTAGAGTAATTCTGGAATAAGTTGGGCATTGAGCTGAATTTGAGACATTGCAAGTTTGAGAATATGGACACTCTGTGATCCAGAGGTGTGAAAAATGGCTCTGTAGCTTCAGATACATACAAAGCAGGATGGAAATCATTTTATTCCATAAAATGTATGGATATATGCAAAGCTGTTTACATTACATAGGCGCCATTCTGTATTTATGGCTACCATTGTGTCTGCTTTGCCATTAAAACTCCAATTATTGGGGGTTTACTACATGGCTGTAAAACTTTCTAGTGGTTGGAAGCTTGACACATAAAGGTCAACCCTGCAATAATACAGTTTTTAAAAATTTTAAAAACCTTGATTATAAAATGTGGGAATATAAAAATACTTTGGTATTTTAAGAACTTCAGGTAAAAAGAAGAAGAGCCAATGGGTTATCCTGGTGGCTGTATGGATACAGCCAAGTCAAAGAGCAGGAATCTTTTTATCCTTTTAATGTCAATAATTGATCTCTTTCTGTATTCTAGAAAATTTGTTACAGATTTAGGAAAACGTACATTATTGCTGTGTCATTAACTTACTTTCAAAGCTTTTTTTTCTTTTTATAATAAAACTTTTAACTGATTTTGTGTGTTTTTTCCAGTGGTGCCACCGGGGAGCCCTGGGCCCATCACCCGGCACGAGTCCTACGACAGCTTGGCCTCCGACCACAGCGGGCAGGAGGATGAGGAGTGGCTCTCACAGGTAGGCTCTGGGGGCTTCCAGCTCAGGAAAACAGCCAGTGGAAGTAAAAATCACCACTTTCCTCCAAGTGGGAATTAAACTCCCACAGCCAGGGCATTGCTGTGTGTAAAACTGACCCCACTGCCGAGCGTGGGTATGGATCTGATGGTCCCACAGCAGATAACACCCCAGCATTTCTGACACACATTTCTGACACAATCACCTCCCTGGGAAGCTCAGCATGAAGTGGGAAGTTTCAGCTGGCAGCAGCAAGTGACCTGCCTCCCTTTTTCTCCTGGCGTGGTCCTTTTTGGACAGGGATGAAGGGAGTTGGCAGAATGATGGTGCCTTTTGGATGGTGACGTTCCTCTGACCATAAAAAGGGGGCAGTAGCTGGTTTACTTCCTTCCTTTTCCTGGTTATCATTTTCTACTGAGAATTCCTGTGAATTCTGGCCAGATATAAATACTGCATTGCTTTAAAACTATCATGCTTGGTGAAAGCTTTTTATATCTTTAGGTCTAATCTTTGTCTTGTTATCCAATCTTGCTTTGTCTCAGTCAATGAAGCTTCTCTGTAAGAGCTCAGTAAATACTTGACCATTTGGCTCAAAACAGAACCTCAGTGTAAGAATGTAGGTCATGAATAATACACTGAGAATTAGTTCCTGTTAGAAATGAAATATTAGAGTTAAATAAATAAACAAAATTTACAAATGCTCTGGATTTGCCAAAGCAATTACAAGGTACCTGATCCATAGAATTCACCCTGACAAATTAGGTGAGTTTCCTCTGGTTTAAGAACAATGTTGTGATGGGAGTGATGCATTAAATGTGTTGCTGGGGTGTATGGCATAAATATGAAATATTTATGGATGGGATTTGCTTCTCCCACTGGTGAATAAATCATACACAGCTTTTTCCTGAAATGAGAGGTTAGGTTTCCACATGGACCTGTCCAGGAGGAGCATTCACTGGGAAATCGAGTCATGTGAATTCATTTACCTGTCTGAAGTTTCAGATGTGGCTGCACATTGAGGTGTCTCACTTGTTTGTGCTGTGTCTGATTTCTTAGAGCACAAAGATGATGAAACTTCTCAATCAGGGCAGTCAACAGGAATTTTATCTCTGAGCTCACTGGGACCAGATTTTACCTGTAGTTTTCCACCTGTCCAGGACTGTTTGGAGGTATTTCCTTATTTTACTGCTCTGGTGAAACTTCTGGGGAAAAGAGATTATGGCACACCTACATTGTGTCTCCACATCCATCCCTCTAGAAGAGTAAATATATTTATAAAGGGGAAAAAAATTCCCAAGTGATGTCACAGAGGACAGATAATTCTGAGAATGCTCCTGGAATGTTTAATTCCTGCTGAGAGCAGGAGTGATGAGAGCCCTTGGAGCACAGCAACGCTGGCGCTCCCCGAGCAAGCCACTTCAGATTAAGCCTAAAGTGCAAGGATGTTTTTCAAAATTAAAGTGTTGTTATCAACAGTAACAGCAAGCAGTGAAAAAACACCACCCTTCACTTCAACTTTTCAATTAGAACAGTGGGTAATGTGTGCTGTCAGTGGGAAGTAGATACAATATGTTTGTCCTGCACACAACAGGAGAGTGAATAGGAACATCTGGCCATAGCCTCAGTAAAATTGCAAAGGCATCTGTTTACCTCTCGGCTCTGTGACACTGATGGTTTCAAGCTTAAAATACACAGATTACTTTATCTGTGGCCTAATTTACGCTGCTACATAAAAGCTACTTGCCTCAGAAATGGCTGCAGCCAAGCTGAGTTAGGCTGAGCTAAATGCAGAGATGGAAACAGAGCTGCATAGGCTGTGGTTGTTGTCTGACATTAACAGAGAACTGACATTATCCAGGGTTTCAAATTGCTCCTTAAAGATGGAGAGCCACTACTAGTATACATCTGTGTACCTATACAAAAATCTGTTTTCATGAATTCCCTCACTAATTTGCATTTCTGCTGTGAAGCTGATTGGTGTTTTAGCAGAAACTGATTGGTACTTCATAATCTATTTTCTGTTTTAGAAGTATGAATTCACCAGATCTTAATATTTACATTTTATCTTTCCTTTTACTGATCTTTAAAAGGTCTTTTTGATTTTTAGTGTTGCATTGCATGATCTTTCCATGATCTTAATGATTCTATTCTCTTGATTACAGAAGTTGTATGCTTTGTTTACCCTTTTATTTGCAGTTTTCCTGATCACAGACACCCTACTTCTGTTGAATTGTCAGAATTTTGGTTAAATGGATGTGTTTGTGTGGACCCTGTGCGTGGCACATCCATGGTTCTGTTCTTGTGCTGAGCGTGACTTGGGCTCATCTCAGCACTCTTCCCATGGCTCTGGGTTATGGATCTTTTACTTCCCACAAGATGCTCCGTGCCAGCCCCTCCTCACATGTGCCAACAGGAATTAGGAGCTGTGATTTGCAGTCCAGCTCTCACTGCATCCATGGGAAGCAGTTTAAGCTGTGAACTTTCACAAAGCAGCTGTAACAAAGCTGGAAAGAGCTCTCTGGAAGCACTTCCCTCGCCCTGCTCAGGCTGGGGGATGTGGGCTCTTGGTTTCTCTCTCTGCTCCATGCAGATTCAGGCAGAAATCTGTTCCCTGTAGGTCACAGCATTCAAGTTTTGGGGTGTATTTCATCATAGCAAGGGGAAGAAAGAACAGGATCAGGTGAAGTGGTGGCCAGGATGAAGCTTTGATCTTTAGAACGATTTAAGAACTGGAGTTCAGTGTCCTGAGGCTGGTGCTTCATGAGCTTTTAGGTCTCTGCAAGAAGCTCTTGGCTTTGGCTGAAGCGTCATTCTCTAGCAAAGACACCCCCAGTTTTGCTTTGTTAAACTTTCCTCAGAACACATTGGCTCAGAACACCCTTTTCACTTGAGAACAGCAGGATTCCAGGAGTCTGGCACACCGAAAGAACCACTCATTAAATGCAGCTGTGTTAATCACTGCCCGTATCCCCTTGCCACAGGTGGAAATCGTAACTCACACTGGGCCTCATCGCCGCCTGTGGATGGGCCCTCAGTTCCAGTTCAAAACCATCCATCCCTCAGGCCAAACCACCGTCATCTCCTCCAGCTCCTCCGTGCTGCAGTCACACGGGCCCAGCGACACCCCACAGCCTCTCCTGGACTTTGACACAGATGATCTCGATCTCAACAGCCTCAGGTAAAAATAAAATCAATTTCCCAGCTGTCTCACATTTGTTATGTGTAGGACACCTCACAGTTTTTACCAGGCTTGTCCAGAGGAATGTCTTGGGAGAGTGTGTGATGCACCAACAAGAAAAATCCATCCAGGCCAAGCAGCTCAGATTCCTTTTGCTGCCCCTTCTTGGGCACATGTCAGGCAAAGACAGCACAAAGTCTGGTGGCCTTGCTCAGGTGAAATCACTATCCCTGCACCTGTTAAAAGTAGGACTGGGCGTGGCACTCAGTGCCATGCTTTAGCTGATGAGGAGGTGTCAGGTTCTGGGTTGGACATGATTTTGGAGGTGTTTGGTGGCTCAGCGTGTGGTCTGTGTGCTCGGCAGGATCCAGCCGGTGCGCTCGGAGCCCGTCAGCATGCCGGGGTCACCGCGGCCCGCGGCCGACCGGCGCGGCGGCTCCACGGTCATCGACGCGACGTCAGGTAGGAACAGCCTCATTTTCTGTTTCGTGGTCATCAAACTGCTCTTTTGTTTTGGCTGGTAACGTGTACTAATCGTTGCTATCAAGGTTGTCCTGGTTTTCTGCACTGCAGGGTAAGTGATGTCTCATACAAATACTCAATCCTGCCATAATGATGATTTTTTTTTTTTTTCTCCCCCTCTTACCACTCAAATGTGACGTCACAGCGTTGTGGTAAGATGTGGACACGCTATTTATGTAAAGTTTAACATGAGCTATAGAATGCTAAAAATTGCCTAAACTAAAAAGCAGAACATTTACAAATACTAACACTGAAATGCTTTTATTAATGAATGCCTAAAGCATAGGATATTACAGTTCCATCTCGTTTATAAAGTAGCTTTCATTGAAATGTAATCATAAATGTAATTGATTTCTGTGAACAGTCGGGACAACAGGAGAGTTTATCTAATGTTTGTGTAATAGGCACATTTTCACTGCTCTGCTCTGAAAAGAGTGTGTAGATTTAATACTACAGTGGTTGTGTTAATATCAACAGAGTAATAGATGTACTATAAAGTTCTCTTTTCCCTCAGTGCTGGGGAACAGCCTGTCTAAAGAAACAAGGGCAGCAGCAGAGCTTTATGTTCCAGTGCAGCTGCACAGTGTCTGAGGGTCCACACAGCAGGATTTTGTCAAATAAAATCTCTCACAAGTAGAATTATTAAACACACAGCATTAGTCAAACAGTCAAGTTGGAGAGGATTTTAATCTTTAGTGATTTGAAAATCCCTAGAGACTCCTGATTGGATTGAGGTTAAACTGTAAAAAGAGACTGTAACACATACAGAAAGGGGTTTCTGAAGGTTGGTTTAAAGAGAGTTAAAATAAAAGCTCCTGTTTCAGACTCTGTTTGCTATTTGATGTAAATGCTGAGTCCAAGATACTTCATTGTTTGCCAAATGAATTTATTTGGGTATTACAGGATATTTCATGTATGTGTTTATAACAGAGTTCAATAGTAACCACATTTACTTTGGATATTGAGAATTGTCCTTATAAATTCCATTTCAAATATTTAAAAGTTGTTAAATTAATTCCTGTTGGGCTTAGACAAACATCTGGTGCTGATTATGAAGGGGAATTTTGTTTGTTTTAGTACATGGCAAAGTAATTTTGAAAATAATTGTTTGATGAAGAAAATATTAATGCATCAATTATGATTTTTTTTGCCTAGTTCATCAATGCTTATTGCTCCTAAAAGGTTCCAAGCTGGAATCACAGGAGTGCTTCAGGCTGTATGTGTGACACTTGAGATTCAGAGTGATTAATGGCAGAGCTGTGCCTCACTATCAGCTGATACAGAGGGAGATATCACCACTATCATGGTGGGGAGTTTTCCCTCCTGTGCAGGAGCAGTGCCTTCACCTGTACCAGGGATGTGCAGGAATTCTGAGATGTGATCATTCTGTAACTGTAGCACTTCCTAAAGCAGGTTACTCCATCTACAGCAGAAACAATGGACACACAGGACTGGCTGAGCCCCTTCCATGCTGAGCAACTTTTCCTGAGGTGTGAATGGGGCTTTAATATGAACTGACTCATGTGACTGTGATGAAGCATCATTTGTAATGCCTTTAACATGTGTGTCTAGATTAAAATTGCCAAAATCCGTTGTGTACATTGTTAGGACACTGAAAATATATTTGCTGTACAGCAGTGACTCAGTTTGGTTATAACACTTCATAAGTTTCTGGTAAACAATACATGGGTTTTGTTAGGGACATGCTGATGGCAGTATTTTATTTACTTCACCCAGACAGGTTGGGTTGGAATTGATTTTTGATTCAGGGATTTTAGCATCTCTTTGCAGGTTTTGTATTACCTGATCCTCACTCTTTCCCATGCAGAACTTAGGGGTTCAGATTCTAAATTGTGTGATGGTTTAGGGGTGTGAATTGTTGCAGAGCAAAGGAGACACAAGGAAAATAGATATACACTGGTTTTGAGATTTCAGAAGGCTGTTCTTGTAACAGGGCCTAGCAAAGGAAAGAAGAGTATTTTATGCTTATTTTCTTCTCCTCCCACCTCTGAGATGTGCAGAAAACTCCATTAATCTCAGCTGTGGATGGGAAGGGTTTGGTTTTAACACCACTCATGTACAGCATTGGGTTTTTGTGTTCCACTCCACCACTTCAAGTATTCTCATTTCCTGCTCTTCCCATGGCGTGCCCTACACAGCTGATGCTCTTTATGGAAAAGACATTTTTAGGTTTGAAGGATTTTTAAGTAGGTCATAAATTTCTCCTGACTGAGCTGAACCAGGAAGTGATTGTTCAGCTCTGCCCCTGCACTGGAGCCTGTTGCACTTTATGAAGATGCTTATCTGGAGCTTTGATTGCCTGTTGCTTGGAGATACAACCCCTGTGGCGCCTCTGCTTATCTGACTCATCACTTCTTCCTATCAAAAGACTTCAAGTACATGTTTATCATCTCCCATTATCCTTCTGCCATTCCCAAGAGCTTCCTTCCTTCTCCCCCATTGGTGACAATTTGTTGTTGCATTTATTAAGCAGTTTGTGTGCCTTTTTTTTTTTTTAAGCATGTTTTTTTCCTCATGTGTCTGTAAAACTGTGGTGTGCTTAGGACAATCTCTTAAGATCACTTGGAAAAGTCTTCTCTGGTTTATTTTTTTCAAGAAAAGTTTGCAAAAATTCAGTCACCTAAAGCTACTGGACACTTGTCCCTCAGTGCACATATTTCAGTCATGTGCATCATAGAGAGAATACACCCTCAAGGATGAAATGCACTGTAATTCCAGATGCTGTTCCAGATTGGCAGTTGGAAATGTTAAAGGGGGACAACAGTGAGTTTAAATGTTTGTAAAGCAGGAAGCCTTTGCTGATAGTGCAGCAGCAGAACCACTGCAAGCAGAGGTTGTCTGTCCCTCCTCCCCAAAGGTGTGCTTAGGCTCTGGGCTTGCCTTTGACACAGGTGGGTTAAGCCTTAGTAAGTCAGGTTCTATTCATGAGCCCAGAAATGAAAGAGAAACCTTAAAGAGTCCTCCTGTGTGCAGGTGATGCTGCAGCTGAAGGTCACACTCTTTACACACCCAAACCAACCAGGCATCTCTGTGATTTTCATTCTATTACCTGTTACGGAATGACATACATCATACATGTTACATATCTGAAAAATCAAACCTGGTGGGACTCTCTGAATAATGAATGATGCAGAAATTAGGGGTATGGGCAGGTTAGGATGTCTGTACAGTCAGCTCTGGGCTTTCAGAGCTAGAAGAGCTCCAGGGAAAGGATTTTGCAGCAGTTGCTGTCAGCGAGTTTGCCCACAGAGCTGCACTGAGTGCACACAGAGCGTTTCCCTTCAGCTGCACCCCAGGTGTGGGCTCAGGTCCTCAGGTGTGCTCCGTGCCTCAGTCCTGCTCATTTAAGAGAAGTGGCTGCATCTGTGTGTCTGTCTATGGAAAGCCTTGTTTATTCCCTCACACAAAGAGGTTTTGGGCACTTACCCATCAGCCAAGTAATGATTTGGTTGCATTGCTAGTGGAGGATGAGAACATTGACACAGAAATTGTCTAATCTCTTTTTTTGCATCAGCCTCTTCCTGCTGGGAGGAGATCACAGAATAGAATCATAAATCTGTTTCTTTCTTGCCTAGAATAAATGCTGAAATTGAGTGGGAAGCATTTCAGTGAATGGCATTATTTAATGAATAAAATTAATTTGTAGAAGAAAAAGATCCAGAGGATTCTTTTCCTCATTTTAATTGTGTGTGGGGTGGGGGGAACCTTAATGTTCTCAGCTGAAACCTGGCGAGTGCTGTGCTGCAGGGGGATGCACACATCATTTTTTAATGAAGATTGTTTATTACTGTTGTATGAAACTCTGACAATACTAAGCTCTCTTCTGGTTACTTCAATCAATGCCCACTTAAAATCAGCTTGTAATTTAGTACTTCCCTCTCTTTTCTGTGTGACTGGCTGGTCATGGACAGAGAGCTCTGCCTGCAGAGGGTTTAATGAACAGAAGAATTCACTGAGGCTTTGTGGGGGAGGGAGTTGTCCTTTTATTGTTCATCACCACACCTGTGAGGCAGAAACCATGGGACAATTTTTTACTGTCCAGCAATGCTCTCACTTGGAATTTAATAAACATTTCTGCTGTCACACCTTAAACCATCTGAGCTCCTTTCTGTTGTATGCACAATCAAATATTTATTCCCAAACGCTGTAGACCACAAAGTGCTGCCTGGGAGCAGTGCAGATCAGTTATTCAGGTAGTAAAGATGTGTGAATGCAGCTGGCAGATGAAGTCACCAACATTGTGAATTCCCAGGCTGTCCCTGCTGCCACAGGCAATAAATGCCAGGCTGAGCCAGGGCTGGGCTCCCATTCCAGGAGCTCTGGTGTCACTCTGCTCGAGCTGCCCTGCTTGAGTGGAGCCAGCCAGGGCTGCAGGGACATGAAATCAATCCGGGCTGCAGTCCTTGACCTGCACCTGTAATTACCTGCATGGGATAAAGGTGGTTTGTTGTGGCAGATAGAGATTGCACTCCGGGCTGCACAGGATAATGCTGAGCTTTGAAGGCAAGGAAGGGGTTTGGCCCCTGGGCTGTTCTTCACAGTAATTGAGAGGTTTTAATAATGGGCAGAGAACAAGCTGCTCTCAGGGGCCATCACCTGCTCAGGAACACAAAAAAAACCGACCCAGCGCTGCTTGGTTTGTAGTTACTCATCCTGTCAGCCTAAATTTACATGAGTTTAAGTTATGTTTCTTTCCTGGAATAACTTCTGTGCTGATCCTGTTAATGTATGTATTTAAAATGCTTATTGTGTTACCTATTTGCTTACCATTTTATGTATTATTCCCTGACTAGTGACAGCATGTGGGATATTGCGGGTACCTTTGGTTCCTCACATGTTCTCCTTTTCTCTCCATCCAGCTCATCTGCCTTGCTAAGTGTGTGTGTGTGCATGAGCTGCATAATGCAAAATTCTGGTACTTAGAATGTTTTCAACTTGATTTATTTCATCTAATTTGAGAAAATGTTATCTGATGATTTTTGAAGAGAGCCTTAAGACAGAGCTGACTCCAGCAGGCTCCAAGATGCCAATGCAGTGTACATGATTACATCTGCAAACAGCTATGCCCTATAGACTGGGGAGATGTGAGGAGAAATTGAAATGACCTGACACTACTGACGGGGCACTTGCTGCTGGATCATTGCCTGGACTGGGAAAAGACTCAGCTGCAGGGATACATGGAGTAGCATTAATGTCTCCAAACACTGGTGGGTGTTTTCTGGAGGCAGGAGAAGTACACTGGAGAGGACAGGCATGGGAGCAGTGAGTGAAAGGCAGCAGAATCATTAGATACTGATTTAATTTTCCACCCTGTGACAATTGTGGGTAGTTTAGTCAGTTCTGGAGGTGGCAGCTCAGTCCCCACAGCACAATGTGGTGATGTGGGGTAGCTTTACCCTGCAAGGGACAGAGGAGACTCCTCATCCCAGTTTGCCTGTGGTACAGCTGAGCAGTTTAATAGTGATTGAAGCAATTCATCTCTTCTAAGATGGTTGCATTTCAAACCAAGTCTGTATCACCTTTAAAAACCAGTGCTGCATGCATCTGATTTCACGGATGCAAGTGAAAATCAAAAATCAGCAATGTCTAGGCCCTGCTGTGCTGGGTGGAATTTGAATTTAAGGAGTTGAGTGTCACTCTAGGACACGTGAAAGCACGACACGAGCCACTGCTATTGCAAAGGTGAAAAAGAGCAAGTTTATTTTCTGACTCCAGCATTTATACTTTTCCGAAGGTGACAGTGGATTGGAGGGTGAATGTGCCACCTCTCCAATGACATTGGACAAACTACCAGTACATCAAATTTCTCTGCCTCTGTGGAGGAATGCAAAACAATAGATTGTTTACAGAAAGTTGTGTGAGAAAGTTCTCTACAAGAATGTAAATTCAGAAGGCTTTAGAAAATCTTAAGAATCAGGGCAACAGTTGAGGTTCCTGGAGGTGCTGCTCTCCTTGTTCACCTACCCCAGGTGATTTTTGGCCCAGCGGTTCCTGTGTTGATGTCACAGTTCCCTGAGCGAGCTGTGACCTCCTCAGCATCGTAACCAAATGCAGGGGAAGGGGGTTTTTCTTCCCACAGGAAGATAAGTTGCAGTGGGGCCCCAGGGGCCCCGATAATGGTCAGTGGCACAGTGCTGCTGCTCCCAGACAGTTGTTCTCGTGTCACACAACCTGCCTGACGTGTGTACAGGGCTCCATTAGCGCAGCCTCTGCAGCGTCTCGCTGCTCAAGTGTGAGCCACGAACTTCCAGTTGGGGAAGCCACCTTCAGTTCACAGCAGCTGAAAAATTGCAGTGGGCTAGAGCATGGTGCTAGCACAGAAATGCCATGGGTTTGTTTAGGGGGGAAAAAATAATCTTGTTATCCTGGGTATTTTGTGCTAGTTAACAAAAACTCATTATTAATAGGATATTCTTATGTGCTCCTTAATTATCTTTCATTAACAGCTGTTAATTCTGTGTGTAGGTAGCTTTAAAGCTCTGAATAAGTGGGAAGTGTTGATTCTAATCATATCTGACACCACAATCTTCTGTGGAACAACACATGAGCTGAGATTCCCGATGGGCTCCTGTAGGATACAATATTTATTATAGCTGGAGATCTAAGAGCTCCCAGCTACTGTTAAACTTACAAGAGATCCAGAAACCTCAGTGTCTGTACTTGTGTTTTGAGAGATTGCACAGAAATAACACACCACTGGTATTTGCAGGCAGCGTGTGCATTGACATTTCTGCTCTTTTCCTACACTGCTTAAAGGAAGCATTTTGCAAATCTTTATATTTTTATAAGCTTGTAACATATTCTAAGCTCATCTATTAATCTAGACTGCTTGAAATGGCCTTAAAATGAATGTGCAAATTAAAAGAGTATTTGAGTTTTGGAGTGACTGTTGTTTCAGGGGAAGCTGTATTTGTAATCAGTTTATAATAGAGACATTTTTATTTAGTGATTTCATTAATTAGGCTTTGTCTTTCAAAGTATTTGCTCACCATTTCCCATGTTTGCTTTGAAAACTCTAAATATGCCTCATTATTTCTTGTTGCCACTTTGGCCTGCAGTCTCTGTTAGATGTTAATGGGTTCAGCCATCAGGATTCTGGTTCTGATCCTCTTGAGATCCTCCAGCTTGTCCTCTCTCTTTTCAGGAGGTGTTTCAGAACATCAGCCCTTGTCCTCAGGGCTCTGCAGACCCTTCCTTTTGTCTTTCAGCTTCCTCCTGCTGTAATTTTTAATGTAATATCAGCATAAGCACTTATTTTCACCGCTGTTAAACCAAAAGGAGCAGGTTTTAGCAATTGTCCATTAGAGTGTGGTAAGGATGAGTGAGCAGAAGTGTGGATTTGGGCATATGACACATCAAACTGAGCTATTTGGCATGATAAATTAGCCAGGCATTTCATCTACTCTAAGGTGGAGTTTAAAACCTTGAGGGTGTTCCAATCACAGCCTCCTCACCCTGGCTACTCACTGGAGTAAAGATGTTCTCTGCTGGGAATAATATAAATATTTATATCTAAGTTGAAATACTGCCTGTTGGTGCTTACTTGTGTATATATTTTATTGCCTCAGTGATGTAAGGGGTAAAGAAACAGATGGAAAATATTTTGTTTTCCTTAATTATCCACCACTGTGGAATACCCATTGGCTTGGAGCTGTGGCTCCTCCCCTGCCTTGGACTCCATCCCTGGCATCACCCCAGCCAGATTTTAATAGTTCTTTATCTGCTGCTTGCAGTGCTTTTAACTTTCACTTTTTATTATGACCCAGGCTGAATTGGGTGCTGGTTACTGCTCCAGCTCTGGCTGGAGAGCTCTGAAAAGCCAAAGCTGGTGCCAGCAAGTGGCTGCTCAGCGAGCAGGGAATGGGAGCACGGGCTGAAAGGAGCCCCTGATTGTCACCATCCTTCTCCTCAGCTGCTCTGGTGTGCAGGGAGAGTCCTGGAGGTCCCAGCCTCCAGCTGTGGGGCTTTTATTCTTTCCTGCTGGGAGCAGCAGGAGCTCTGCTCCTTCCAAAGGGAATGTCTCTGAGGGAGCACGTGAAGCCAAGCACTCCCTGTGCTTCAGCCTGGTGCTGCTCCCCTTCTGGAGGTGAGAACAGGCAGGGCACAGTCAGCAAAGACAAGAAACAAGTTTGGGGTTCTTGGCATCGTTATCCTGGGATCTGTCCAGGTGAGAGGTGCTCCCTGAGCCCTGGTGCCCCAAGGCTCCGCTCGGTGCAGGCCTGGAAAATGGAGCAAGGGAAAAGGGAAAGGTGCTGATATGAACAACATATGGTTTTTGCTGGAGTTTGGCCACAGATTTAAGGTCTCAGAGTGGATTCCTGGGGCCTTCATATCCTATCCCAAAACCAACACGAAAGCCTTTCCAAATACATTTTATAAGCTCTGCGATTGTAATAGCCCTATCAAAAATCCCATGTCCCCAGGTCAGCTGGGGTGCAGGCCATCCTCTCCTGAAATCCCAGCCTTGCCAAGCCTTTCTTCCCTGGCATTTCCCTGCAGCAGCAGCAGCAGCAGCAGCCATTGGTGCCTGGTGTGGAGCAGCCTGGGGGCTCTGGCACAGCTGCATTCCCCGGAGCTCACATCTGCTCAGGAGCCTGCCTGGCCCTGTGTGCCCGGCTCCCCACAGCCCACCTGGCCAGGAGAACTGCTGGATTTGGGAGCCTTTGGCACGGCTTGGAGGAGTGGGAGTTTTGGGAACTGGCCCTGCCACCCCCTTTTGTGCTGCATTTCCTCGGTGTGAGAAGTGACACGTTCGTAGCATCTTTCAATTTTGGGATGCTGCAGAGAATTCTGAGTATTCACTCCAGGAAAGTGCTACCTACTTAATTTTACCTTGATGCAAAAAAGCAGGAAAGCCACTCCTGCAGTAAGAATCTTGCTAGCTCCTTGCAATTCCCATTTATTGGGATTTTCACCTCTGTTATTTACAGCAGGAAGGTTGAGCAAGCTGCTGTGTGCTCTACTTTTTGCCTATCACTTAACATATATTTTAAAAGTAAGGGTATTTTTACTTGTGATTGAATATAAGATGTAGTAAATGCCTGTAGATCATCTGCAAAGTTTTTGTGTTGCTGGTGGATTTTTAACAAGCAGAAAGTTGCCATGAAAGAATTTGGAGAAGCAAAAAGTGCTTTGGTAGTCTTTTGGTGTTAGTATTTAAACTCTAGGGAAAAAAAAAAAAACCCAAATAAAAGCAAACCAACACTCAGTATACAGAGAAATGCTTGCAGGGAGCTGCATCTTAGCACTGAAGTTAGATAAAAAATTCACTGTATTATAAGTGAACCATTTCCCCCTTGATTTGTGTCCAAAATATGAGGAAAAATCTTGCAGCTGCATTATGCATTTTACAAAAGAACATATGCATGCATTTAAATCATTTACATTTCATCTTTGCTTTCTCTTATTTTTAACCCATATTATGGTGAGTGACAGTGTGTTTGGAAAAACTGAGGTTGAAAGCAAAGTTTAAACTTTGATGCCCAGTAAGCTGAACTGCCAGCAGTGCTTCACTATTTCATGATTTTATTTCAAAGTTTGGCTCATGCTTTTTTCCCTTTCTCTCCAATGAAATGTGATTGAAACTTTGTGAATCTGGCTGACAAAAAAAAATATTAAATTATACTGCAGCTGATTTGTGCTGGTCCTACAGTTCTGCAGAGGAAGATAATCCATCCATGTGGAAGCAGGTTCTTGGAAGGGTTCTGGTGGTTATTAATTGTTAATTGGTGATCATTAGGTGATATCAAATATTCCCTGTGTTATGAAATGGGGCTGAGGAGGGGAAGGTGGAGGGGCACCATTGATGTGTCCATTTCTAGCACTGCCCTCTCTGTTAAACTGGGAGCTGATCCACTTCTGCAGCAGCAGCTGAGGGAGCTTGGACTGGGGGTGCGATGTTTTGTTTAGTGCCATCAGCACTCCCCCACTGCTGTGCATGAACAAATAAAATCCAGCTTTATTGGCCTAGTTATGGCCTTTTAATAACCCTTCAGTGAGGGATTGTGCAAGGCGTGAAGTGCGAATGCCCGCTCCGGGTCACGGCTCGTGACGGGGACACGGAGCTGGCACGGGGGTGCCAGGTGGGGCTGCCCCCTTTTCCAGGGGACAGGGAGGTGCCAGGTGAGGCTGCCCCCTTTTCCAAGGGACAGGGAGGTGCCAGGTGGGGCTGCCCCCTTTTCCAGGGGACAGGGAGGTGCCAGGTGAGGCTGTCCCCTTTTCCAGGGGACAGGGAGGTGCCAGGTGGGGCTGCCCCCTTTTCCAGGGGACAGGGAGGTGGCAGGTGAGGCTGTCCCCTTTTCCAGGGGACAGGGAGGTGGCAGGTGAGGGTTGCTCCCTTTTCCAGGGGACATGGAGCTGGGCTGTGCAGAGCAGCAGCACCATGCAGAGGTACCCAGCAGTGCCAGGGACTGGGGTTTGTCACCTTCTCCTCATCCCACTGCCACCAGAGCAGTGACAGGACAGTGCCAACCCCCAGACCTTCCTGAGCCTGGGCTCTGTCACACAGCCAGGCTGCTCCAGGGTACCAGAGCTTGGGGCCATTCCTGCCTCTGAGCCCTGGGGTTGGCAGGGACAGTTTGGCACACACGGAGCCACAGGCTGTGCTTGTAAATGCAGGTTTGAAACTGGGGTGTTTGCACTCATCTCTTGGATTCAGAGCTCAGATTTTTCCTCATTGTCTTAACCTTCCAGAAGAGTTAAACTTCCAGTTCTTAATTTATTTTGCTGGTAAAGATTGACTTATAATTGAGGATATCACGTGGAGGACCTGTAACTTATTTGTATATCCATCCTTGCATGTTTAAAACCAAGTCAAGAAACTAATGAGGTTACAAAAATATTGCTGATCCTGAAGCAAATACAGTTGGGGAACATATGCTTTGGTTTTACATTTCTGCCTCTAAAAGGTGACATGTCCCGTGTTTGTCATTTAATTTAACATTCTATATATTTTTAAACGGCTGTATGATTTGAAGTCTCCAGATGCCAGGCTTTGTGCTAAATGAGGTTGACAGTTCAGTGATGTGGAAGGCCATTATCTCACCTTTGTGCTTCTAAACTGTAGCCACTTGCCTTTGCCTGCTCATAATGCATTTGCTGCCTTACAGCCCAGGAATTTTTAACACCTATTGAAAGCATTAATTAGCTATGCCACGCTGATGAGCACTTCTAAGTGAAAAGCAAGAACCGATGCTGCTCTTTGAGTTGGTATTTCTCCCACTTGAGGGGATAAGGAGTACCTAGAGAAATGAAACCCCCATATTCTCAGCACACTCAGGCTGTGAAGCCCTGACTGTGCCCTGGCCATCACCACAAGTGACAGTGCCACATCTGAGCTTCTGTCCACGTCCCATCCCTGTCTGTGCCTGGGACATGAGGCTATGCCCTGACAAACAGCTCTAAATGGCTCCATCCCTGCCAGCTGGTGCTATCTATAAACCAATAATCCAAAATTCAGCCTTTTGCATCCCATTACTGCTGTCCTGAGTCAGCAGGTCTCAGATAGGATCTTTTTTTCTGGAAAAGCGATAATCATTACTTGGCCTGTTGAAGTTTGGTAATACAAGAATAAATGTGTCAATTGGATCTTAAAAGCTCACCAACTAGAAACTCTCCCTCTTGTCTGATCAGGCCTCCAGTGCCTTTGATCACCATTTTCTCTTCTTTCTCAGCAATTTTCTTGGGTTTCCCCATTTTCCTGGGCCCTTGTGATAGTGTTCTGCTGCAGATCCCAGCTGTGCTCAGGCACCATAAGGTTTGTATGATTAGTCAGCATTTGGTTTCCATACACAGCAAAAGGACGTCTGGAGAAAATATCCTTATACATATTTCCAGGCAATAGGATCAAAGCCTTCTCTAGGTTCTCAATTTTAATTTATCTCTTCTTGCTTGCTGTAGAAGGAACATCAAATGGAATCCATGTTTGCAGGAGGGAAGGGAGCCCTTTGCTGGGTAGTTTTGGGAGCAGCATTCCACCCAAAGCTTCAAATCCTGCCCTTTCTTCCTCCACAGCATTGCCAAGCTCTGAATTTTGGGCTTTGTGCCTATATTTCTACCCAGCTGTGCCTTCTTTCTTTGAATCCTGGGACTTCTCCCATTTTTGTTTAATTTTTCCTCAGATTTTCCTCTTGCCTCCAGTCACAGCTGCTGAGCACATCTTCCACCTTTGTCACAAGTGTTTTGTGTAGCTCTTAATCCCTGTGTTGGCTCCTCTTCTGCTGTAACACACTCACAGCTCATACCCTGCATTGAAAGAATTCTTGTTCCTGTCTCATCTTTGGAGTTTTTTTGTAAATTCCCCCAACCTCTCTTCCTACTCCTGATCTCTGTCAGTATTTGCCTGCAGAAGTGGCTGCCCCATCCCTGGAAGTGTCCAAGGGCCAGGGCTTGGAGCAGTCTGGGGTAGTGGAAGATGTTCCTACCCATGGCAGGGGGTGGGAATTTCGATGATCTTTAAGGTCCCTTTCCACCCAGACCATCCCATGGTTTGATTTACTCCTCCACAAGAAGCAAAGTAAGATCTGAATCTTTTCCAGATCTCCACTCATCCTTCAGGTGTCAACTCCCAGAGCTGGGACCCCCAGCAGAAATGTGAGAGCTAACAGCAGCAGGAGCTGGGTCTGTGTGAGGAGCTCCCAGGGCAGGTGGATGTTGTAGTACTAGAAATTGTATTTATGTCAGCTTTATTAGATCCCTTTTTCTGTATCTTTCATTAGATTCTCACAGCAACAATTTGTAAACCTGGATGTTTTTGCAGTGTGGGAACTGCTGGAGACAGCCAGAGGTGACTGTCATTAGTGAGGCAGCAAAATATTTTAATTACACAAATCCTGTAACATTTTCATCCGAGGGAGTTTTCTGCATTTTTAGTAAGTGAGGTAAACCAAGACATTCGAGACCTTTTTACATCACATTTTCAGAAAGGCCTTTTTTTTCCCCCGATAGAAGATCTGCATTAAAAAAAAAAACAAAAAAAAAAACCAAAAACAACAAAAAACTCACATAATTAGTTTGATTTCAGTCATCTACTCAACATTTCTAAGGCACTTGCCAAATGATCCCAGGTGTGGGATTGCAGCAGGTAATTTCCTGCGCTGTATTTGTGCGGGTGATTTTCTGTGTTAGAAGATGATATCAGCTCACCTGGCCCCTCAGTGACAGAGAAATCCTTTGTTTATTCATTTAGTAGGCAGATTAACCCTAATGAATCTGGCTTCCTGGAAATAGATACAGGGGACAATAGCAGAGTGAGGAGTGGGGAGAAATGGGGCAAATTCCCTTTTCTTTCTTCACTTGGAAATAATGGTGGCTTTCAGAGCAGGGTGTTTGAAATCCAAAAGGAACGTGAAATATGTCAGCCAGAAATTCTTGATTTTGAACAAAAACTTTTGTGCCTCAAAGAGCTACTGGGGCTTTTCTTAGTGTGCCTGCTACAGTTCTGCCCTGTTCAACATGTTCGAATGTTTTTCCCTGTCAAAAATTAGGATAAAGTGAGCATCTGAGATACTTAACACTTCATTGTTGGAGGATCTCAGTTTGTGTCCTCTGGAATATGAGGTATTTGTTAATTATTATTTCTGTGAATTAGAGGTTCATAATATAATCTGTGTAAGTAAATCATACATTATACAAGACAGCTAGAGGAAAGCATTGAGTCTTGATGGCTGAAATAATTTTATTCTTTATGGAAATAAAGCTGTGGAATGTGTGTCAAGGTGTGCATCATGTTTCTGTTACCTGAGCAGCTGTGCTGGACAGGGGGCAGTGCCCATACAGGGTTAGGCTGCACATTTAGCTTTATTTTCAATTTTCTCCCATCTTGAGCTGGCTCAGAAAAGCTTTGAGGAGCATTTCAAACAGCTCAATTCCTCCTGTTCCTGCTAGGGAATGCATCCAAGTGTTCTGCACCAGGCATGAAAGGCTGTGCCACGTTTATTTAAATAAATGAGCAGTAATTTCTCAGCTCTTGTTGACATCACACTGGACTATTATTCACAGCACAGTGTGAGAATCTGCCTGGAAAAGCAGTGAATCCCAAAGCCCTCAGAAACAAAGGGAAGGATGGTCACTGACTGCAGGGATATAAATCAGGCTCATGGTGTTACAGGCAGAGTCCCTGCTCTATCACTCAGTTTATGTTTGAGCAGCATGAATAAATTAACTTATTCCAGCTCAAAGAGGGAATAATGCCATGGTGAATTAAGCTGTGTATATGTTACTAATTACGTATTTTTTAATGCATGCACACGTTAAACAGTCAGGGTTTGAAATCAGGGGAAACCTTGTCGTTTGCTAGCTCAGATCTCTGCTGGAAGCTACCAGTCAAAGTGTAGACATGAGTACAATGAATGATTTGGCTGCCTTTGAGAGAGGAACAATTTCTTGCATTTTTATGTGACTGGTACTCAAGATACATTATTCCCAAGACATGGATGTGTAGACACAGATGTGAAAATCTCTTAACTTCCAACCAAACTTTTCCAGATCTTATCACTATAATTTATTCTTTACTCTCTGTAGACTTGAAAAAATGTCTTCTTTCACATAACTTTATACATTGGAGGGAAAGTTCTGTTCTACCACATGGTAAGTGTTGAAGATGGGATACTGTTGGCTTTAACATGCTGACTTTTGTAGTTGCCTGTAAAAACTCTAGAGTTTCAGAGGGGAAGTGAAAAAACAGAATTTACCTTTCCACAAAGAATAAAAGTTTCCATTGTTCCTCAGTTCCATCACTGAAAGTACAAGCGGGCAGGAACAGATAATTTTTTGGATTTAACATCTATACTTGGGTATGTGTATATGTGCATCGGGCAGCAATAAATTACCAATGAATATGTTTGCTTTGTATGGAGATTGTTTTATCCTTCTTAAAGCTACTATTTATATAACCTTTAACCAAACAGGGAGTAGCCAGAGGATTTTTGAGAGTGAGAATGGTTTTTCTGCCTGGGGTGGGGAACAACTCGCCCCCCTCCCCTCCCCTCGTGCAGCAGGGACTCACCACGTTGACGTGCAGACAATTTGCCAGGGATTATTTTTTTTCTTTCTGCACGTGAAAGCTCAAAATAGATA